>NC_135432.1:41087729-41407349 GCF_051991255.1 Vanacampus margaritifer | reverse complement strand
GAACTTTTTATTGCTTTAAACGCGTTTTCAGCCTGATTGTGCACTTTAGGTGAAAATGTCAAAATCTTAAAAATGAGCATAAGCACAATGAAATTAATGCTGGAATCATCTTCAGGATGCTAGAATACACTAAATACAGCAAAAATTTTGAGTCTACAACGTTTAGTTTAGGTGTGAGAGCCAAAATGAACTTTTTATTGCTTTAAACGCGTTTTCAGCCCCTGATTGTCCACTTAAGGTGAAAATGTCAAAATCTTAAAAATGAGCACAAGCACAATGAAATTAAAGCTGGAATCATCTTCAGGATGCTAGAATACACTAAATACAGCAAAAATTTTGAGTCTACAACGTTTAGTTTAGGTGTGAGAGCCAAAATGAACTTTTTATTGCTTTAAACGCGTTTTCAGCCCCTGATTGTCCACTTAAGGTGAAAATGTCAAAATCTTAAAAATGAGCACAAGCACAATGAAATTAAAGCTGGAATCATCTTCAGGATGCTAGAATACACTAAATACAGCAAAAATTTTGAGTCTACAACGTTTAGTTTAGGTGTGAGAGCCAAAATGAACTTTTTATTGCTTTAAACGCGTTTTCAGCCTGATTGTGCACTTTAGGTGAAAATGTCAAAATCTTAAAAATGAGCATAAGCACAATGAAATTAATGCTGGAATCATCTTCAGGATGCTAGAATACACTAAATACAGCAAAATTTTTGAGTCTACAACGTTTAGTTTAGGTGTGAGAGCCAAAATGAACTTTTTATTGCTTTAAACGCGTTTTCAGCCCCTGATTGTACACTTAAGGTGAAAATGTCAAAATCTTCAAAATGAGCATAAGCACAATGAAATTAATGCTGGAATCATCTTCAGGATGATAGAATACACTAAATACAGCAAAAATTTTGAGTCTACAACGTTTGGTTTAGGTGTGAGTGCCAAAATGAACTTTTTATTGCTTTAAACGCGTTTTCAGCCTGATTGTGCACTTTAGGTGAAAATGTCAAAATCTTAAAAATGAGCATAAGCACAATGAAATTAATGCTGGAATCATCTTCAGGATGCTAGAATACACTAAATACAGCAAAAATTTTGAGTCTACAACGTTTAGTTTAGGTGTGAGAGCCAAAATGAACTTTTTATTGCTTTAAACGCGTTTTCAGCCCCTGATTGTACACTTAAGGTGAAAATGTCAAAATCTTCAAAATGAGCATAAGCACAATGAAATTAATGCTGGAATCATCTTCAGGATGCTAGAATACACTAAATACAGCAAAAATTTTGAGTCTACAACGTTTAGTTTAGGTGTGAGAGCCAAAATGAACTTTTTATTGCTTTAAACGCGTTTTCAGCCTGATTGTGCACTTTAGGTGAAAATGTCAAAATCTTAAAAATGAGCATAAGCACAATGAAATTAATTCTGGAATCATCTTCAGGATGCTAGAATACACTAAATACAGCAAAAATTTTGAGTCTACAACGTTTAGTTTAGGTGTGAGAGCCAAAATGAACTTTTTATTGCTTTAAACGCGTTTTCAGCCTGATTGTGCACTTTAGGTGAAAATGTCAAAATCTTAAAAATGAGCATAAGCACAATGAAATTAATGCTGGAATCATCTTCAGGATGCTAGAATACACTAAATACAGCAAAATTTTTGTGTCTACAACGTTTAGTTTAGGTGTGAGAGCCAAAATGAACTTTTTATTGCTTTAAACGCGTTTTCAGCCCCTGATTGTACACTTAAGGTGAAAATGTCAAAATCTTAAAAATGAGCATAAGCACAATGAAATTAATGCTGGAATCATCTTCAGGATGCTAGAATACACTAAATACAGCAAAAATGTTGAGTCTACAACGTTTATTAGGTGTGAGAGCCAAAATGAACTTTTTATTGCTTTAAATGCGTTTTCAGCCTGATTGTGCACTTTAGGTGAAAATGTCAAAATCTTTAAAATGAGCATAAGCACAATGAAATTAATGCTGGAGTCATCTTCAGGATGCTAGAATACACTAAATACAGCAAAAATTTTGAGTCTACAACGTTTAGTTTAGGTGTGAGTGCCAAAATGAACTTTTTATTGCTTTAAACGCGTTTTCAGCCTGATTGTGCACTTTAGGTGAAAATGTCAAAATCTTCAAAATGAGCATAAGCACAATGAAATTAATGCTGGAATCATCTTCAGGATGCTAGAATACACTAAATACAGCAAAAATTTTGAGTCTACAACGTTTAGTTTAGGTGTGAGAGCCAAAATGAACTTTTTATTGCTTTAAATGCGTTTTCAGCCTGATTGTGCACTTTAGGTGAAAATGTCAAAATCTTCAAAATGAGCATAAGCACGATGAAATTAATGCTAGAATCATCTTCAGGATTCTAGAATACACTGAATACAGCAAAAATTTTGAGTCTACAACGTTTAGTTTAGGTGTGAGAGCCAAAATGAACTTTTTATTGCTTTAAACGCGTTTTCAGCCCCTGATTGTACACTTAAGGTGAAAATGTCAAAATCTTAAAAATGAGCATAAGCACAATGAAATTAATGCTGGAATCATCTTCAGGATGCTAGAATACACTAAATACAGCAAAAATGTTGAGTCTACAACGTTTAGTTTAGGTGTGAGAGCCAAAATGAACTTTTTATTGCTTTAAATGCGTTTTCAGCCTGATTGTGCACTTTAGGTGAAAATGTCAAAATCTTCAAAATGAGCATAAGCACAATGAAATTAATGCTGGAATCATCTTCAGGATGCTAGAATACACTAAATACAGCAAAAATTTTGAGTCTACAACGTTTAGTTTAGGTGTGAGTGCCAAAATGAACTTTTTATTGCTTTAAACGCGTTTTCAGCCTGATTGTGCACTTTAGGTGAAAATGTCAAAATCTTAAAAATGAGCATAAGCACAATGAAATTAATGCTGGAATCATCTTCAGGATGCTAGAATACACTAAATACAGCAAAAATTTTGAGTCTACAACGTTTAGTTTAGGTGTGAGAGCCAAAATGAACTTTTTATTGCTTTAAACGCGTTTTCAGCCCCTGATTGTACACTTAAGGTGAAAATGTCAAAATCTTCAAAATGAGCATAAGCACAATGAAATTAATGCTGGAATCATCTTCAGGATGCTAGAATACACTAAATACAGCAAAAATTTTGAGTCTACAACGTTTAGTTTAGGTGTGAGAGCCAAAATGAACTTTTTATTGCTTTAAACGCGTTTTCAGCCCCTGATTGTACACTTAAGGTGAAAATGTCAAAATCTTCAAAATGAGCATAAGCACAATGAAATTAATGCTGGAATCATCTTCAGGATGCTAGAATACACTAAATACAGCAAAAATTTTGAGTCTACAACGTTTAGTTTAGGTGTGAGAGCCAAAATGAACTTTTTATTGCTTTAAACGCGTTTTCAGCCTGATTGTGCACTTTAGGTGAAAATGTCAAAATCTTAAAAATGAGCATAAGCACAATGAAATTAATGCTGGAATCATCTTCAGGATGCTAGAATACACTAAATACAGCAAACATTTTGAGTCTACAACGTTTAGTTTAGGTGTGAGAGCCAAAATGAACTTTTTATTGCTTTAAACGCGTTTTCAGCCCCTGATTGTACACTTAAGGTGAAAATGTCAAAATCTTCAAAATGAGCATAAGCACAATGAAATTAATGCTGGAATCATCTTCAGGATGCTAGAATACACTAAATACAGCAAAAATTTTGAGTCTACAACGTTTAGTTTAGGTGTGAGAGCCAAAATGAACTTTTTATTGCTTTAAACACGTTTTCAGCCCCTGATTGTACACTTAAGGTGAAAATGTCAAAATCTTAAAAATGAGCATAAGCACAATGAAATTAATGCTGGAATCATCTTCAGGATGCTAGAATACACTAAATACAGCAAAAATGTTGAGTCTACAACGTTTAGTTTAGGTGTGAGAGCCAAAATGAACTTTTTATTGCTTTAAATGCGTTTTCAGCCTGATTGTGCACTTTAGGTGAAAATGTCAAAATCTTCAAAATGAGCATAAGCACAATGAAATTAATGCTGGAATACACTAAATACAGCAAAAATTTTGAGTCTACAACGTTTAGTTTAGGTGTGAGTGCCAAAATGAACTTTTTATTGCTTTAAACGCGTTTTCAGCCTGATTGTGCACTTTAGGTGAAAATGTCAAAATCTTAAAAATGAGCATAAGCACAATGAAATTAATGCTGGAATCATCTTCAGGATGCTAGAATACACTAAATACAGCAAAAATTTTGAGTCTACAACGTTTAGTTTAGGTGTGAGTGCCAAAATGAACTTTTTATTGCTTTAAACGCGTTTTCAGCCTGATTGTGCACTTTAGGTGAAAATGTCAAAATCTTAAAAATGAGCATAAGCACAATGAAATTAATGCTGGAATCATCTTCAGGATGCTAGAATACACTAAATACAGCAAAAATTTTGAGTCTACAACGTTTAGTTTAGGTGTGAGAGCCAAAATGAACTTTTTATTGCTTTAAACGCGTTTTCAGCCCCTGATTGTCCACTTAAGGTGAAAATGTCAAAATCTTAAAAATGAGCACAAGCACAATGAAATTAAAGCTGGAATCATCTTCAGGATGCTAGAATACACTAAATACAGCAAAAATGTTGAGTCTACAACGTTTAGTTTAGGTGTGAGAGCCAAAATGAACTTTTTATTGCTTTAAACGCGTTTTCAGCCTGATTGTGCACTTTAGGTGAAAATGTCAAAATCTTAAAAATGAGCATAAGCACAATGAAATTAATGCTGGAATCATCTTTAGGATGCTAGAATACACTAAATACAGCAAAAATTTTGAGTCTACAACGTTTAGTTTAGGTGTGAGAGCCAAAATGAACTTTTTATTGCTTTAAACGCGTTTTCAGCCCCTGATTGTACACTTAAGGTGAAAATGTCAAAATCTTCAAAATGAGCATAAGCACAATGAAATTAATGCTGGAATCATCTTTAGGATGCTAGAATACACTAAATACAGCAAAAATTTTGAGTCTACAACGTTTAGTTTAGGTGTGAGAGCCAAAATGAACTTTTTATTGCTTTAAACGCGTTTTCAGCCTGATTGTGCACTTTAGGTGAAAATGTCAAAATCTTAAAAATGAGCATAAGCACAATGAAATTAATGCTGGAATCATCTTCAGGATGCTAGAATACACTAAATACAGCAAAAAATTTGAGTCTACAACGTTTAGTTTAGGTGTGAGAGCCAAAATGAACTTTTTATTGCTTTAAACGCGTTTTCAGCCCCTGATTGTACACTTAAGGTGAAAATGTCAAAATCTTCAAAATGAGCATAAGCACAATGAAATTAATGCTGGAATCATCTTCAGGATGCTAGAATACACTAATTACAGCAAAAATGTTGAGTCTACAACGTTTAGTTTAGGTGTGAGATTCAAAATGAACTTTTTATTGCTTTAAACGCGTTTTCAGCCCCTGATTGTACACTTAAGGTGAAAATGTCAAAATCTTAAAAATGAGCATAAGCACAATAAAATTAATGCTAGAATCATCTTCAGGATGCTAGAATACACTAAATACAGCAAAAATGTTGAGTGTACAACGTTTAGTTTAGGTGTGAGAGCCAAAATGAACTTTTTATTGCTTTAAATGCGTTTTCAGCCTGATTGTGCACTTTAGGTGAAAATGTCAAAATCTTCAAAATGAGCATAAGCACAATGAAATTATTGCTGGAATCATCTTCAGGATGCTAGAATACACTGAATACAGCAAAAATTTTGAGTCTACAACGTTTAGTTTAGGTGTGAGATTCAAAATGAACTTTTTATTGCTTTAAACGCGTTTTCAGCCCCTGATTGTACACTTAAGGTGAAAATGTCAAAATCTTAAAAATGAGCATAAGCACAATGAAATTAATGCTAGAATCATCTTCAGGATGCTAGAATACACTAAATACAGCAAAAATGTTGAGTGTACAACGTTTAGTTTAGGTGTGAGAGCCAAAATGAACTTTTTATTGCTTTAAATGCGTTTTCAGCCTGATTGTGCACTTTGGGTGAAAATGTCAAAATCTTCAAAATGAGCATAAGCACAATGAAATTAATGCTGGAATCATCTTCAGGATGCTAGAATACACTAAATACAGCAAAAATTTTGAGTCTACAACGTTTAGTTTAGGTGTGAGAGCCAAAATGAACTTTTTATTGCTTTAAATGCGTTTTCAGCCTGATTGTGCACTTTAGGTGAAAATGTCAAAATCTTCAAAATGAGCATAAGCACAATGAAATTATTGCTGGAATCATCTTCAGGATGCTAGAATACACTAAATACAGCAAAAATTTTGAGTCTACAACGTTTAGTTTAGGTGTGAGAGCCAAAATGAACTTTTTATTGCTTTAAATGCGTTTTCAGCCTGATTGTGCACTTTAGGTGAAAATGTCAAAATCTTCAAAATGAGCATAAGCACAATGAAATTATTGCTGGAATCATCTTCAGGATGCTAGAATACACTAAATACAGCAAAAATTTTGAGTCTACAACGTTTAGTTTAGGTGTGAGAGCCAAAATGAACTTTTTATTGCTTTAAACGCGTTTTCAGCCTGATTGTGCACTTTAGGTGAAAATGTCAAAATCTTAAAAATGAGCATAAGCACAATGAAATTAATGCTGGAATCATCTTCAGGATGCTAGAATACACTAAATACAGCAAAATTTTTGAGACTACAACGTTTAGTTTAGGTGTGAGAGCCAAAATGAACTTTTTATTGCTTTAAACGCGTTTTCAGCCCCTGATTGTACACTTAAGGTGAAAATGTCAAAATCTTCAAAATGAGCATAAGCACAATGAAATTAATGCTGGAATCATCTTCAGGATGCTAGAATACACTAAATACAGCAAAAATTTTGAGTCTACAACGTTTAGTTTAGGTGTGAGTGCCAAAATGAACTTTTTATTGCTTTAAACGCGTTTTCAGCCTGATTGTGCACTTAAGGTGAAAATGTCAAAATCTTAAAAATGAGCATAAGCACAATGAAATTAATGCTGGAATCATCTTCAGGATGCTAGAATACACTAAATACAGCAAAAATTTTGAGTCTACAACGTTTAGTTTAGGTGTGAGAGCCAAAATGAACTTTTTATTGCTTTAAACGCGTTTTCAGCCCCTGATTGTACACTTAAGGTGAAAATGTCAAAATCTTCAAAATGAGCATAAGCACAATGAAATTAATGCTGGAATCATCTTCAGGATGCTAGAATACACTAAATACAGCAAAAATTTTGAGTCTACAACGTTTAGTTTAGGTGTGAGAGCCAAAATGAACTTTTTATTGCTTTAAACGCGTTTTCAGCCTGATTGTGCACTTTAGGTGAAAATGTCAAAATCTTAAAAATGAGCATAAGCACAATGAAATTAATTCTGGAATCATCTTCAGGATGCTAGAATACACTAAATACAGCAAAAATTTTGAGTCTACAACGTTTAGTTTAGGTGTGAGAGCCAAAATGAACTTTTTATTGCTTTAAACGCGTTTTCAGCCTGATTGTGCACTTTAGGTGAAAATGTCAAAATCTTAAAAATGAGCATAAGCACAATGAAATTAATGCTGGAATCATCTTCAGGATGCTAGAATACACTAAATACAGCAAAATTTTTGAGTCTACAACGTTTAGTTTAGGTGTGAGAGCCAAAATGAACTTTTTATTGCTTTAAACGCGTTTTCAGCCCCTGATTGTACACTTAAGGTGAAAATGTCAAAATCTTAAAAATGAGCATAAGCACAATGAAATTAATGCTGGAATCATCTTCAGGATGCTAGAATACACTAAATACAGCAAAAATGTTGAGTCTACAACGTTTATTAGGTGTGAGAGCCAAAATGAACTTTTTATTGCTTTAAATGCGTTTTCAGCCTGATTGTGCACTTTAGGTGAAAATGTCAAAATCTTTAAAATGAGCATAAGCACAATGAAATTAATGCTGGAGTCATCTTCAGGATGCTAGAATACACTAAATACAGCAAAAATTTTGAGTCTACAACGTTTAGTTTAGGTGTGAGTGCCAAAATGAACTTTTTATTGCTTTAAACGCGTTTTCAGCCTGATTGTGCACTTTAGGTGAAAATGTCAAAATCTTCAAAATGAGCATAAGCACAATGAAATTAATGCTGGAATCATCTTCATGATGCTAGAATACACTAAATACAGCAAAAATTTTGAGTCTACAACGTTTAGTTTAGGTGTGAGAGCCAAAATGAACTTTTTATTGCTTTAAATGCGTTTTCAGCCTGATTGTGCACTTTAGGTGAAAATGTCAAAATCTTCAAAATGAGCATAAGCACGATGAAATTAATGCTAGAATCATCTTCAGGATGCTAGAATACACTGAATACAGCAAAAATTTTGAGTCTACAACGTTTAGTTTAGGTGTGAGAGCCAAAATGAACTTTTTATTGCTTTAAACGCGTTTTCAGCCCCTGATTGTACACTTAAGGTGAAAATGTCAAAATCTTAAAAATGAGCATAAGCACAATGAAATTAATGCTGGAATCATCTTCAGGATGCTAGAATACACTAAATACAGCAAAAATGTTGAGTCTACAACGTTTAGTTTAGGTGTGAGAGCCAAAATGAACTTTTTATTGCTTTAAATGCGTTTTCAGCCTGATTGTGCACTTTAGGTGAAAATGTCAAAATCTTCAAAATGAGCATAAGCACAATGAAATTAATGCTGGAATCATCTTCAGGATGCTAGAATACACTAAATACAGCAAAAATTTTGAGTCTACAACGTTTAGTTTAGGTGTGAGTGCCAAAATGAACTTTTTATTGCTTTAAACGCGTTTTCAGCCTGATTGTGCACTTTAGGTGAAAATGTCAAAATCTTAAAAATGAGCATAAGCACAATGAAATTAATGCTGGAATCATCTTCAGGATGCTAGAATACACTAAATACAGCAAAAATTTTGAGTCTACAACGTTTAGTTTAGGTGTGAGAGCCAAAATGAACTTTTTATTGCTTTAAACGCGTTTTCAGCCCCTGATTGTACACTTAAGGTGAAAATGTCAAAATCTTAAAAATGAGCACAAGCACAATGAAATTAATGCTGGAATCATCTTCAGGATGCTAGAATACACTAAATACAGCAAAAATTTTGAGTCTACAACGTTTAGTTTAGGTGTGAGTGCCAAAATGAACTTTTTATTGCTTTAAACCCGTTTTCAGCCTGATTGTGCACTTTAGGTGAAAATGTCAAAATCTTAAAAATGAGCATAAGCACAATGAAATTAATGCTGGAATCATCTTTAGGATGCTAGAATACACTAAATACAGCAAAAATTTTGAGTCTACAACGTTTAGTTTAGGTGTGAGAGCCAAAATGAACTTTTTATTGCTTTAAACGCGTTTTCAGCCCCTGATTGTACACTTAAGGTGAAAATGTCAAAATCTTCAAAATGAGCATAAGCACAATGAAATTAATGCTGGAATCATCTTCAGGATGCTAGAATACACTAAATACAGCAAAAATTTTGAGTCTACAACGTTTAGTTTAGGTGTGAGAGCCAAAATGAACTTTTTATTGCTTTAAACGCGTTTTCAGCCTGATTGTGCACTTTAGGTGAAAATGTCAAAATCTTAAAAATGAGCATAAGCACAATGAAATTAATGCTGGAATCATCTTCAGGATGCTAGAATACACTAAATACAGCAAAAATTTTGAGTCTACAACGTTTAGTTTAGGTGTGAGAGCCAAAATGAACTTTTTATTGCTTTAAACGCGTTTTCAGCCCCTGATTGTACACTTAAGGTGAAAATGTCAAAATCTTCAAAATGAGCATAAGCACAATGAAATTAATGCTGGAATAATCTTCAGGATGCTAGAATACACTAAATACAGCAAAAATTTTGAGTCTACAACGTTTAGTTTAGGTGTGAGAGCCAAAATGAACTTTTTATTGCTTTAAACACGTTTTCAGCCCCTGATTGTACACTTAAGGTGAAAATGTCAAAATCTTAAAAATGAGCATAAGCACAATGAAATTAATGCTGGAATCATCTTCAGGATGCTAGAATACACTAAATACAGCAAAAATGTTGAGTCTACAACGTTTAGTTTAGGTGTGAGAGCCAAAATGAACTTTTTATTGCTTTAAATGCGTTTTCAGCCTGATTGTGCACTTAAGGTGAAAATGTCAAAATCTTAAAAATGAGCATAAGCACAATGAAATTAATGCTAGAATCATCTTCAGGATGCTAGAATACACTAAATACAGCAAAAATGTTGAGTGTACAACGTTTAGTTTAGGTGTGAGAGCCAAAATGAACTTTTTATTGCTTTAAATGCGTTTTCAGCCTGATTGTGCACTTTAGGTGAAAATGTCAAAATCTTAAAAATGAGCACAAGCACAATGAAATTAATGCTGGAATCATCTTCAGGATGCTAGAATACACTGAATACAGCAAAAATTTTGAGTCTACAACGTTTAGTTTAGGTGTGAGATTCAAAATGAACTTTTTATTGCTTTAAACGCGTTTTCAGCCCCTGATTGTACACTTAAGGTGAAAATGTCAAAATCTTAAAAATGAGCATAAGCACAATGAAATTAATGCTAGAATCATCTTCAGGATGCTAGAATACACTAAATACAGCAAAAATGTTGAGTGTACAACGTTTAGTTTAGGTGTGAGAGCCAAAATGAACTTTTTATTGCTTTAAATGCGTTTTCAGCCTGATTGTGCACTTTGGGTGAAAATGTCAAAATCTTCAAAATGAGCATAAGCACAATGAAATTAATGCTGGAATCATCTTCAGGATGCTAGAATACACTAAATACAGCAAAAATTTTGAGTCTACAACGTTTAGTTTAGGTGTGAGAGCCAAAATGAACTTTTTATTGCTTTAAATGCGTTTTCAGCCTGATTGTGCACTTTAGGTGAAAATGTCAAAATCTTCAAAATGAGCATAAGCACAATGAAATTATTGCTGGAATCATCTTCAGGATGCTAGAATACACTAAATACAGCAAAAATTTTGAGTCTACAACGTTTAGTTTAGGTGTGAGAGCCAAAATGAACTTTTTATTGCTTTAAATGCGTTTTCAGCCTGATTGTGCACTTTAGGTGAAAATGTCAAAATCTTCAAAATGAGCATAAGCACAATGAAATTATTGCTGGAATCATCTTCAGGATGCTAGAATACACTAAATACAGCAAAAATTTTGAGTCTACAACGTTTAGTTTAGGTGTGAGAGCCAAAATGAACTTTTTATTGCTTTAAACGCGTTTTCAGCCTGATTGTGCACTTTAGGTGAAAATGTCAAAATCTTAAAAATGAGCATAAGCACAATGAAATTAATGCTGGAATCATCTTCAGGATGCTAGAATACACTAAATACAGCAAAATTTTTGAGACTACAACGTTTAGTTTAGGTGTGAGAGCCAAAATGAACTTTTTATTGCTTTAAACGCGTTTTCAGCCCCTGATTGTACACTTTAGGTGAAAATGTCAAAATCTTCAAAATGAGCATAAGCACAATGAAATTAATGCTGGAATCATCTTCAGGATGCTAGAATACACTAAATACAGCAAAAATTTTGAGTCTACAACGTTTAGTTTAGGTGTGAGTGCCAAAATGAACTTTTTATTGCTTTAAACGCGTTTTCAGCCTGATTGTGCACTTAAGGTGAAAATGTCAAAATCTTAAAAATGAGCATAAGCACAATGAAATTAATGCTGGAATCATCTTCAGGATGCTAGAATACACTAAATACAGCAAAAATTTTGAGTCTACAACGTTTAGTTTAGGTGTGAGAGCCAAAATGAACTTTTTATTGCTTTAAACGCGTTTTCAGCCTGATTGTGCACTTTAGGTGAAAATGTCAAAATCTTAAAAATGAGCATAAGCACAATGAAATTAATTCTGGAATCATCTTCAGGATGCTAGAATACACTAAATACAGCAAAAATTTTGAGTCTACAACGTTTAGTTTAGGTGTGAGAGCCAAAATGAACTTTTTATTGCTTTAAACGCGTTTTCAGCCTGATTGTGCACTTTAGGTGAAAATGTCAAAATCTTAAAAATGAGCATAAGCACAATGAAATTAATGCTGGAATCATCTTCAGGATGCTGGAATACACTAAATACAGCAAAATTTTTGAGTCTACAACGTTTAGTTTAGGTGTGAGTGCCAAAATGAACTTTTTATTGCTTTAAACGCGTTTTCAGCCTGATTGTGCACTTTAGGTGAAAATGTCAAAATCTTAAAAATGAGCATAAGCACAATGAAATTAATGCTGGAGTCATCTTCAGGATGCTAGAATACACTAAATACAGCAAAAATTTTGAGTCTACAACGTTTAGTTTAGGTGTGAGTGCCAAAATGAACTTTTTATTGCTTTAAACGCGTTTTCAGCCTGATTGTGCACTTTAGGTGAAAATGTCAAAATCTTCAAAATGAGCATAAGCACAATGAAATTAATGCTGGAATCATCTTCAGGATGCTAGAATACACTAAATACAGCAAAAATTTTGAGTCTACAACGTTTAGTTTAGGTGTGAGAGCCAAAATGAACTTTTTATTGCTTTAAATGCGTTTTCAGCCTGATTGTGCACTTTAGGTGAAAATGTCAAAATCTTCAAAATGAGCATAAGCACGATGAAATTAATGCTAGAATCATCTTCAGGATGCTAGAATACACTGAATACAGCAAAAATTTTGAGTCTACAACGTTTAGTTTAGGTGTGAGAGCCAAAATGAACTTTTTATTGCTTTAAACGCGTTTTCAGCCCCTGATTGTACACTTAAGGTGAAAATGTCAAAATCTTAAAAATGAGCATAAGCACAATGAAATTAATGCTGGAATCATCTTCAGGATGCTAGAATACACTAAATACAGCAAAAATTTTGAGTCTACAACGTTTAGTTTAGGTGTGAGTGCCAAAATGAACTTTTTATTGCTTTAAACGCGTTTTCAGCCTGATTGTGCACTTTAGGTGAAAATGTCAAAATCTTAAAAATGAGCATAAGCACAATGAAATTAATGCTGGAATCATCTTCAGGATGCTAGAATACACTAAATACAGCAAAAATTTTGAGTCTACAACGTTTAGTTTAGGTGTGAGAGCCAAAATGAACTTTTTATTGCTTTAAACGCGTTTTCAGCCCCTGATTGTACACTTAAGGTGAAAATGTCAAAATCTTAAAAATGAGAACAAGCACAATGAAATTAATGCTGGAATCATCTTCAGGATGCTAGAATACACTAAATACAGCAAAAATGTTGAGTCTACAACGTTTAGTTTAGGTGTGAGAGCCAAAATGAACTTTTTATTGCTTTAAATGCGTTTTCAGCCTGATTGTGCACTTTAGGTGAAAATGTCAAAATCTTCAAAATGAGCATAAGCACAATGAAATTAATGCTGGAATCATCTTCAGGATGCTAGAATACACTAAATACAGCAAAAATTTTGAGACTACAACGTTTAGTTTAGGTGTGAGTGCCAAAATGAACTTTTTATTGCTTTAAACGCGTTTTCAGCCTGATTGTGCACTTTAGGTGAAAATGTCAAAATCTTAAAAATGAGCATAAGCACAATGAAATTAATGCTGGAATCATCTTTAGGATGCTAGAATACACTAAATACAGCAAAAATTTTGAGTCTACAACGTTTAGTTTAGGTGTGAGAGCCAAAATGAACTTTTTATTGCTTTAAACGCGTTTTCAGCCCCTGATTGTACACTTAAGGTGAAAATGTCAAAATCTTCAAAATGAGCATAAGCACAATGAAATTAATGCTGGAATCATCTTTAGGATGCTAGAATACACTAAATACAGCAAAAATTTTGAGTCTACAACGTTTAGTTTAGGTGTGAGAGCCAAAATGAACTTTTTATTGCTTTAAACGCGTTTTCAGCCTGATTGTGCACTTTAGGTGAAAATGTCAAAATCTTAAAAATGAGCATAAGCACAATGAAATTAATGCTGGAATCATCTTCAGGATGCTAGAATACACTAAATACAGCAAAAATTTTGAGTCTACAACGTTTAGTTTAGGTGTGAGAGCCAAAATGAACTTTTTATTGCTTTAAACGCGTTTTCAGCCCCTGATTGTACACTTAAGGTGAAAATGTCAAAATCTTCAAAATGAGCATAAGCACAATGAAATTAATGCTGGAATCATCTTCAGGATGCTAGAATACACTAAATACAGCAAAAATTTTGAGTCTACAACGTTTAGTTTAGGTGTGAGAGCCAAAATGAACTTTTTATTGCTTTAAACGCGTTTTCAGCCTGATTGTGCACTTTAGGTGAAAATGTCAAAATCTTAAAAATGAGCATAAGCACAATGAAATTAATTCTGGAATCATCTTCAGGATGCTAGAATACACTAAATACAGCAAAAATTTTGAGTCTACAACGTTTAGTTTAGGTGTGAGAGCCAAAATGAACTTTTTATTGCTTTAAACGCGTTTTCAGCCTGATTGTGCACTTTAGGTGAAAATGTCAAAATCTTAAAAATGAGCATAAGCACAATGAAATTAATGCTGGAATCATCTTCAGGATGCTAGAATACACTAAATACAGCAAAATTTTTGAGTCTACAACGTTTAGTTTAGGTGTGAGAGCCAAAATGAACTTTTTATTGCTTTAAACGCGTTTTCAGCCCCTGATTGTACACTTAAGGTGAAAATGTCAAAATCTTAAAAATGAGCATAAGCACAATGAAATTAATGCTGGAATCATCTTCAGGATGCTAGAATACACTAAATACAGCAAAAATGTTGAGTCTACAACGTTTATTAGGTGTGAGAGCCAAAATGAACTTTTTATTGCTTTAAATGCGTTTTCAGCCTGATTGTGCACTTTAGGTGAAAATGTCAAAATCTTTAAAATGAGCATAAGCACAATGAAATTAATGCTGGAGTCATCTTCAGGATGCTAGAATACACTAAATACAGCAAAAATTTTGAGTCTACAACGTTTAGTTTAGGTGTGAGTGCCAAAATGAACTTTTTATTGCTTTAAACGCGTTTTCAGCCTGATTGTGCACTTTAGGTGAAAATGTCAAAATCTTCAAAATGAGCATAAGCACAATGAAATTAATGCTGGAATCATCTTCAGGATGCTAGAATACACTAAATACAGCAAAAATTTTGAGTCTACAACGTTTAGTTTAGGTGTGAGAGCCAAAATGAACTTTTTATTGCTTTAAATGCGTTTTCAGCCTGATTGTGCACTTTAGGTGAAAATGTCAAAATCTTCAAAATGAGCATAAGCACGATGAAATTAATGCTAGAATCATCTTCAGGATGCTAGAATACACTGAATACAGCAAAAATTTTGAGTCTACAACGTTTAGTTTAGGTGTGAGAGCCAAAATGAACTTTTTATTGCTTTAAACGCGTTTTCAGCCCCTGATTGTACACTTAAGGTGAAAATGTCAAAATCTTAAAAATGAGCATAAGCACAATGAAATTAATGCTGGAATCATCTTCAGGATGCTAGAATACACTAAATACAGCAAAAATGTTGAGTCTACAACGTTTAGTTTAGGTGTGAGAGCCAAAATGAACTTTTTATTGCTTTAAATGCGTTTTCAGCCTGATTGTGCACTTTAGGTGAAAATGTCAAAATCTTCAAAATGAGCATAAGCACAATGAAATTAATGCTGGAATCATCTTCAGGATGCTAGAATACACTAAATACAGCAAAAATTTTGAGTCTACAACGTTTAGTTTAGGTGTGAGTGCCAAAATGAACTTTTTATTGCTTTAAACGCGTTTTCAGCCTGATTGTGCACTTTAGGTGAAAATGTCAAAATCTTAAAAATGAGCATAAGCACAATGAAATTAATGCTGGAATCATCTTCAGGATGCTAGAATACACTAAATACAGCAAAAATTTTGAGTCTACAACGTTTAGTTTAGGTGTGAGAGCCAAAATGAACTTTTTATTGCTTTAAACGCGTTTTCAGCCCCTGATTGTACACTTAAGGTGAAAATGTCAAAATCTTAAAAATGAGCACAAGCACAATGAAATTAATGCTGGAATCATCTTCAGGATGCTAGAATACACTAAATACAGCAAAAATTTTGAGTCTACAACGTTTAGTTTAGGTGTGAGTGCCAAAATGAACTTTTTATTGCTTTAAACGCGTTTTCAGCCTGATTGTGCACTTTAGGTGAAAATGTCAAAATCTTAAAAATGAGCATAAGCACAATGAAATTAATGCTGGAATCATCTTTAGGATGCTAGAATACACTAAATACAGCAAAAATTTTGAGTCTACAACGTTTAGTTTAGGTGTGAGAGCCAAAATGAACTTTTTATTGCTTTAAACGCGTTTTCAGCCCCTGATTGTACACTTAAGGTGAAAATGTCAAAATCTTCAAAATGAGCATAAGCACAATGAAATTAATGCTGGATTCATCTTCAGGATGCTAGAATACACTAAATACAGCAAAAATTTTGAGTCTACAACGTTTAGTTTAGGTGTGAGAGCCAAAATGAACTTTTTATTGCTTTAAACGCGTTTTCAGCCTGATTGTGCACTTTAGGTGAAAATGTCAAAATCTTAAAAATGAGCATAAGCACAATGAAATTAATGCTGGAATCATCTTCAGGATGCTAGAATACACTAAATACAGCAAAAATTTTGAGTCTACAACGTTTAGTTTAGGTGTGAGAGCCAAAATGAACTTTTTATTGCTTTAAACGCGTTTTCAGCCCCTGATTGTACACTTAAGGTGAAAATGTCAAAATCTTCAAAATGAGCATAAGCACAATGAAATTAATGCTGGAATCATCTTCAGGATGCTAGAATACACTAAATACAGCAAAAATTTTGAGTCTACAACGTTTAGTTTAGGTGTGAGAGCCAAAATGAACTTTTTATTGCTTTAAACACGTTTTCAGCCCCTGATTGTACACTTAAGGTGAAAATGTCAAAATCTTAAAAATGAGCATAAGCACAATGAAATTAATGCTGGAATCATCTTCAGGATGCTAGAATACACTAAATACAGCAAAAATGTTGAGTCTACAACGTTTAGTTTAGGTGTGAGAGCCAAAATGAACTTTTTATTGCTTTAAATGCGTTTTCAGCCTGATTGTGCACTTTAGGTGAAAATGTCAAAATCTTCAAAATGAGCATAAGCACAATGAAATTAATGCTGGAATCATCTTCAGGATGCTAGAATACACTAAATACAGCAAAAATTTTGAGTCTACAACGTTTAGTTTAGGTGTGAGAGCCAAAATGAACTTTTTATTGCTTTAAACGCGTTTTCAGCCCCTGATTGTACACTTAAGGTGAAAATGTCAAAATCTTAAAAATGAGCATAAGCACAATGAAATTAATGCTGGAATCATCTTCAGGATGCTAGAATACACTAAATACAGCAAAAATGTTGAGTCTACAACGTTTATTAGGTGTGAGAGCCAAAATGAACTTTTTATTGCTTTAAATGCGTTTTCAGCCTGATTGTGCACTTTAGGTGAAAATGTCAAAATCTTTAAAATGAGCATAAGCACAATGAAATTAATGCTGGAGTCATCTTCAGGATGCTAGAATACACTAAATACAGCAAAAATTTTGAGTCTACAACGTTTAGTTTAGGTGTGAGTGCCAAAATGAACTTTTTATTGCTTTAAACGCGTTTTCAGCCTGATTGTGCACTTTAGGTGAAAATGTCAAAATCTTCAAAATGAGCATAAGCACAATGAAATTAATGCTGGAATCATCTTCAGGATGCTAGAATACACTAAATACAGCAAAAATTTTGAGTCTACAACGTTTAGTTTAGGTGTGAGAGCCAAAATGAACTTTTTATTGCTTTAAATGCGTTTTCAGCCTGATTGTGCACTTTAGGTGAAAATGTCAAAATCTTCAAAATGAGCATAAGCACGATGAAATTAATGCTAGAATCATCTTCAGGATGCTAGAATACACTGAATACAGCAAAAATTTTGAGTCTACAACGTTTAGTTTAGGTGTGAGAGCCAAAATGAACTTTTTATTGCTTTAAACGCGTTTTCAGCCCCTGATTGTACACTTAAGGTGAAAATGTCAAAATCTTAAAAATGAGCATAAGCACAATGAAATTAATGCTGGAATCATCTTCAGGATGCTAGAATACACTAAATACAGCAAAAATGTTGAGTCTACAACGTTTAGTTTAGGTGTGAGAGCCAAAATGAACTTTTTATTGCTTTAAATGCGTTTTCAGCCTGATTGTGCACTTTAGGTGAAAATGTCAAAATCTTCAAAATGAGCATAAGCACAATGAAATTAATGCTGGAATCATCTTCAGGATGCTAGAATACACTAAATACAGCAAAAATTTTGAGTCTACAACGTTTAGTTTAGGTGTGAGTGCCAAAATGAACTTTTTATTGCTTTAAACGCGTTTTCAGCCTGATTGTGCACTTTAGGTGAAAATGTCAAAATCTTAAAAATGAGCATAAGCACAATGAAATTAATGCTGGAATCATCTTCAGGATGCTAGAATACACTAAATACAGCAAAAATTTTGAGTCTACAACGTTTAGTTTAGGTGTGAGAGCCAAAATGAACTTTTTATTGCTTTAAACGCGTTTTCAGCCCCTGATTGTACACTTAAGGTGAAAATGTCAAAATCTTAAAAATGAGCACAAGCACAATGAAATTAATGCTGGAATCATCTTCAGGATGCTAGAATACACTAAATACAGCAAAAATTTTGAGTCTACAACGTTTAGTTTAGGTGTGAGTGCCAAAATGAACTTTTTATTGCTTTAAACGCGTTTTCAGCCTGATTGTGCACTTTAGGTGAAAATGTCAAAATCTTAAAAATGAGCATAAGCACAATGAAATTAATGCTGGAATCATCTTTAGGATGCTAGAATACACTAAATACAGCAAAAATTTTGAGTCTACAACGTTTAGTTTAGGTGTGAGAGCCAAAATGAACTTTTTATTGCTTTAAACGCGTTTTCAGCCCCTGATTGTACACTTAAGGTGAAAATGTCAAAATCTTCAAAATGAGCATAAGCACAATGAAATTAATGCTGGATTCATCTTCAGGATGCTAGAATACACTAAATACAGCAAAAATTTTGAGTCTACAACGTTTAGTTTAGGTGTGAGAGCCAAAATGAACTTTTTATTGCTTTAAACGCGTTTTCAGCCTGATTGTGCACTTTAGGTGAAAATGTCAAAATCTTAAAAATGAGCATAAGCACAATGAAATTAATGCTGGAATCATCTTCAGGATGCTAGAATACACTAAATACAGCAAAAATTTTGAGTCTACAACGTTTAGTTTAGGTGTGAGAGCCAAAATGAACTTTTTATTGCTTTAAACGCGTTTTCAGCCCCTGATTGTACACTTAAGGTGAAAATGTCAAAATCTTCAAAATGAGCATAAGCACAATGAAATTAATGCTGGAATCATCTTCAGGATGCTAGAATACACTAAATACAGCAAAAATTTTGAGTCTACAACGTTTAGTTTAGGTGTGAGAGCCAAAATGAACTTTTTATTGCTTTAAACACGTTTTCAGCCCCTGATTGTACACTTAAGGTGAAAATGTCAAAATCTTAAAAATGAGCATAAGCACAATGAAATTAATGCTGGAATCATCTTCAGGATGCTAGAATACACTAAATACAGCAAAAATGTTGAGTCTACAACGTTTAGTTTAGGTGTGAGAGCCAAAATGAACTTTTTATTGCTTTAAATGCGTTTTCAGCCTGATTGTGCACTTTAGGTGAAAATGTCAAAATCTTCAAAATGAGCATAAGCACAATGAAATTAATGCTGGAATCATCTTCAGGATGCTAGAATACACTAAATACAGCAAAAATTTTGAGTCTACAACGTTTAGTTTAGGTGTGAGTGCCAAAATGAACTTTTTATTGCTTTAAACGCGTTTTCAGCCTGATTGTGCACTTTAGGTGAAAATGTCAAAATCTTAAAAATGAGCATAAGCACAATGAAATTAATGCTGGAATCATCTTCAGGATGCTAGAATACACTAAATACAGCAAAAATTTTGAGTCTACAACGTTTAGTTTAGGTGTGAGTGCCAAAATGAACTTTTTATTGCTTTAAACGCGTTTTCAGCCTGATTGTGCACTTTAGGTGAAAATGTCAAAATCTTAAAAATGAGCATAAGCACAATGAAATTAATGCTGGAATCATCTTCAGGATGCTAGAATACACTAAATACAGCAAAAATTTTGAGTCTACAACGTTTAGTTTAGGTGTGAGAGCCAAAATGAACTTTTTATTGCTTTAAACGCGTTTTCAGCCCCTGATTGTCCACTTAAGGTGAAAATGTCAAAATCTTAAAAATGAGCACAAGCACAATGAAATTAATGCTGGAATCATCTTCAGGATGCTAGAATACACTAAATACAGCAAAAATGTTGAGTCTACAACGTTTAGTTTAGGTGTGAGAGCCAAAATGAACTTTTTATTGCTTTAAATGCGTTTTCAGCCTGATTGTGCACTTTAGGTGAAAATGTCAAAATCTTCAAAATGAGCATAAGCACAATGAAATTAATGCTGGAATCATCTTCAGGATGCTAGAATACACTAAATACAGCAAAAATTTTGAGTCTACAACGTTTAGTTTAGGTGTGAGTGCCAAAATGAACTTTTTATTGCTTTAAACGCGTTTTCAGCCTGATTGTGCACTTTAGGTGAAAATGTCAAAATCTTAAAAATGAGCATAAGCACAATGAAATTAATGCTGGAATCATCTTTAGGATGCTAGAATACACTAAATACAGCAAAAATTTTGAGTCTACAACGTTTAGTTTAGGTGTGAGAGCCAAAATGAACTTTTTATTGCTTTAAACGCGTTTTCAGCCCCTGATTGTACACTTAAGGTGAAAATGTCAAAATCTTCAAAATGAGCATAAGCACAATGAAATTAATGCTGGAATCACCTTTAGGATGCTAGAATACACTAAATACAGCAAAAATTTTGAGTCTACAACGTTTAGTTTAGGTGTGAGAGCCAAAATGAACTTTTTATTGCTTTAAACGCGTTTTCAGCCTGATTGTGCACTTTAGGTGAAAATGTCAAAATCTTAAAAATGAGCATAAGCACAATGAAATTAATGCTGGAATCATCTTCAGGATGCTAGAATACACTAAATACAGCAAAAATTTTGAGTCTACAACGTTTAGTTTAGGTGTGAGAGCCAAAATGAACTTTTTATTGCTTTAAACGCGTTTTCAGCCCCTGATTGTACACTTAAGGTGAAAATGTCAAAATCTTCAAAATGAGCATAAGCACAATGAAATTAATGCTGGAATCATCTTCAGGATGCTAGAATACACTAATTACAGCAAAAATGTTGAGTCTACAACGTTTAGTTTAGGTGTGAGATTCAAAATGAACTTTTTATTGCTTTAAACGCGTTTTCAGCCCCTGATTGTACACTTAAGGTGAAAATGTCAAAATCTTAAAAATGAGCATAAGCACAATGAAATTAATGCTAGAATCATCTTCAGGATGCTAGAATACACTAAATACAGCAAAAATGTTGAGTGTACAACGTTTAGTTTAGGTGTGAGAGCCAAAATGAACTTTTTATTGCTTTAAATGCGTTTTCAGCCTGATTGTGCACTTTAGGTGAAAATGTCAAAATCTTAAAAATGAGCACAAGCACAATGAAATTAATGCTGGAATCATCTTCAGGATGCTAGAATACACTGAATACAGCAAAAATTTTGAGTCTACAACGTTTAGTTTAGGTGTGAGATTCAAAATGAACTTTTTATTGCTTTAAACGCGTTTTCAGCCCCTGATTGTACACTTAAGGTGAAAATGTCAAAATCTTAAAAATGAGCATAAGCACAATGAAATTAATGCTAGAATCATCTTCAGGATGCTAGAATACACTAAATACAGCAAAAATGTTGAGTGTACAACGTTTAGTTTAGGTGTGAGAGCCAAAATGAACTTTTTATTGCTTTAAATGCGTTTTCAGCCTGATTGTGCACTTTAGGTGAAAATGTCAAAATCTTAAAAATGAGCATAAGCACAATGAAATTAATGCTGGAATCATCTTCAGGATGCTAGAATACACTAAATACAGCAAAATTTTTGAGACTACAACGTTTAGTTTAGGTGTGAGAGCCAAAATGAACTTTTTATTGCTTTAAACGCGTTTTCAGCCTGATTGTGCACTTTAGGTGAAAATGTCAAAATCTTAAAAATGAGCATAAGCACAATGAAATTAATGCTGGAATCATCTTTAGGATGCTAGAATACACTAAATACAGCAAAAATTTTGAGTCTACAACGTTTAGTTTAGGTGTGAGAGCCAAAATGAACTTTTTATTGCTTTAAACGCGTTTTCAGCCCCTGATTGTACACTTAAGGTGAAAATGTCAAAATCTTCAAAATGAGCATAAGCACAATGAAATTAATGCTGGAATCATCTTTAGGATGCTAGAATACACTAAATACAGCAAAATTTTTGAGTCTACAACGTTTAGTTTAGGTGTGAGAGCCAAAATGAACTTTTTATTGCTTTAAACGCGTTTTCAGCCTGATTGTGCACTTTAGGTGAAAATGTCAAAATCTTAAAAATGAGCATAAGCACAATGAAATTAATGCTGGAATCATCTTCAGGATGCTAGAATACACTAAATACAGCAAAAATTTTGAGTCTACAACGTTTAGTTTAGGTGTGAGAGCCAAAATGAACTTTTTATTGCTTTAAACGCGTTTTCAGCCCCTGATTGTACACTTAAGGTGAAAATGTCAAAATCTTCAAAATGAGCATAAGCACAATGAAATTAATGCTGGAATCATCTTCAGGATGCTAGAATACACTAATTACAGCAAAAATGTTGAGTCTACAACGTTTAGTTTAGGTGTGAGATTCAAAATGAACTTTTTATTGCTTTAAACGCGTTTTCAGCCCCTGATTGTACACTTAAGGTGAAAATGTCAAAATCTTAAAAATGAGCATAAGCACAATGAAATTAATGCTAGAATCATCTTCAGGATGCTAGAATACACTAAATACAGCAAAAATGTTGAGTGTACAACGTTTAGTTTAGGTGTGAGAGCCAAAATGAACTTTTTATTGCTTTAAATGCGTTTTCAGCCTGATTGTGCACTTTAGGTGAAAATGTCAAAATCTTAAAAATGAGCACAAGCACAATGAAATTAATGCTGGAATCATCTTCAGGATGCTAGAATACACTGAATACAGCAAAAATTTTGAGTCTACAACGTTTAGTTTAGGTGTGAGATTCAAAATGAACTTTTTATTGCTTTAAACGCGTTTTCAGCCCCTGATTGTACACTTAAGGTGAAAATGTCAAAATCTTAAAAATGAGCATAAGCACAATGAAATTAATGCTAGAATCATCTTCAGGATGCTAGAATACACTAAATACAGCAAAAATGTTGAGTGTACAACGTTTAGTTTAGGTGTGAGAGCCAAAATGAACTTTTTATTGCTTTAAATGCGTTTTCAGCCTGATTGTGCACTTTGGGTGAAAATGTCAAAATCTTCAAAATGAGCATAAGCACAATGAAATTAATGCTGGAATCATCTTCAGGATGCTAGAATACACTGAATACAGCAAAAATTTTGAGTCTACAACGTTTAGTTTAGGTGTGAGAGCCAAAATGAACTTTTTATTGCTTTAAATGCGTTTTCAGCCTGATTGTGCACTTTAGGTGAAAATGTCAAAATCTTCAAAATGAGCATAAGCACAATGAAATTATTGCTGGAATCATCTTCAGGATGCTAGAATACACTAAATACAGCAAAAATTTTGAGTCTACAACGTTTAGTTTAGGTGTGAGAGCCAAAATGAACTTTTTATTGCTTTAAATGCGTTTTCAGCCTGATTGTGCACTTTAGGTGAAAATGTCAAAATCTTCAAAATGAGCATAAGCACAATGAAATTATTGCTGGAATCATCTTCAGGATGCTAGAATACACTAAATACAGCAAAAATTTTGAGTCTACAACGTTTAGTTTAGGTGTGAGAGCCAAAATGAACTTTTTATTGCTTTAAACGCGTTTTCAGCCTGATTGTGCACTTTAGGTGAAAATGTCAAAATCTTAAAAATGAGCATAAGCACAATGAAATTAATGCTGGAATCATCTTCAGGATGCTAGAATACACTAAATACAGCAAAATTTTTGAGACTACAACGTTTAGTTTAGGTGTGAGAGCCAAAATGAACTTTTTATTGCTTTAAACGCGTTTTCAGCCCCTGATTGTACACTTAAGGTGAAAATGTCAAAATCTTCAAAATGAGCATAAGCACAATGAAATTAATGCTGGAATCATCTTCAGGATGCTAGAATACACTAAATACAGCAAAAATTTTGAGTCTACAACGTTTAGTTTAGGTGTGAGTGCCAAAATGAACTTTTTATTGCTTTAAACGCGTTTTCAGCCTGATTGTGCACTTAAGGTGAAAATGTCAAAATCTTAAAAATGAGCATAAGCACAATGAAATTAATGCTGGAATCATCTTCAGGATGCTAGAATACACTAAATACAGCAAAAATTTTGAGTCTACAACGTTTAGTTTAGGTGTGAGAGCCAAAATGAACTTTTTATTGCTTTAAACGCGTTTTCAGCCCCTGATTGTACACTTAAGGTGAAAATGTCAAAATCTTCAAAATGAGCATAAGCACAATGAAATTAATGCTGGATTCATCTTCAGGATGCTAGAATACACTAAATACAGCAAAAATTTTGAGTCTACAACGTTTAGTTTAGGTGTGAGAGCCAAAATGAACTTTTTATTGCTTTAAACGCGTTTTCAGCCTGATTGTGCACTTTAGGTGAAAATGTCAAAATCTTAAAAATGAGCATAAGCACAATGAAATTAATGCTGGAATCATCTTCAGGATGCTAGAATACACTAAATACAGCAAAAATTTTGAGTCTACAACGTTTAGTTTAGGTGTGAGAGCCAAAATGAACTTTTTATTGCTTTAAACGCGTTTTCAGCCCCTGATTGTACACTTAAGGTGAAAATGTCAAAATCTTCAAAATGAGCATAAGCACAATGAAATTAATGCTGGAATCATCTTCAGGATGCTAGAATACACTAAATACAGCAAAAATTTTGAGTCTACAACGTTTAGTTTAGGTGTGAGAGCCAAAATGAACTTTTTATTGCTTTAAACACGTTTTCAGCCCCTGATTGTACACTTAAGGTGAAAATGTCAAAATCTTAAAAATGAGCATAAGCACAATGAAATTAATGCTGGAATCATCTTCAGGATGCTAGAATACACTAAATACAGCAAAAATGTTGAGTCTACAACGTTTAGTTTAGGTGTGAGAGCCAAAATGAACTTTTTATTGCTTTAAATGCGTTTTCAGCCTGATTGTGCACTTTAGGTGAAAATGTCAAAATCTTCAAAATGAGCATAAGCACAATGAAATTAATGCTGGAATCATCTTCAGGATGCTAGAATACACTAAATACAGCAAAAATTTTGAGTCTACAACGTTTAGTTTAGGTGTGAGTGCCAAAATGAACTTTTTATTGCTTTAAACGCGTTTTCAGCCTGATTGTGCACTTTAGGTGAAAATGTCAAAATCTTAAAAATGAGCATAAGCACAATGAAATTAATGCTGGAATCATCTTCAGGATGCTAGAATACACTAAATACAGCAAAAATTTTGAGTCTACAACGTTTAGTTTAGGTGTGAGTGCCAAAATGAACTTTTTATTGCTTTAAACGCGTTTTCAGCCTGATTGTGCACTTTAGGTGAAAATGTCAAAATCTTAAAAATGAGCATAAGCACAATGAAATTAATGCTGGAATCATCTTCAGGATGCTAGAATACACTAAATACAGCAAAAATTTTGAGTCTACAACGTTTAGTTTAGGTGTGAGAGCCAAAATGAACTTTTTATTGCTTTAAACGCGTTTTCAGCCCCTGATTGTCCACTTAAGGTGAAAATGTCAAAATCTTAAAAATGAGCACAAGCACAATGAAATTAATGCTGGAATCATCTTCAGGATGCTAGAATACACTAAATACAGCAAAAATGTTGAGTCTACAACGTTTAGTTTAGGTGTGAGAGCCAAAATGAACTTTTTATTGCTTTAAATGCGTTTTCAGCCTGATTGTGCACTTTAGGTGAAAATGTCAAAATCTTCAAAATGAGCATAAGCACAATGAAATTAATGCTGGAATCATCTTCAGGATGCTAGAATACACTAAATACAGCAAAAATTTTGAGTCTACAACGTTTAGTTTAGGTGTGAGTGCCAAAATGAACTTTTTATTGCTTTAAACGCGTTTTCAGCCTGATTGTGCACTTTAGGTGAAAATGTCAAAATCTTAAAAATGAGCATAAGCACAATGAAATTAATGCTGGAATCATCTTTAGGATGCTAGAATACACTAAATACAGCAAAAATTTTGAGTCTACAACGTTTAGTTTAGGTGTGAGAGCCAAAATGAACTTTTTATTGCTTTAAACGCGTTTTCAGCCCCTGATTGTACACTTAAGGTGAAAATGTCAAAATCTTCAAAATGAGCATAAGCACAATGAAATTAATGCTGGAATCACCTTTAGGATGCTAGAATACACTAAATACAGCAAAAATTTTGAGTCTACAACGTTTAGTTTAGGTGTGAGAGCCAAAATGAACTTTTTATTGCTTTAAACGCGTTTTCAGCCTGATTGTGCACTTTAGGTGAAAATGTCAAAATCTTAAAAATGAGCATAAGCACAATGAAATTAATGCTGGAATCATCTTCAGGATGCTAGAATACACTAAATACAGCAAAAATTTTGAGTCTACAACGTTTAGTTTAGGTGTGAGAGCCAAAATGAACTTTTTATTGCTTTAAACGCGTTTTCAGCCCCTGATTGTACACTTAAGGTGAAAATGTCAAAATCTTCAAAATGAGCATAAGCACAATGAAATTAATGCTGGAATCATCTTCAGGATGCTAGAATACACTAATTACAGCAAAAATGTTGAGTCTACAACGTTTAGTTTAGGTGTGAGATTCAAAATGAACTTTTTATTGCTTTAAACGCGTTTTCAGCCCCTGATTGTACACTTAAGGTGAAAATGTCAAAATCTTAAAAATGAGCATAAGCACAATGAAATTAATGCTAGAATCATCTTCAGGATGCTAGAATACACTAAATACAGCAAAAATGTTGAGTGTACAACGTTTAGTTTAGGTGTGAGAGCCAAAATGAACTTTTTATTGCTTTAAATGCGTTTTCAGCCTGATTGTGCACTTTAGGTGAAAATGTCAAAATCTTAAAAATGAGCACAAGCACAATGAAATTAATGCTGGAATCATCTTCAGGATGCTAGAATACACTGAATACAGCAAAAATTTTGAGTCTACAACGTTTAGTTTAGGTGTGAGATTCAAAATGAACTTTTTATTGCTTTAAACGCGTTTTCAGCCCCTGATTGTACACTTAAGGTGAAAATGTCAAAATCTTAAAAATGAGCATAAGCACAATGAAATTAATGCTAGAATCATCTTCAGGATGCTAGAATACACTAAATACAGCAAAAATGTTGAGTGTACAACGTTTAGTTTAGGTGTGAGAGCCAAAATGAACTTTTTATTGCTTTAAATGCGTTTTCAGCCTGATTGTGCACTTTAGGTGAAAATGTCAAAATCTTAAAAATGAGCATAAGCACAATGAAATTAATGCTGGAATCATCTTCAGGATGCTAGAATACACTAAATACAGCAAAATTTTTGAGACTACAACGTTTAGTTTAGGTGTGAGAGCCAAAATGAACTTTTTATTGCTTTAAACGCGTTTTCAGCCTGATTGTGCACTTTAGGTGAAAATGTCAAAATCTTAAAAATGAGCATAAGCACAATGAAATTAATGCTGGAATCATCTTTAGGATGCTAGAATACACTAAATACAGCAAAAATTTTGAGTCTACAACGTTTAGTTTAGGTGTGAGAGCCAAAATGAACTTTTTATTGCTTTAAACGCGTTTTCAGCCCCTGATTGTACACTTAAGGTGAAAATGTCAAAATCTTCAAAATGAGCATAAGCACAATGAAATTAATGCTGGAATCATCTTTAGGATGCTAGAATACACTAAATACAGCAAAATTTTTGAGTCTACAACGTTTAGTTTAGGTGTGAGAGCCAAAATGAACTTTTTATTGCTTTAAACGCGTTTTCAGCCTGATTGTGCACTTTAGGTGAAAATGTCAAAATCTTAAAAATGAGCATAAGCACAATGAAATTAATGCTGGAATCATCTTCAGGATGCTAGAATACACTAAATACAGCAAAAATTTTGAGTCTACAACGTTTAGTTTAGGTGTGAGAGCCAAAATGAACTTTTTATTGCTTTAAACGCGTTTTCAGCCCCTGATTGTACACTTAAGGTGAAAATGTCAAAATCTTCAAAATGAGCATAAGCACAATGAAATTAATGCTGGAATCATCTTCAGGATGCTAGAATACACTAATTACAGCAAAAATGTTGAGTCTACAACGTTTAGTTTAGGTGTGAGATTCAAAATGAACTTTTTATTGCTTTAAACGCGTTTTCAGCCCCTGATTGTACACTTAAGGTGAAAATGTCAAAATCTTAAAAATGAGCATAAGCACAATGAAATTAATGCTAGAATCATCTTCAGGATGCTAGAATACACTAAATACAGCAAAAATGTTGAGTGTACAACGTTTAGTTTAGGTGTGAGAGCCAAAATGAACTTTTTATTGCTTTAAATGCGTTTTCAGCCTGATTGTGCACTTTAGGTGAAAATGTCAAAATCTTAAAAATGAGCACAAGCACAATGAAATTAATGCTGGAATCATCTTCAGGATGCTAGAATACACTGAATACAGCAAAAATTTTGAGTCTACAACGTTTAGTTTAGGTGTGAGATTCAAAATGAACTTTTTATTGCTTTAAACGCGTTTTCAGCCCCTGATTGTACACTTAAGGTGAAAATGTCAAAATCTTAAAAATGAGCATAAGCACAATGAAATTAATGCTAGAATCATCTTCAGGATGCTAGAATACACTAAATACAGCAAAAATGTTGAGTGTACAACGTTTAGTTTAGGTGTGAGAGCCAAAATGAACTTTTTATTGCTTTAAATGCGTTTTCAGCCTGATTGTGCACTTTGGGTGAAAATGTCAAAATCTTCAAAATGAGCATAAGCACAATGAAATTAATGCTGGAATCATCTTCAGGATGCTAGAATACACTGAATACAGCAAAAATTTTGAGTCTACAACGTTTAGTTTAGGTGTGAGAGCCAAAATGAACTTTTTATTGCTTTAAATGCGTTTTCAGCCTGATTGTGCACTTTAGGTGAAAATGTCAAAATCTTCAAAATGAGCATAAGCACAATGAAATTATTGCTGGAATCATCTTCAGGATGCTAGAATACACTAAATACAGCAAAAATTTTGAGTCTACAACGTTTAGTTTAGGTGTGAGAGCCAAAATGAACTTTTTATTGCTTTAAATGCGTTTTCAGCCTGATTGTGCACTTTAGGTGAAAATGTCAAAATCTTCAAAATGAGCATAAGCACAATGAAATTATTGCTGGAATCATCTTCAGGATGCTAGAATACACTAAATACAGCAAAAATTTTGAGTCTACAACGTTTAGTTTAGGTGTGAGAGCCAAAATGAACTTTTTATTGCTTTAAACGCGTTTTCAGCCTGATTGTGCACTTTAGGTGAAAATGTCAAAATCTTAAAAATGAGCATAAGCACAATGAAATTAATGCTGGAATCATCTTCAGGATGCTAGAATACACTAAATACAGCAAAATTTTTGAGACTACAACGTTTAGTTTAGGTGTGAGAGCCAAAATGAACTTTTTATTGCTTTAAACGCGTTTTCAGCCCCTGATTGTACACTTAAGGTGAAAATGTCAAAATCTTCAAAATGAGCATAAGCACAATGAAATTAATGCTGGAATCATCTTCAGGATGCTAGAATACACTAAATACAGCAAAAATTTTGAGTCTACAACGTTTAGTTTAGGTGTGAGTGCCAAAATGAACTTTTTATTGCTTTAAACGCGTTTTCAGCCTGATTGTGCACTTAAGGTGAAAATGTCAAAATCTTAAAAATGAGCATAAGCACAATGAAATTAATGCTGGAATCATCTTCAGGATGCTAGAATACACTAAATACAGCAAAAATTTTGAGTCTACAACGTTTAGTTTAGGTGTGAGAGCCAAAATGAACTTTTTATTGCTTTAAACGCGTTTTCAGCCCCTGATTGTACACTTAAGGTGAAAATGTCAAAATCTTCAAAATGAGCATAAGCACAATGAAATTAATGCTGGAATCATCTTCAGGATGCTAGAATACACTAAATACAGCAAAAATTTTGAGTCTACAACGTTTAGTTTAGGTGTGAGAGCCAAAATGAACTTTTTATTGCTTTAAACGCGTTTTCAGCCTGATTGTGCACTTTAGGTGAAAATGTCAAAATCTTAAAAATGAGCATAAGCACAATGAAATTAATTCTGGAATCATCTTCAGGATGCTAGAATACACTAAATACAGCAAAAATTTTGAGTCTACAACGTTTAGTTTAGGTGTGAGAGCCAAAATGAACTTTTTATTGCTTTAAACGCGTTTTCAGCCTGATTGTGCACTTTAGGTGAAAATGTCAAAATCTTAAAAATGAGCATAAGCACAATGAAATTAATGCTGGAATCATCTTCAGGATGCTAGAATACACTAAATACAGCAAAATTTTTGAGTCTACAACGTTTAGTTTAGGTGTGAGAGCCAAAATGAACTTTTTATTGCTTTAAACGCGTTTTCAGCCCCTGATTGTACACTTAAGGTGAAAATGTCAAAATCTTAAAAATGAGCATAAGCACAATGAAATTAATGCTGGAATCATCTTCAGGATGCTAGAATACACTAAATACAGCAAAAATGTTGAGTCTACAACGTTTATTAGGTGTGAGAGCCAAAATGAACTTTTTATTGCTTTAAATGCGTTTTCAGCCTGATTGTGCACTTTAGGTGAAAATGTCAAAATCTTTAAAATGAGCATAAGCACAATGAAATTAATGCTGGAGTCATCTTCAGGATGCTAGAATACACTAAATACAGCAAAAATTTTGAGTCTACAACGTTTAGTTTAGGTGTGAGTGCCAAAATGAACTTTTTATTGCTTTAAACGCGTTTTCAGCCTGATTGTGCACTTTAGGTGAAAATGTCAAAATCTTCAAAATGAGCATAAGCACAATGAAATTAATGCTGGAATCATCTTCAGGATGCTAGAATACACTAAATACAGCAAAAATTTTGAGTCTACAACGTTTAGTTTAGGTGTGAGAGCCAAAATGAACTTTTTATTGCTTTAAATGCGTTTTCAGCCTGATTGTGCACTTTAGGTGAAAATGTCAAAATCTTCAAAATGAGCATAAGCACGATGAAATTAATGCTAGAATCATCTTCAGGATGCTAGAATACACTGAATACAGCAAAAATTTTGAGTCTACAACGTTTAGTTTAGGTGTGAGAGCCAAAATGAACTTTTTATTGCTTTAAACGCGTTTTCAGCCCCTGATTGTACACTTAAGGTGAAAATGTCAAAATCTTAAAAATGAGCATAAGCACAATGAAATTAATGCTGGAATCATCTTCAGGATGCTAGAATACACTAAATACAGCAAAAATGTTGAGTCTACAACGTTTAGTTTAGGTGTGAGAGCCAAAATGAACTTTTTATTGCTTTAAATGCGTTTTCAGCCTGATTGTGCACTTTAGGTGAAAATGTCAAAATCTTCAAAATGAGCATAAGCACAATGAAATTAATGCTGGAATCATCTTCAGGATGCTAGAATACACTAAATACAGCAAAAATTTTGAGTCTACAACGTTTAGTTTAGGTGTGAGTGCCAAAATGAACTTTTTATTGCTTTAAACGCGTTTTCAGCCTGATTGTGCACTTTAGGTGAAAATGTCAAAATCTTAAAAATGAGCATAAGCACAATGAAATTAATGCTGGAATCATCTTCAGGATGCTAGAATACACTAAATACAGCAAAAATTTTGAGTCTACAACGTTTAGTTTAGGTGTGAGAGCCAAAATGAACTTTTTATTGCTTTAAACGCGTTTTCAGCCCCTGATTGTACACTTAAGGTGAAAATGTCAAAATCTTAAAAATGAGCACAAGCACAATGAAATTAATGCTGGAATCATCTTCAGGATGCTAGAATACACTAAATACAGCAAAAATGTTGAGTCTACAACGTTTAGTTTAGGTGTGAGAGCCAAAATGAACTTTTTATTGCTTTAAATGCGTTTTCAGCCTGATTGTGCACTTTAGGTGAAAATGTCAAAATCTTCAAAATGAGCATAAGCACAATGAAATTAATGCTGGAATCATCTTCAGGATGCTAGAATACACTAAATACAGCAAAAAGTTTGAGTCTACAACGTTTAGTTTAGGTGTGAGTGCCAAAATGAACTTTTTATTGCTTTAAACGCGTTTTCAGCCTGATTGTGCACTTTAGGTGAAAATGTCAAAATCTTAAAAATGAGCATAAGCACAATGAAATTAATGCTGGAATCATCTTTAGGATGCTAGAATACACTAAATACAGCAAAAATTTTGAGTCTACAACGTTTAGTTTAGGTGTGAGAGCCAAAATGAACTTTTTATTGCTTTAAACGCGTTTTCAGCCCCTGATTGTACACTTAAGGTGAAAATGTCAAAATCTTCAAAATGAGCATAAGCACAATGAAATTAATGCTGGAATCATCTTTAGGATGCTAGAATACACTAAATACAGCAAAAATTTTGAGTCTACAACGTTTAGTTTAGGTGTGAGAGCCAAAATGAACTTTTTATTGCTTTAAACGCGTTTTCATCCTGATTGTGCACTTTAGGTGAAAATGTCAAAATCTTAAAAATGAGCATAAGCACAATGAAATTAATGCTGGAATCATCTTCAGGATGCTAGAATACACTAAATACAGCAAAAATTTTGAGTCTACAACGTTTAGTTTAGGTGTGAGAGCCAAAATGAACTTTTTATTGCTTTAAACGCGTTTTCAGCCCCTGATTGTACACTTAAGGTGAAAATGTCAAAATCTTCAAAATGAGCATAAGCACAATGAAATTAATGCTGGAATCATCTTCAGGATGCTAGAATACACTAATTACAGCAAAAATTTTAAGTCTACAACGTTTAGTTTAGGTGTGAGAGCCAAAATGAACTTTTTATTGCTTTAAACGCGTTTTCAGCCTGATTGTGCACTTTAGGTGAAAATGTCAAAATCTTAAAAATGAGCATAAGCACAATGAAATTAATGCTGGAATCATCTTCAGGATGCTAGAATATACTAAATACAGCAAAAATTTTGAGTCTACAACGTTTAGTTTAGGTGTGAGAGCCAAAATGAACTTTTTATTGCTTTAAACGCGTTTTCAGCCCCTGATTGTACACTTAAGGTGAAAATGTCAAAATCTTAAAAATGAGCATAAGCACAATGAAATTAATGCTAGAATCATCTTCAGGATGCTAGAATACACTAAATACAGCAAAAATGTTGAGTGTACAACGTTTAGTTTAGGTGTGAGAGCCAAAATGAACTTTTTATTGCTTTAAATGCGTTTTCAGCCTGATTGTGCACTTTGGGTGAAAATGTCAAAATCTTCAAAATGAGCATAAGCACAATGAAATTAATGCTGGAATCATCTTCAGGATGCTAGAATACACTAAATACAGCAAAAATTTTGAGTCTACAACGTTTAGTTTAGGTGTGAGAGCCAAAATGAACTTTTTATTGCTTTAAATGCGTTTTCAGCCTGATTGTGCACTTTAGGTGAAAATGTCAAAATCTTCAAAATGAGCATAAGCACAATGAAATTATTGCTGGAATCATCTTCAGGATGCTAGAATACACTAAATACAGCAAAAATTTTGAGTCTACAACGTTTAGTTTAGGTGTGAGAGCCAAAATGAACTTTTTATTGCTTTAAATGCGTTTTCAGCCTGATTGTGCACTTTAGGTGAAAATGTCAAAATCTTCAAAATGAGCATAAGCACAATGAAATTATTGCTGGAATCATCTTCAGGATGCTAGAATACACTAAATACAGCAAAAATTTTGAGTCTACAACGTTTAGTTTAGGTGTGAGAGCCAAAATGAACTTTTTATTGCTTTAAACGCGTTTTCAGCCTGATTGTGCACTTTAGGTGAAAATGTCAAAATCTTAAAAATGAGCATAAGCACAATGAAATTAATGCTGGAATCATCTTCAGGATGCTAGAATACACTAAATACAGCAAAAATTTTGAGTCTACAACGTTTAGTTTAGGTGTGAGAGCCAAAATGAACTTTTTATTGCTTTAAACGCGTTTTCAGCCCCTGATTGTACACTTAAGGTGAAAATGTCAAAATCTTCAAAATGAGCATAAGCACAATGAAATTAATGCTGGAATCATCTTCAGGATGCTAGAATACACTAAATACAGCAAAAATTTTGAGTCTACAACGTTTAGTTTAGGTGTGAGAGCCAAAATGAACTTTTTATTGCTTAAAACGCGTTTTCAGCCTGATTGTGCACTTTAGGTGAAAATGTCAAAATCTTAAAAATGAGCATAAGCACAATGAAATTAATTCTGGAATCATCTTCAGGATGCTAGAATACACTAAATACAGCAAAAATTTTGAGTCTACAACGTTTAGTTTAGGTGTGAGAGCCAAAATGAACTTTTTATTGCTTTAAACGCGTTTTCAGCCTGATTGTGCACTTTAGGTGAAAATGTCAAAATCTTAAAAATGAGCATAAGCACAATGAAATTAATGCTGGAATCATCTTCAGGATGCTAGAATACACTAAATACAGCAAAATTTTTGTGTCTACAACGTTTAGTTTAGGTGTGAGAGCCAAAATGAACTTTTTATTGCTTTAAACGCGTTTTCAGCCCCTGATTGTACACTTAAGGTGAAAATGTCAAAATCTTAAAAATGAGCATAAGCACAATGAAATTAATGCTGGAATCATCTTCAGGATGCTAGAATACACTAAATACAGCAAAAATGTTGAGTCTACAACGTTTATTAGGTGTGAGAGCCAAAATGAACTTTTTATTGCTTTAAATGCGTTTTCAGCCTGATTGTGCACTTTAGGTGAAAATGTCAAAATCTTTAAAATGAGCATAAGCACAATGAAATTAATGCTGGAGTCATCTTCAGGATGCTAGAATACACTAAATACAGCAAAAATTTTGAGTCTACAACGTTTAGTTTAGGTGTGAGTGCCAAAATGAACTTTTTATTGCTTTAAACGCGTTTTCAGCCTGATTGTGCACTTTAGGTGAAAATGTCAAAATCTTCAAAATGAGCATAAGCACAATGAAATTAATGCTGGAATCATCTTCAGGATGCTAGAATACACTAAATACAGCAAAAATTTTGAGTCTACAACGTTTAGTTTAGGTGTGAGAGCCAAAATGAACTTTTTATTGCTTTAAATGCGTTTTCAGCCTGATTGTGCACTTTAGGTGAAAATGTCAAAATCTTCAAAATGAGCATAAGCACGATGAAATTAATGCTAGAATCATCTTCAGGATTCTAGAATACACTGAATACAGCAAAAATTTTGAGTCTACAACGTTTAGTTTAGGTGTGAGAGCCAAAATGAACTTTTTATTGCTTTAAACGCGTTTTCAGCCCCTGATTGTACACTTAAGGTGAAAATGTCAAAATCTTAAAAATGAGCATAAGCACAATGAAATTAATGCTGGAATCATCTTCAGGATGCTAGAATACACTAAATACAGCAAAAATGTTGAGTCTACAACGTTTAGTTTAGGTGTGAGAGCCAAAATGAACTTTTTATTGCTTTAAATGCGTTTTCAGCCTGATTGTGCACTTTAGGTGAAAATGTCAAAATCTTCAAAATGAGCATAAGCACAATGAAATTAATGCTGGAATCATCTTCAGGATGCTAGAATACACTAAATACAGCAAAAATTTTGAGTCTACAACGTTTAGTTTAGGTGTGAGTGCCAAAATGAACTTTTTATTGCTTTAAACGCGTTTTCAGCCTGATTGTGCACTTTAGGTGAAAATGTCAAAATCTTAAAAATGAGCATAAGCACAATGAAATTAATGCTGGAATCATCTTCAGGATGCTAGAATACACTAAATACAGCAAAAATTTTGAGTCTTACAACGTTTAGTTTAGGTGTGAGAGCCAAAATGAACTTTTTATTGCTTTAAACGCGTTTTCAGCCCCTGATTGTCCACTTAAGGTGAAAATGTCAAAATCTTAAAAATGAGCACAAGCACAATGAAATTAATGCTGGAATCATCTTCAGGATGCTAGAATACACTAAATACAGCAAAAATGTTGAGTCTACAACGTTTAGTTTAGGTGTGAGAGCCAAAATGAACTTTTTATTGCTTTAAATGCGTTTTCAGCCTGATTGTGCACTTTAGGTGAAAATGTCAAAATCTTCAAAATGAGCATAAGCACAATGAAATTAATGCTGGAATCATCTTCAGGATGCTAGAATACACTAAATACAGCAAAAATTTTGAGTCTACATCGTTTAGTTTAGGTGTGAGTGCCAAAATGAACTTTTTATCGCTTTAAACGCGTTTTCAGCCTGATTGTGCACTTTAGGTGAAAATGTCAAAATCTTAAAAATGAGCATAAGCACAATGAAATTAATGCTGGAATCATCTTTAGGATGCTAGAATACACTAAATACAGCAAAAATTTTGAGTCTACAACGTTTAGTTTAGGTGTGAGAGCCAAAATGAACTTTTTATTGCTTTAAACGCGTTTTCAGCCCCTGATTGTACACTTAAGGTGAAAATGTCAAAATCTTCAAAATGAGCATAAGCACAATGAAATTAATGCTGGAATCATCTTTAGGATGCTAGAATACACTAAATACAGCAAAAATTTTGAGTCTACAACGTTTAGTTTAGGTGTGAGAGCCAAAATGAACTTTTTATTGCTTTAAACGCGTTTTCAGCCTGATTGTGCACTTTAGGTGAAAATGTCAAAATCTTAAAAATGAGCATAAGCACAATGAAATTAATGCTGGAATCATCTTCAGGATGCTAGAATACACTAAATACAGCAAAAATTTTGAGTCTACAACGTTTAGTTTAGGTGTGAGAGCCAAAATGAACTTTTTATTTCTTTAAACGCGTTTTCAGCCCCTGATTGTACACTTAAGGTGAAAATGTCAAAATCTTCAAAATGAGCATAAGCACAATGAAATTAATGCTGGAATCATCTTCAGGATGCTAGAATACACTAATTACAGCAAAAATTTTGAGTCTACAACGTTTAGTTTAGGTGTGAGAGCCAAAATGAACTTTTTATTGCTTTAAACGCGTTTTCAGCCTGATTGTGCACTTTAGGTGAAAATGTCAAAATCTTAAAAATGAGCATAAGCACAATGAAATTAATGCTGGAATCATCTTCAGGATGCTAGAATATACTAAATACAGCAAAAATTTTGAGTCTACAACGTTTAGTTTAGGTGTGAAAGCCAAAATGAACTTTTTATTGCTTTAAACGCGTTTTCAGCCCCTGATTGTACACTTAAGGTGAAAATGTCAAAATCTTCAAAATGAGCATAAGCACAATGAAATTAATGCTGGAATCATCTTCAGGATGCTAGAATACACTAAATACAGCAAAAATTTTGAGTCTACAACGTTTAGTTTAGGTGTGAGAGCCAAAATGAACTTTTTATTGCTTTAAACACGTTTTCAGCCCCTGATTGTACACTTAAGGTGAAAATGTCAAAATCTTAAAAATGAGCATAAGCACAATGAAATTAATGCTGGAATCATCTTCAGGATGCTAGAATACACTAAATACAGCAAAAATGTTGAGTCTACAAAGTTTAGTTTAGGTGTGAGAGCCAAAATGAACTTTTTATTGCTTTAAATGCGTTTTCAGCCTGATTGTGCACTTTAGGTGAAAATGTCAAAATCTTCAAAATGAGCATAAGCACAATGAAATTAATGCTGGAATCATCTTCAGGATGCTAGAATACACTAAATACAGCAAAAATTTTGAGTCTACAACGTTTAGTTTAGGTGTGAGTGTCAAAATGAACTTTTTATTGCTTTAAACGCGTTTTCAGCCTGATTGTGCACTTTAGGTGAAAATGTCAAAATCTTAAAAATGAGCATAAGCACAATGAAATTAATGCTGGAATCATCTTCAGGATGCTAGAATACACTAAATACAGCAAAAATTTTGAGTCTACAACGTTTAGTTTAGGTGTGAGAGCCAAAATGAACTTTTTATTGCTTTAAACGCGTTTTCAGCCCCTGATTGTACACTTAAGGTGAAAATGTCAAAATCTTCAAAAGGAGCATAAGCACAATGAAATTAATGCTGGAATCATCTTCAGGATGCTAGAATACACTAAATACAGCAAAAATTTTGAGTCTACAACGTTTAGTTTAGGTGTGAGAGCCAAAATGAACTTTTTATTGCTTTAAACGCGTTTTCAGCCCCTGATTGTACACTTAAGGTGAAAATGTCAAAATCTTCAAAATGAGCATAAGCACAATGAAATTAATGCTGGAATCATCTTCAGGATGCTAGAATACACTAAATACAGCAAAAATTTTGAGTCTACAACGTTTAGTTTAGGTGTGAGAGCCAAAATGAACTTTTTATTGCTTTAAACGCGTTTTCAGCCTGATTGTGCACTTTAGGTGAAAATGTCAAAATCTTAAAAATGAGCATAAGCACAATGAAATTAATGCTGGAATCATCTTCAGGATGCTAGAATACACTAAATACAGCAAAATTTTTGAGTCTACAACGTTTAGTTTAGGTGTGAGAGCCAAAATGAACTTTTTATTGCTTTAAACGCGTTTTCAGCCCCTGATTGTACACTTAAGGTGAAAATGTCAAAATCTTAAAAATGAGCATAAGCACAATGAAATTAATGCTGGAATCATCTTCAGGATGCTAGAATACACTAAATACAGCAAAAATGTTGAGTCTACAACGTTTATTAGGTGTGAGAGCCAAAATGAACTTTTTATTGCTTTAAATGCGTTTTCAGCCTGATTGTGCACTTTAGGTGAAAATGTCAAAATCTTTAAAATGAGCATAAGCACAATGAAATTAATGCTGGAGTCATCTTCAGGATGCTAGAATACACTAAATACAGCAAAAATTTTGAGTCTACAACGTTTAGTTTAGGTGTGAGTGCCAAAATGAACTTTTTATTGCTTTAAACGCGTTTTCAGCCTGATTGTGCACTTTAGGTGAAAATGTCAAAATCTTCAAAATGAGCATAAGCACAATGAAATTAATGCTGGAATCATCTTCAGGATGCTAGAATACACTAAATACAGCAAAAATTTTGAGTCTACAACGTTTAGTTTAGGTGTGAGAGCCAAAATGAACTTTTTATTGCTTTAAATGCGTTTTCAGCCTGATTGTGCACTTTAGGTGAAAATGTCAAAATCTTCAAAATGAGCATAAGCACAATGAAATTAATGCTGGAATCATCTTCAGGATGCTAGAATACACTAATTACAGCAAAAAATTTAAGTCTACAATGTTTAGTTTAGGTGTGAGAGCCAAAATGAACTTTTTATTGCTTTAAACGCGTTTTCAGCCTGATTGTGCACTTTAGGTGAAAATGTCAAAATCTTAAAAATGAGCATAAGCACAATGAAATTAATGCTGGAATCATCTTCAGGATGCTAGAATACACTAAATACAGCAAAAATTTTGAGTCTACAACGTTTAGTTTAGGTGTGAGAGCCAAAATGAACTTTTTATTGCTTTAAACGCGTTTTCAGCCCCTGATTGTACACTTAAGGTGAAAATGTCAAAATCTTAAAAATGAGCACAAGCACAATGAAATTAATGCTGGAATCATCTTCAGGATGCTAGAATACACTAAATACAGCAAAAATGTTGAGTCTACAACGTTTAGTTTAGGTGTGAGAGCCAAAATGAACTTTTTATTGCTTTAAATGCGTTTTCAGCCTGATTGTGCACTTTAGGTGAAAATGTCAAAATCTTCAAAATGAGCATAAGCACAATGAAATTAATGCTGGAATCATCTTCAGGATGCTAGAATACACTAAATACAGCAAAAATTTTGAGTCTACAACGTTTAGTTTAGGTGTGAGTGCCAAAATGAACTTTTTATTGCTTTAAACGCGTTTTCAGCCTGATTGTGCACTTTAGGTGAAAATGTCAAAATCTTAAAAATGAGCATAAGCACAATGAAATTAATGCTGGAATCATCTTTAGGATGCTAGAATACACTAAATACAGCAAAAATTTTGAGTCTACAACGTTTAGTTTAGGTGTGAGAGCCAAAATGAACTTTTTATTGCTTTAAACGCGTTTTCAGCCCCTGATTGTACACTTAAGGTGAAAATGTCAAAATCTTCAAAATGAGCATAAGCACAATGAAATTAATGCTGGAATCATTATTCAGGATGCTAGAATACACTAATTACAGCAAAAAATTTAAGTCTACAATGTTTAGTTTAGGTGTGAGAGCCAAAATGAACTTTTTATTGCTTTAAACGCGTTTTCAGCCTGATTGTGCACTTTAGGTGAAAATGTCAAAATCTTAAAAATGAGCATAAGCACAATGAAATTAATGCTGGAATCATCTTCAGGATGCTAGAATATACTAAATACAGCAAAAATTTTGAGTCTACAACGTTTAGTTTAGGTGTGAGAGCCAAAATGAACTTTTTATTGCTTTAAACGCGTTTTCAGCCCCTGATTGTACACTTAAGGTGAAAATGTCAAAATCTTAAAAATGAGCATAAGCACAATGAAATTAATGCTAGAATCATCTTCAGGATGCTAGAATACACTAAATACAGCAAAAATGTTGAGTGTACAACGTTTAGTTTAGGTGTGAGAGCCAAAATGAACTTTTTATTGCTTTAAATGCGTTTTCAGCCTGATTGTGCACTTTGGGTGAAAATGTCAAAATCTTCAAAATGAGCATAAGCACAATGAAATTAATGCTGGAATCATCTTCAGGATGCTAGAATACACTAAATACAGCAAAAATTTTGAGTCTACAACGTTTAGTTTAGGTGTGAGAGCCAAAATGAACTTTTTATTGCTTTAAATGCGTTTTCAGCCTGATTGTGCTTTTTAGGTGAAAATGTCAAAATCTTAAAAATGAGCATAAGCACAATGAAATTAATGCTGGAATCATCTTCAGGATGCTAGAATACACTAAATACAGCAAAAATTTTGAGTCTACAACGTTTAGTTTAGGTGTGAGAGCCAAAATGAACTTTTTATTGCTTTAAACGCGTTTTCAGCCCCTGATTGTACACTTAAGGTGAAAATGTCAAAATCTTCAAAATGAGCATAAGCACAATGAAATTAATGCTGGAATCATCTTCAGGATGCTAGAATACACTAAATACAGCAAAAATTTTGAGTCTACAACGTTTAGTTTAGGTGTGAGAGCCAAAATGAACTTTTTATTGCTTTAAACGCGTTTTCAGCCTGATTGTGCACTTAAGGTGAAAATGTCAAAATCTTAAAAATGAGCATAAGCACAATGAAATTAATGCTGGAATCATCTTCAGGATGCTAGAATACACTAAATACAGCAAAATTTTTGTGTCTACAACGTTTAGTTTAGGTGTGAGAGCCAAAATGAACTTTTTATTGCTTTAAACGCGTTTTCAGCCCCTGATTGTACACTTAAGGTGAAAATGTCAAAATCTTAAAAATGAGCATAAGCACAATGAAATTAATGCTGGAATCATCTTCAGGATGCTAGAATACACTAAATACAGCAAAAATGTTGAGTCTACAACGTTTATTAGGTGTGAGAGCCAAAATGAACTTTTTATTGCTTTAAATACGTTTTCAGCCTGATTGTGCACTTTAGGTGAAAATGTCAAAATCTTTAAAATGAGCATAAGCACAATGAAATTAATGCTGGAGTCATCTTCAGGATGCTAGAATACACTAAATACAGCAAAAATTTTGAGTCTACAACGTTTAGTTTAGGTGTGAGTGCCAAAATGAACTTTTTATTGCTTTAAACGCGTTTTCAGCCTGATTGTGCACTTTAGGTGAAAATGTCAAAATCTTCAAAATGAGCATAAGCACAATGAAATTAATGCTGGAATCATCTTCAGGATGCTAGAATACACTAAATACAGCAAAAATTTTGAGTCTACAACGTTTAGTTTAGGTGTGAGAGCCAAAATGAACTTTTTATTGCTTTAAATGCGTTTTCAGCCTGATTGTGCACTTTAGGTGAAAATGTCAAAATCTTCAAAATGAGCATAAGCACGATGAAATTAATATTAGAATCATCTTCAGGATTCTAGAATACACTGAATACAGCAAAAATTTTGAGTCTACAACGTTTAGTTTAGGTGTGAGAGCCAAAATGAACTTTTTATTGCTTTAAACGCGTTTTCAGCCCCTGATTGTACACTTAAGGTGAAAATGTCAAAATCTTAAAAATGAGCATAAGCACAATGAAATTAATGCTGGAATCATCTTCAGGATGCTAGAATACACTAAATACAGCAAAAATGTTGAGTCTACAACGTTTAGTTTAGGTGTGAGAGCCAAAATGAACTTTTTATTGCTTTAAATGCGTTTTCAGCCTGATTGTGCACTTTAGGTGAAAATGTCAAAATCTTCAAAATGAGCATAAGCACAATGAAATTAATGCTGGAATCATCTTCAGGATGCTAGAATACACTAAATACAGCAAAAATTTTGAGTCTACAACGTTTAGTTTAGGTGTGAGTGCCAAAATGAACTTTTTATTGCTTTAAACGCGTTTTCAGCCTGATTGTGCACTTTAGGTGAAAATGTCAAAATCTTAAAAATGAGCATAAGCACAATGAAATTAATGCTGGAATCATCTTCAGGATGCTAGAATACACTAAATACAGCAAAAATTTTGAGTCTACAACGTTTAGTTTAGGTGTGAGAGCCAAAATGAACTTTTTATTGCTTTAAACGCGTTTTCAGCCCCTGATTGTCCACTTAAGGTGAAAATGTCAAAATCTTAAAAATGAGCACAAGCACAATGAAATTAATGCTGGAATCATCTTCAGGATGCTGGAATACACTAAATACAGCAAAAATGTTGAGTCTACAACGTTTAGTTTAGGTGTGAGAGCCAAAATGAACTTTTTATTGCTTTAAATGCGTTTTCAGCCTGATTGTGCACTTTAGGTGAAAATGTCAAAATCTTCAAAATGAGCATAAGCACAATGAAATTAATGCTGGAATCATCTTCAGGATGCTAGAATACACTAAATACAGCAAAAAATTTGAGTCTACAACGTTTAGTTTAGGTGTGAGTGCCAAAATGAACTTTTTATCGCTTTAAACGCGTTTTCAGCCTGATTGTGCACTTTAGGTGAAAATGTCAAAATCTTAAAAATGAGCATAAGCACAATGAAATTAATGCTGGAATCATCTTTAGGATGCTAGAATACACTAAATACAGCAAAAATTTTGAGTCTACAACGTTTAGTTTAGGTGTGAGAGCCAAAATGAACTTTTTATTGCTTTAAACGCGTTTTCAGCCCCTGATTGTACACTTAAGGTGAAAATGTCAAAATCTTCAAAATGAGCATAAGCACAATGAAATTAATGCTGGAATCATCTTTAGGATGCTAGAATACACTAAATACAGCAAAAATTTTGAGTCTACAACGTTTAGTTTAGGTGTGAGAGCCAAAATGAACTTTTTATTGCTTTAAACGCGTTTTCAGCCTGATTGTGCACTTTAGGTGAAAATGTCAAAATCTTAAAAATGAGCATAAGCACAATGAAATTAATGCTGGAATCATCTTCAGGATGCTAGAATACACTAAATACAGCAAAAATTTTGAGTCTACAACGTTTAGTTTAGGTGTGAGAGCCAAAATGAACTTTTTATTGCTTTAAACGCGTTTTCAGCCCCTGATTGTACACTTAAGGTGAAAATGTCAAAATCTTCAAAATGAGCATAAGCACAATGAAATTAATGCTGGAATCATCTTCAGGATGCTAGAATACACTAATTACAGCAAAAATTTTGAGTCTACAACGTTTAGTTTAGGTGTGAGAGCCAAAATGAACTTTTTATTGCTTTAAACGCGTTTTCAGCCTGATTGTGCACTTTAGGTGAAAATGTCAAAATCTTAAAAATGAGCATAAGCACAATGAAATTAATGCTGGAATCATCTTCAGGATGCTAGAATATACTAAATACAGCAAAAATTTTGAGTCTACAACGTTTAGTTTAGGTGTGAGAGCCAAAATGAACTTTTTATTGCTTTAAACGCGTTTTCAGCCCCTGATTGTACACTTAAGGTGAAAATGTCAAAATCTTCAAAATGAGCATAAGCACAATGAAATTAATGCTGGAATCATCTTCAGGATGCTAGAATACACTAAATACAGCAAAAATTTTGAGTCTACAACGTTTAGTTTAGGTGTGAGAGCCAAAATAAACTTTTTATTGCTTTAAACACGTTTTCAGCCCCTGATTGTACACTTAAGGTGAAAATGTCAAAATCTTAAAAATGAGCATAAGCACAATGAAATTAATGCTGGAATCATCTTCAGGATGCTAGAATACACTAAATACAGCAAAAATGTTGAGTCTACAACGTTTAGTTTAGGTGTGAGAGCCAAAATGAACTTTTTATTGCTTTAAATGCGTTTTCAGCCTGATTGTGCACTTTAGGTGAAAATGTCAAAATCTTCAAAATGAGCATAAGCACAATGAAATTAATGCTGGAATCATCTTCAGGATGCTAGAATACACTAAATACAGCAAAAATTTTGAGTCTACAACGTTTAGTTTAGGTGTGAGTGCCAAAATGAACTTTTTATTGCTTTAAACGCGTTTTCAGCCTGATTGTGCACTTTAGGTGAAAATGTCAAAATCTTAAAAATGAGCATAAGCACAATGAAATTAATGCTGGAATCATCTTCAGGATGCTAGAATACACTAAATACAGCAAAAATTTTGAGTCTACAACGTTTAGTTTAGGTGTGAGAGCCAAAATGAACTTTTTATTGCTTTAAACGCGTTTTCAGCCCCTGATTGTACACTTAAGGTGAAAATGTCAAAATCTTAAAAATGAGCATAAGCACAATGAAATTAATGCTGGAATCATCTTCAGGATGCTAGAATATACTAAATACAGCAAAAATTTTGAGTCTACAACGTTTAGTTTAGGTGTGAGAGCCAAAATGAACTTTTTATTGCTTTAAACGCATTTTCAGCCCCTGATTGTACACTTAAGGTGAAAATGTCAAAATCTTCAAAATGAGCATAAGCACAATGAAATTAATGCTGGAATCATCTTCAGGATGCTAGAATACACTAAATACAGCAAAAATTTTGAGTCTACAACGTTTAGTTTAGGTGTGAGAGCCAAAATGAACTTTTTATTGCTTTAAACACGTTTTCAGCCCCTGATTGTACACTTAAGGTGAAAATGTCAAAATCTTAAAAATGAGCATAAGCACAATGAAATTAATGCTGGAATCATCTTCAGGATGCTAGAATACACTAAATACAGCAAAAATGTTGAGTCTACAACGTTTAGTTTAGGTGTGAGAGCCAAAATGAACTTTTTATTGCTTTAAATGCGTTTTCAGCCTGATTGTGCACTTTAGGTGAAAATGTCAAAATCTTCAAAATGAGCATAAGCACAATGAAATTAATGCTGGAATCATCTTCAGGATGCTAGAATACACTAAATACAGCAAAAATTTTGAGTCTACAACGTTTAGTTTAGGTGTGAGTGCCAAAATGAACTTTTTATTGCTTTAAACGCGTTTTCAGCCTGATTGTGCACTTTAGGTGAAAATGTCAAAATCTTAAAAATGAGCATAAGCACAATGAAATTAATGCTGGAATCATCTTCAGGATGCTAGAATACACTAAATACAGCAAAAATTTTGAGTCTACAACGTTTAGTTTAGGTGTGAGAGCCAAAATGAACTTTTTATTGCTTTAAACGCGTTTTCAGCCCCTGATTGTACACTTAAGGTGAAAATGTCAAAATCTTCAAAATGAGCATAAGCACAATGAAATTAATGCTGGAATCATCTTCAGGATGCTAGAATACACTAAATACAGCAAAAATTTTGAGTCTACAACGTTTAGTTTAGGTGTGAGAGCCAAAATGAACTTTTTATTGCTTTAAACGCGTTTTCAGCCCCTGATTGTACACTTAAGGTGAAAATGTCAAAATCTTCAAAATGAGCATAAGCACAATGAAATTAATGCTGGAATCATCTTCAGGATGCTAGAATACACTAAATACAGCAAAAATTTTGAGTCTACAACGTTTAGTTTAGGTGTGAGAGCCAAAATGAACTTTTTATTGCTTTAAACGCGTTTTCAGCCTGATTGTGCACTTTAGGTGAAAATGTCAAAATCTTAAAAATGAGCATAAGCACAATGAAATTAATGCTGGAATCATCTTCAGGATGCTAGAATACACTAAATACAGCAAAAATTTTGAGTCTACAACGTTTAGTTTAGGTGTGAGAGCCAAAATGAACTTTTTATTGCTTTAAACGCGTTTTCAGCCCCTGATTGTACACTTAAGGTGAAAATGTCAAAATCTTCAAAATGAGCATAAGCACAATGAAATTAATGCTGGAATCATCTTCAGGATGCTAGAATACACTAAATACAGCAAAAATTTTGAGTCTACAACGTTTAGTTTAGGTGTGAGAGCCAAAATGAACTTTTTATTGCTTTAAACGCGTTTTCAGCCCCTGATTGTACACTTAAGGTGAAAATGTCAAAATCTTAAAAATGAGCATAAGCACAATGAAATTAATGCTGGAATCATCTTCAGGATGCTAGAATACACTAAATACAGCAAAAATGTTGAGTCTACAACGTTTAGTTTAGGTGTGAGAGCCAAAATGAACTTTTTATTGCTTTAAATGCGTTTTCAGCCTGATTGTGCACTTTAGGTGAAAATGTCAAAATCTTCAAAATGAGCATAAGCACAATGAAATTAATGCTGGAATCATCTTCAGGATGCTAGAATACACTAAATACAGCAAAAATTTTGAGTCTACAACGTTTAGTTTAGGTGTGAGTGCCAAAATGAACTTTTTATTGCTTTAAACGCGTTTTCAGCCTGATTGTGCACTTTAGGTGAAAATGTCAAAATCTTAAAAATGAGCATAAGCACAATGAAATTAATGCTGGAGTCATCTTCAGGATGCTAGAATACACTAAATACAGCAAAAATTTTGAGTCTACAACGTTTAGTTTAGGTGTGAGAGCCAAAATGAACTTTTTATTGCTTTAAACGCGTTTTCAGCCCCTGATTGTACACTTAAGGTGAAAATGTCAAAATCTTCAAAATGAGCATAAGCACAATGAAATTAATGCTGGAATCATCTTCAGGATGCTAGAATACACTAAATACAGCAAAAATTTTGAGTCTACAACGTTTAGTTTAGGTGTGAGAGCCAAAATGAACTTTTTATTGCTTTAAACGCGTTTTCAGCCCCTGATTGTACACTTAAGGTGAAAATGTCAAAATCTTCAAAATGAGCAAAAGCACAATGAAATTAATGCTGGAATCATCTTCAGGATGCTAGAATACACTAAATACAGCAAAAATGTTGAGTCTACAACGTTTAGTTTAGGTGTGAGAGCCAAAATGAACTTTTTATTGCTTTAAACGCGTTTTCAGCCCCTGATTGTACACTTAAGGTGAAAATGTCAAAATCTTCAAAATGAGCATAAGCACAATGAAATTAATGCTGGAATCATCTTCAGGATGCTAGAATACACTAAATACAGCAAAAATTTTGAGTCTACAACGTTTAGTTTAGGTGTGAGAGCCAAAATGAACTTTTTATTGCTTTAAACGCGTTTTCAGCCTGATTGTGCACTTTAGGTGAAAATGTCAAAATCTTAAAAATGAGCATAAGCACAATGAAATTAATGCTGGAATCATCTTCAGGATGCTAGAATACACTAAATACAGCAAAAATTTTGAGTCTACAACGTTTAGTTTAGGTGTGAGAGCCAAAATGAACTTTTTATTGCTTTAAACGCGTTTTCAGCCCCTGATTGTACACTTAAGGTGAAAATGTCAAAATCTTCAAAATGAGCATAAGCACAATGAAATTAATGCTGGAATCATCTTCAGGATGCTAGAATACACTAAATACAGCAAAAATTTTGAGTCTACAACGTTTAGTTTAGGTGTGAGAGCCAAAATGAACTTTTTATTGCTTTAAACACGTTTTCAGCCCCTGATTGTACACTTAAGGTGAAAATGTCAAAATCTTAAAAATGAGCATAAGCACAATGAAATTAATGCTGGAATCATCTTCAGGATGCTAGAATACACTAAATACAGCAAAAATGTTGAGTCTACAACGTTTAGTTTAGGTGTGAGAGCCAAAATGAACTTTTTATTGCTTTAAATGCGTTTTCAGCCTGATTGTGCACTTTAGGTGAAAATGTCAAAATCTTCAAAATGAGCATAAGCACAATGAAATTAATGCTGGAATCATCTTCAGGATGCTAGAATACACTAAATACAGCAAAAATTTTGAGTCTACAACGTTTAGTTTAGGTGTGAGTGCCAAAATGAACTTTTTATTGCTTTAAACGCGTTTTCAGCCTGATTGTGCACTTTAGGTGAAAATGTCAAAATCTTAAAAATGAGCATAAGCACAATGAAATTAATGCTGGAATCATCTTCAGGATGCTAGAATACACTAAATACAGCAAAAATTTTGAGTCTACAACGTTTAGTTTAGGTGTGAGAGCCAAAATGAACTTTTTATTGCTTTAAACGCGTTTTCAGCCCCTGATTGTACACTTAAGGTGAAAATGTCAAAATCTTCAAAATGAGCATAAGCACAATGAAATTAATGCTGGAATCATCTTCAGGATGCTAGAATACACTAAATACAGCAAAAATTTTGAGTCTACAACGTTTAGTTTAGGTGTGAGAGCCAAAATGAACTTTTTATTGCTTTAAACGCGTTTTCAGCCCCTGATTGTACACTTAAGGTGAAAATGTCAAAATCTTCAAAATGAGCATAAGCACAATGAAATTAATGCTGGAATCATCTTCAGGATGCTAGAATACACTAAATACAGCAAAAATTTTGAGTCTACAACGTTTAGTTTAGGTGTGAGAGCCAAAATGAACTTTTTATTGCTTTAAACGCGTTTTCAGCCTGATTGTGCACTTTAGGTGAAAATGTCAAAATCTTAAAAATGAGCATAAGCACAATGAAATTAATGCTGGAATCATCTTCAGGATGCTAGAATACACTAAATACAGCAAAAATTTTGAGTCTACAACGTTTAGTTTAGGTTTGTGAGCCAAAATGAACTTTTTATTGCTTTAAATGCGTTTTCAGCCTGATTGTGCACTTTAGGTGAAAATGTCAAAATCTTCAAAATGAGCATAAGCACTATGAAATTAATGCTGGAATCATCTTCAGGATGCTAGAATACACTGAATACAGCAAAATTTTTGAGTCTACAACGTTTAGTTTAGGTGTGAGAGCCAAAATGAACTTTTTATTGCTTTAAACGCGTTTTCAGCCCCTGATTGTACACTTAAGGTGAAAATGTCAAAATCTTAAAAATGAGCATAAGCACAATGAAATTAATGCTAGAATCATCTTCAGGATGCTAGAATACACTAAATACAGCAAAAATGTTGAGTGTACAACGTTTAGTTTAGGTGTGAGAGCCAAAATGAACTTTTTATTGCTTTAAATGCGTTTTCAGCCTGATTGTGCACTTTAGGTGAAAATGTCAAAATCTTCAAAATGAGCATATGCACAATGAAATTAATGCTGGAATCATCTTCAGGATGCTAGAATACACTAAATACAGCAAAAATTTTGAGTCTACAACGTTTAGTTTAGGTGTGAGTGCCAAAATGAACTTTTTATTGCTTTAAACGCGTTTTCAGCCTGATTGTGCACTTTAGGTGAAAATGTCAAAATCTTAAAAATGAGCATAAGCACAATGAAATTAATGCTGGAATCATCTTCAGGATGCTAGAATACACATAATACAGCAAAAATTTTGAGTCTACAACGTTTAGTTTAGGTGTGAGAGCCAAAATGAACTTTTTATTGCTTTAAACGCGTTTTCAGCCCCTGATTGTACACTTAAGGTGAAAATGTCAAAATCTTCAAAATGAGCATAAGCACAATGAAATTAATGCTGGAATCATCTTCAGGATGCTAGAATACACTAAATACAGCAAAAATTTTGAGTCTACAACGTTTAGTTTAGGTGTGAGAGCCAAAATGAACTTTTTATTGCTTTAAACGCGTTTTCAGCCTGATTGTGCACTTTAGGTGAAAATGTCAAAATCTTAAAAATGAGCATAAGCACTATGAAATTAATGCTGGAATCATCTTCAGGATGCTAGAATACACTGAATACAGCAAAAATTTTGAGTCTACAACGTTTAGTTTAGGTGTGAGATTCAAAATGAACTTTTTATTGCTTTAAACGCGTTTTCAGCCCCTGATTGTACACTTAAGGTGAAAATGTCAAAATCTTAAAAATGAGCATAAGCACAATGAAATTAATGCTAGAATCATCTTCAGGATGCTAGAATACACTAAATACAGCAAAAATGTTTAGTGTACAACGTTTAGTTTAGGTGTGAGAGCCAAAATGAACTTTTTATTGCTTTAAATGCGTTTTCAGCCTGATTGTGCACTTTAGGTGAAAATGTCAAAATCTTCAAAATGAGCATAAGCACAATGAAATTAATGCTGGAATCATCTTCAGGATGCTAGAATACACTAAATACAGCAAAAATGTTGAGTCTACAACGTTTAGTTTAGGTGTGAGAGCCAAAATGAACTTTTTATTGCTTTAAATGCGTTTTCAGCCTGATTGTGCACTTTAGGTGAAAATGTCAAAATCTTCAAAATGAGCATAAGCACAATGAAATTAATGCTGGAATCATCTTCAGGATGCTAGAATACACTAAATACAGCAAAAATTTTGAGTCTACAACGTTTAGTTTAGGTGTGAGTGCCAAAATGAACTTTTTATTGCTTTAAACGCGTTTTCAGCCTGATTGTGCACTTTAGGTGAAAATGTCAAAATCTTAAAAATGAGCATAAGCACAATGAAATTAATGCTGGAATCATCTTTAGGATGCTAGAATACACTAAATACAGCAAAAATTTTGAGTCTACAACGTTTAGTTTAGGTGTGAGAGCCAAAATGAACTTTTTATTGCTTTAAACGCGTTTTCAGCCCCTGATTGTACACTTAAGGTGAAAATGTCAAAATCTTCAAAATGAGCATAAGCACAATGAAATTAATGCTGGAATCATCTTTAGGATGCTAGAATACACTAAATACAGCAAAAATTTTGAGTCTACAACGTTTAGTTTAGGTGTGAGAGCCAAAATGAACTTTTTATTGCTTTAAACGCGTTTTCAGCCTGATTGTGCACTTTAGGTGAAAATGTCAAAATCTTAAAAATGAGCATAAGCACAATGAAATTAATGCTGGAATCATCTTCAGGATGCTAGAATACACTAAATACAGCAAAAATTTTGAGTCTACAACGTTTAGTTTAGGTGTGAGAGCCAAAATGAACTTTTTATTGCTTTAAACGCGTTTTCAGCCCCTGATTGTACACTTAAGGTGAAAATGTCAAAATCTTCAAAATGAGCATAAGCACAATGAAATTAATGCTGGAATCATCTTCAGGATGCTAGAATACACTAAATACAGCAAAAATTTTGAGTCTACAACGTTTAGTTTAGGTGTGAGAGCCAAAATGAACTTTTTATTGCTTTAAACACGTTTTCAGCCCCTGATTGTACACTTAAGGTGAAAATGTCAAAATCTTAAAAATGAGCATAAGCACAATGAAATTAATGCTGGAATCATCTTCAGGATGCTAGAATACACTAAATACAGCAAAAATGTTGAGTCTACAACGTTTAGTTTAGGTGTGAGAGCCAAAATGAACTTTTTATTGCTTTAAATGCGTTTTCAGCCTGATTGTGCACTTTAGGTGAAAATGTCAAAATCTTCAAAATGAGCATAAGCACAATGAAATTAATGCTGGAATCATCTTCAGGATGCTAGAATACACTAAATACAGCAAAAATTTTGAGTCTACAACGTTTAGTTTAGGTGTGAGTGCCAAAATGAACTTTTTATTGCTTTAAACGCGTTTTCAGCCTGATTGTGCACTTTAGGTGAAAATGTCAAAATCTTAAAAATGAGCATAAGCACAATGAAATTAATGCTGGAATCATCTTCAGGATGCTAGAATACACTAAATACAGCAAAAATTTTGAGTCTACAACGTTTAGTTTAGGTGTGAGAGCCAAAATGAACTTTTTATTGCTTTAAACGCGTTTTCAGCCCCTGATTGTACACTTAAGGTGAAAATGTCAAAATCTTCAAAATGAGCATAAGCACAATGAAATTAATGCTGGAATCATCTTCAGGATGCTAGAATACACTAAATACAGCAAAAATTTTGAGTCTACAACGTTTAGTTTAGGTGTGAGAGCCAAAATGAACTTTTTATTGCTTTAAACGCGTTTTCAGCCCCTGATTGTACACTTAAGGTGAAAATGTCAAAATCTTCAAAATGAGCATAAGCACAATGAAATTAATGCTGGAATCATCTTCAGGATGCTAGAATACACTAAATACAGCAAAAATTTTGAGTCTACAACGTTTAGTTTAGGTGTGAGAGCCAAAATGAACTTTTTATTGCTTTAAACGCGTTTTCAGCCTGATTGTGCACTTTAGGTGAAAATGTCAAAATCTTAAAAATGAGCATAAGCACAATGAAATTAATGCTGGAATCATCTTCAGGATGCTAGAATACACTAAATACAGCAAAAATTTTGAGTCTACAACGTTTAGTTTAGGTTTGTGAGCCAAAATGAACTTTTTATTGCTTTAAATGCGTTTTCAGCCTGATTGTGCACTTTAGGTGAAAATGTCAAAATCTTCAAAATGAGCATAAGCACTATGAAATTAATGCTGGAATCATCTTCAGGATGCTAGAATACACTGAATACAGCAAAATTTTTGAGTCTACAACGTTTAGTTTAGGTGTGAGAGCCAAAATGAACTTTTTATTGCTTTAAACGCGTTTTCAGCCCCTGATTGTACACTTAAGGTGAAAATGTCAAAATCTTAAAAATGAGCATAAGCACAATGAAATTAATGCTAGAATCATCTTCAGGATGCTAGAATACACTAAATACAGCAAAAATGTTGAGTGTACAACGTTTAGTTTAGGTGTGAGAGCCAAAATGAACTTTTTATTGCTTTAAATGCGTTTTCAGCCTGATTGTGCACTTTAGGTGAAAATGTCAAAATCTTCAAAATGAGCATATGCACAATGAAATTAATGCTGGAATCATCTTCAGGATGCTAGAATACACTAAATACAGCAAAAATTTTGAGTCTACAACGTTTAGTTTAGGTGTGAGTGCCAAAATGAACTTTTTATTGCTTTAAACGCGTTTTCAGCCTGATTGTGCACTTTAGGTGAAAATGTCAAAATCTTAAAAATGAGCATAAGCACAATGAAATTAATGCTGGAATCATCTTCAGGATGCTAGAATACACATAATACAGCAAAAATTTTGAGTCTACAACGTTTAGTTTAGGTGTGAGAGCCAAAATGAACTTTTTATTGCTTTAAACGCGTTTTCAGCCCCTGATTGTACACTTAAGGTGAAAATGTCAAAATCTTCAAAATGAGCATAAGCACAATGAAATTAATGCTGGAATCATCTTCAGGATGCTAGAATACACTAAATACAGCAAAAATTTTGAGTCTACAACGTTTAGTTTAGGTGTGAGAGCCAAAATGAACTTTTTATTGCTTTAAACGCGTTTTCAGCCTGATTGTGCACTTTAGGTGAAAATGTCAAAATCTTAAAAATGAGCATAAGCACTATGAAATTAATGCTGGAATCATCTTCAGGATGCTAGAATACACTGAATACAGCAAAAATTTTGAGTCTACAACGTTTAGTTTAGGTGTGAGATTCAAAATGAACTTTTTATTGCTTTAAACGCGTTTTCAGCCCCTGATTGTACACTTAAGGTGAAAATGTCAAAATCTTAAAAATGAGCATAAGCACAATGAAATTAATGCTAGAATCATCTTCAGGATGCTAGAATACACTAAATACAGCAAAAATGTTTAGTGTACAACGTTTAGTTTAGGTGTGAGAGCCAAAATGAACTTTTTATTGCTTTAAATGCGTTTTCAGCCTGATTGTGCACTTTAGGTGAAAATGTCAAAATCTTCAAAATGAGCATAAGCACAATGAAATTAATGCTGGAATCATCTTCAGGATGCTAGAATACACTAAATACAGCAAAAATGTTGAGTCTACAACGTTTAGTTTAGGTGTGAGAGCCAAAATGAACTTTTTATTGCTTTAAATGCGTTTTCAGCCTGATTGTGCACTTTAGGTGAAAATGTCAAAATCTTCAAAATGAGCATAAGCACAATGAAATTAATGCTGGAATCATCTTCAGGATGCTAGAATACACTAAATACAGCAAAAATTTTGAGTCTACAACGTTTAGTTTAGGTGTGAGTGCCAAAATGAACTTTTTATTGCTTTAAACGCGTTTTCAGCCTGATTGTGCACTTTAGGTGAAAATGTCAAAATCTTAAAAATGAGCATAAGCACAATGAAATTAATGCTGGAATCATCTTTAGGATGCTAGAATACACTAAATACAGCAAAAATTTTGAGTCTACAACGTTTAGTTTAGGTGTGAGAGCCAAAATGAACTTTTTATTGCTTTAAACGCGTTTTCAGCCCCTGATTGTACACTTAAGGTGAAAATGTCAAAATCTTCAAAATGAGCATAAGCACAATGAAATTAATGCTGGAATCATCTTTAGGATGCTAGAATACACTAAATACAGCAAAAATTTTGAGTCTACAACGTTTAGTTTAGGTGTGAGAGCCAAAATGAACTTTTTATTGCTTTAAACGCGTTTTCAGCCTGATTGTGCACTTTAGGTGAAAATGTCAAAATCTTAAAAATGAGCATAAGCACAATGAAATTAATGCTGGAATCATCTTCAGGATGCTAGAATACACTAAATACAGCAAAAATTTTGAGTCTACAACGTTTAGTTTAGGTGTGAGAGCCAAAATGAACTTTTTATTGCTTTAAACGCGTTTTCAGCCTGATTGTGCACTTTAGGTGAAAATGTCAAAACCTTAAAAATGAGCATAAGCACAATGAAATTAATGCTGGAATCATCTTCAGGATGCTAGAATACACTAAATACAGCAAAAATGTTGAGTCTACAACGTTTAGTTTAGGTGTGAGAGCCAAAATGAACTTTTTATTGCTTTAAATGCGTTTTCAGCCTGATTGTTCACTTTAGGTGAAAATGTCAAAATCTTCAAAATGAGCATAAGCACGATGAAATTAATGCTAGAATCATCTTCAGGATGCTAGAATACACTGAATACAGCAAAAATTTTGAGTCTACAACGTTTAGTTTAGGTGTGAGAGCCAAAATGAACTTTTTATTGCTTTAAACGCGTTTTCAGCCCCTGATTGTACACTTAAGGTGAAAATGTCAAAATCTTAAAAATGAGCATAAGCACAATGAAATTAATGCTAGAATCATCTTCAGGATGCTAGAATACACTAAATACAGCAAAAATGTTGAGTGTACAACGTTTAGTTTAGGTGTGAGAGCCAAAATGAACCTTTTATTGCTTTAAATGCGTTTTCAGCCTGATTGTGCACTTTAGGTGAAAATGTCAAAATCTTCAAAATGAGCATATGCACAATGAAATTAATGCTGGAATCATCTTCAGGATGCTAGAATACACTAAATACAGCAAAAATTTTGAGTCTACAACGTTTAGTTTAGGTGTGAGTGCCAAAATGAACTTTTTATTGCTTTAAACGCGTTTTCAGCCTGATTGTGCACTTTAGGTGAAAATGTCAAAATCTTAAAAATGAGCATAAGCACAATGAAATTAATGCTGGAATCATCTTCAGGATGCTAGAATACACATAATACAGCAAAAATTTTGAGTCTACAACGTTTAGTTTAGGTGTGAGAGCCAAAATGAACTTTTTATTGCTTTAAACGCGTTTTCAGCCCCTGATTGTACACTTAAGGTGAAAATGTCAAAATCTTCAAAATGAGCATAAGCACAATGAAATTAATGCTGGAATCATCTTCAGGATGCTAGAATACACTAAATACAGCAAAAATTTTGAGTCTACAACGTTTAGTTTAGGTGTGAGAGCCAAAATGAACTTTTTATTGCTTTAAACGCGTTTTCAGCCTGATTGTGCACTTTAGGTGAAAATGTCAAAATCTTAAAAATGAGCATAAGCACTATGAAATTAATGCTGGAATCATCTTCAGGATGCTAGAATACACTGAATACAGCAAAAATTTTGAGTCTACAACGTTTAGTTTAGGTGTGAGATTCAAAATGAACTTTTTATTGCTTTAAACGCGTTTTCAGCCCCTGATTGTACACTTAAGGTGAAAATGTCAAAATCTTAAAAATGAGCATAAGCACAATGAAATTAATGCTAGAATCATCTTCAGGATGCTAGAATACACTAAATACAGCAAAAATGTTGAGTGTACAACGTTTAGTTTAGGTGTGAGAGCCAAAATGAACTTTTTATTGCTTTAAATGCGTTTTCAGCCTGATTGTGCACTTTAGGTGAAAATGTCAAAATCTTCAAAATGAGCATAAGCACAATGAAATTAATGCTGGAATCATCTTCAGGATGCTAGAATACACTAAATACAGCAAAAATTTTGAGTCTACAACGTTTAGTTTAGGTGTGAGTGCCAAAATGAACTTTTTATTGCTTTAAACGCGTTTTCAGCCTGATTGTGCACTTTAGGTGAAAATGTCAAAATCTTAAAAATGAGCATAAGCACAATGAAATTAATGCTGGAATCATCTTCAGGATGCTAGAATACACTAAATACAGCAAAAATGTTGAGTCTACAACGTTTAGTTTAGGTGTGAGAGCCAAAATGAACTTTTTATTGCTTTAAATGCGTTTTCAGCCTGATTGTGCACTTTAGGTGAAAATGTCAAAATCTTCAAAATGAGCATAAGCACGATGAAATTAATGCTAGAATCATCTTCAGGATGCTAGAATACACTGAATACAGCAAAAATTTTGAGTCTACAACGTTTAGTTTAGGTGTGAGAGCCAAAATGAACTTTTTATTGCTTTAAACGCGTTTTCAGCCCCTGATTGTACACTTAAGGTGAAAATGTCAAAATCTTAAAAATGAGCATAAGCACAATGAAATTAATGCTGGAATCATCTTCAGGATGCTAGAATACACTAAATACAGCAAAAATGTTGAGTGTACAACGTTTAGTTTAGGTGTGAGAGCCAAAATGAACCTTTTATTGCTTTAAATGCGTTTTCAGCCTGATTGTGCACTTTAGGTGAAAATGTCAAAATCTTCAAAATGAGCATATGCACAATGAAATTAATGCTGGAATCATCTTCAGGATGCTAGAATACACTAAATACAGCAAAAATTTTGAGTCTACAACGTTTAGTTTAGGTGTGAGTGCCAAAATGAACTTTTTATTGCTTTAAACGCGTTTTCAGCCTGATTGTGCACTTTAGGTGAAAATGTCAAAATCTTAAAAATGAGCATAAGCACAATGAAATTAATGCTGGAATCATCTTCAGGATGCTAGAATACACATAATACAGCAAAAATTTTGAGTCTACAACGTTTAGTTTAGGTGTGAGAGCCAAAATGAACTTTTTATTGCTTTAAACGCGTTTTCAGCCCCTGATTGTACACTTAAGGTGAAAATGTCAAAATCTTCAAAATGAGCATAAGCACAATGAAATTAATGCTGGAATCATCTTCAGGATGCTAGAATACACTAAATACAGCAAAAATTTTGAGTCTACAACGTTTAGTTTAGGTGTGAGAGCCAAAATGAACTTTTTATTGCTTTAAACGCGTTTTCAGCCTGATTGTGCACTTTAGGTGAAAATGTCAAAATCTTAAAAATGAGCATAAGCACTATGAAATTAATGCTGGAATCATCTTCAGGATGCTAGAATACACTGAATACAGCAAAAATTTTGAGTCTACAACGTTTAGTTTAGGTGTGAGATTCAAAATGAACTTTTTATTGCTTTAAACGCGTTTTCAGCCCCTGATTGTACACTTAAGGTGAAAATGTCAAAATCTTAAAAATGAGCATAAGCACAATGAAATTAATGCTAGAATCATCTTCAGGATGCTAGAATACACTAAATACAGCAAAAATGTTGAGTGTACAACGTTTAGTTTAGGTGTGAGAGCCAAAATGAACTTTTTATTGCTTTAAATGCGTTTTCAGCCTGATTGTGCACTTTAGGTGAAAATGTCAAAATCTTCAAAATGAGCATAAGCACAATGAAATTAATGCTGGAATCATCTTCAGGATGCTAGAATACACTAAATACAGCAAAAATTTTGAGTCTACAACGTTTAGTTTAGGTGTGAGTGCCAAAATGAACTTTTTATTGCTTTAAACGCGTTTTCAGCCTGATTGTGCACTTTAGGTGAAAATGTCAAAATCTTAAAAATGAGCATAAGCACAATGAAATTAATGCTGGAATCATCTTCAGGATGCTAGAATACACTAAATACAGCAAAAATGTTGAGTCTACAACGTTTAGTTTAGGTGTGAGAGCCAAAATGAACTTTTTATTGCTTTAAATGCGTTTTCAGCCTGATTGTGCACTTTAGGTGAAAATGTCAAAATCTTCAAAATGAGCATAAGCACGATGAAATTAATGCTAGAATCATCTTCAGGATGCTAGAATACACTGAATACAGCAAAAATTTTGAGTCTACAACGTTTAGTTTAGGTGTGAGAGCCAAAATGAACTTTTTATTGCTTTAAACGCGTTTTCAGCCCCTGATTGTACACTTAAGGTGAAAATGTCAAAATCTTAAAAATGAGCATAAGCACAATGAAATTAATGCTAGAATCATCTTCAGGATGCTAGAATACACTAAATACAGCAAAAATGTTGAGTGTACAACGTTTAGTTTAGGTGTGAGAGCCAAAATGAACCTTTTATTGCTTTAAATGCGTTTTCAGCCTGATTGTGCACTTTAGGTGAAAATGTCAAAATCTTCAAAATGAGCATATGCACAATGAAATTAATGCTGGAATCATCTTCAGGATGCTAGAATACACTAAATACAGCAAAAATTTTGAGTCTACAACGTTTAGTTTAGGTGTGAGTGCCAAAATGAACTTTTTATTGCTTTAAACGCGTTTTCAGCCTGATTGTGCACTTTAGGTGAAAATGTCAAAATCTTAAAAATGAGCATAAGCACAATGAAATTAATGCTGGAATCATCTTCAGGATGCTAGAATACACATAATACAGCAAAAATTTTGAGTCTACAACGTTTAGTTTAGGTGTGAGAGCCAAAATGAACTTTTTATTGCTTTAAACGCGTTTTCAGCCCCTGATTGTACACTTAAGGTGAAAATGTCAAAATCTTCAAAATGAGCATAAGCACAATGAAATTAATGCTGGAATCATCTTCAGGATGCTAGAATACACTAAATACAGCAAAAATTTTGAGTCTACAACGTTTAGTTTAGGTGTGAGAGCCAAAATGAACTTTTTATTGCTTTAAACGCGTTTTCAGCCTGATTGTGCACTTTAGGTGAAAATGTCAAAATCTTAAAAATGAGCATAAGCACTATGAAATTAATGCTGGAATCATCTTCAGGATGCTAGAATACACTGAATACAGCAAAAATTTTGAGTCTACAACGTTTAGTTTAGGTGTGAGATTCAAAATGAACTTTTTATTGCTTTAAACGCGTTTTCAGCCCCTGATTGTACACTTAAGGTGAAAATGTCAAAATCTTAAAAATGAGCATAAGCACAATGAAATTAATGCTAGAATCATCTTCAGGATGCTAGAATACACTAAATACAGCAAAAATGTTGAGTGTACAACGTTAGTTTAGGTGTGAGAGCCAAAATGAACTTTTTATTGCTTTAAATGCGTTTTCAGCCTGATTGTGCACTTTAGGTGAAAATGTCAAAATCTTCAAAATGAGCATAAGCACAATGAAATTAATGCTGGAATCATCTTCAGGATGCTAGAATACACTAAATACAGCAAAAATTTTGAGTCTACAACGTTTAGTTTAGGTGTGAGTGCCAAAATGAACTTTTTATTGCTTTAAACGCGTTTTCAGCCTGATTGTGCACTTTAGGTGAAAATGTCAAAATCTTAAAAATGAGCATAAGCACAATGAAATTAATGCTGGAATCATCTTCAGGATGCTAGAATACACTAAATACAGCAAAAATGTTGAGTCTACAACGTTTAGTTTAGGTGTGAGAGCCAAAATGAACTTTTTATTGCTTTAAATGCGTTTTCAGCCTGATTGTGCACTTTAGGTGAAAATGTCAAAATCTTCAATATGAGCATAAGCACAATGAATTTAATGCTGGAATCATCTTCAGGATGCTAGAATACACTAAATACAGCAAAAATTTTGAGTCTACAACGTTTAGTTTAGGTGTGAGAGCCAAAATGAACTTTTTATTGCTTGAAATGCGTTTTCAGCCTGATTGTGCACTTTAGGTGAAAATGTCAAAATCTTAAAAATGAGCATGAGCACAATGAAATTAATGCTGGAATCATCTTCAGGATGCTATAATACACTAAATACAGCAAACATTTTGAGTCTACAACGTTTAGTTTAGGTGTGAGAGCCAAAATGAACTTTTTATTGCTTTAAATGCGTTTTCAGCCCCTGATTGTACATGTTAGGTGAAAAGGTCAAAATCTTCAAAAATGAGCATAAGCACAGTGTAAATAATGCTGGAATCATCTTCAGGATGCTAGAATACACTAAATACAGTAAAAATTTTGACTCTACAACGTTTAGTTTAGGTATGAGAGCCAAAAAGAACTTTTTATTGCTTTAAATGCATTTTCAGCCCCTGATTGTACACTTAAGGTGAAAATGTCAAAATCTTAAAATTGAGCATGAGCACAATGAAATTAATGCTGGAATCATCTTCGGGATGCTATAATACACTAAATACAGCAAACATTTTGAGTCTACAACGTTTAGTTTAGGTGTGAGAGCCAAAATGAACTTTTTAATGCTTTAAATGCGTTTTCAGCCTGATTGAACACTTTAGGTGAAAATGTCAAAATCTTAAAAATGAGCATGAGCACAATGGAATTAATGCTGGAATCATCTTCAGGATGCTAGAATACACTAAATACAGCAACATTTTTGAGTCTACAACGTTTAGTTTAGGTGTGAGAGCCAAAATGAACTTTTTATGGCTTTAAACGCGTTTTCAGCCCCTGATTGTACACTTAAGGTGAAAATGTCAAAATCTTCAAAATGAGCATAAGCACAATGAAATTAATGCTGGAATCATCTTCAGGATGCTAGAATACACTAAATACAGCAAAAATTTTGAGTCTACAACGTTTAGTTTAGGTGTGAGAGCCAAAATGAACTTTTTATTGCTTTAAACGCGTTTTCAGCCTGATTGTGCACTTTAGGTGAAAATGTCAAAATCTTAAAAATGAGCATAAGCACTATGAAATTAATGCTGGAATCATCTTCAGGATGCTAGAATACACTGAATACAGCAAAAATTTTGAGTCTACAACGTTTAGTTTAGGTGTGAGATTCAAAATGAACTTTTTATTGCTTTAAACGCGTTTTCAGCCCCTGATTGTACACTTAAGGTGAAAATGTCAAAATCTTAAAAATGAGCATAAGCACAATGAAATTAATGCTAGAATCATCTTCAGGATGCTAGAATACACTAAATACAGCAAAAATGTTGAGTGTACAACGTTTAGTTTAGGTGTGAGAGCCAAAATGAACTTTTTATTGCTTTAAATGCGTTTTCAGCCTGATTGTGCACTTTAGGTGAAAATGTCAAAATCTTCAAAATGAGCATAAGCACAATGAAATTAATGCTGGAATCATCTTCAGGATGCTAGAATACACTAAATACAGCAAAAATTTTGAGTCTACAACGTTTAGTTTAGGTGTGAGTGCCAAAATGAACTTTTTATTGCTTTAAACGCGTTTTCAGCCTGATTGTGCACTTTAGGTGAAAATGTCAAAATCTTAAAAATGAGCATAAGCACAATGAAATTAATGCTGGAATCATCTTCAGGATGCTAGAATACACTAAATACAGCAAAAATGTTGAGTCTACAACGTTTAGTTTAGGTGTGAGAGCCAAAATGAACTTTTTATTGCTTTAAATGCGTTTTCAGCCTGATTGTGCACTTTAGGTGAAAATGTCAAAATCTTCAAAATGAGCATAAGCACGATGAAATTAATGCTAGAATCATCTTCAGGATGCTAGAATACACTGAATACAGCAAAAATTTTGAGTCTACAACGTTTAGTTTAGGTGTGAGAGCCAAAATGAACTTTTTATTGCTTTAAACGCGTTTTCAGCCCCTGATTGTACACTTAAGGTGAAAATGTCAAAATCTTAAAAATGAGCATAAGCACAATGAAATTAATGCTAGAATCATCTTCAGGATGCTAGAATACACTAAATACAGCAAAAATGTTGAGTGTACAACGTTTAGTTTAGGTGTGAGAGCCAAAATGAACCTTTTATTGCTTTAAATGCGTTTTCAGCCTGATTGTGCACTTTAGGTGAAAATGTCAAAATCTTCAAAATGAGCATATGCACAATGAAATTAATGCTGGAATCATCTTCAGGATGCTAGAATACACTAAATACAGCAAAAATTTTGAGTCTACAACGTTTAGTTTAGGTGTGAGTGCCAAAATGAACTTTTTATTGCTTTAAACGCGTTTTCAGCCTGATTGTGCACTTTAGGTGAAAATGTCAAAATCTTAAAAATGAGCATAAGCACAATGAAATTAATGCTGGAATCATCTTCAGGATGCTAGAATACACATAATACAGCAAAAATTTTGAGTCTACAACGTTTAGTTTAGGTGTGAGAGCCAAAATGAACTTTTTATTGCTTTAAACGCGTTTTCAGCCCCTGATTGTACACTTAAGGTGAAAATGTCAAAATCTTCAAAATGAGCATAAGCACAATGAAATTAATGCTGGAATCATCTTCAGGATGCTAGAATACACTAAATACAGCAAAAATTTTGAGTCTACAACGTTTAGTTTAGGTGTGAGAGCCAAAATGAACTTTTTATTGCTTTAAACGCGTTTTCAGCCTGATTGTGCACTTTAGGTGAAAATGTCAAAATCTTAAAAATGAGCATAAGCACTATGAAATTAATGCTGGAATCATCTTCAGGATGCTAGAATACACTGAATACAGCAAAAATTTTGAGTCTACAACGTTTAGTTTAGGTGTGAGATTCAAAATGAACTTTTTATTGCTTTAAACGCGTTTTCAGCCCCTGATTGTACACTTAAGGTGAAAATGTCAAAATCTTAAAAATGAGCATAAGCACAATGAAATTAATGCTAGAATCATCTTCAGGATGCTAGAATACACTAAATACAGCAAAAATGTTGAGTGTACAACGTTAGTTTAGGTGTGAGAGCCAAAATGAACTTTTTATTGCTTTAAATGCGTTTTCAGCCTGATTGTGCACTTTAGGTGAAAATGTCAAAATCTTCAAAATGAGCATAAGCACAATGAAATTAATGCTGGAATCATCTTCAGGATGCTAGAATACACTAAATACAGCAAAAATTTTGAGTCTACAACGTTTAGTTTAGGTGTGAGTGCCAAAATGAACTTTTTATTGCTTTAAACGCGTTTTCAGCCTGATTGTGCACTTTAGGTGAAAATGTCAAAATCTTAAAAATGAGCATAAGCACAATGAAATTAATGCTGGAATCATCTTCAGGATGCTAGAATACACTAAATACAGCAAAAATGTTGAGTCTACAACGTTTAGTTTAGGTGTGAGAGCCAAAATGAACTTTTTATTGCTTTAAATGCGTTTTCAGCCTGATTGTGCACTTTAGGTGAAAATGTCAAAATCTTCAAAATGAGCATAAGCACGATGAAATTAATGCTAGAATCATCTTCAGGATGCTAGAATACACTGAATACAGCAAAAATTTTGAGTCTACAACGTTTAGTTTAGGTGTGAGAGCCAAAATGAACTTTTTATTGCTTTAAACGCGTTTTCAGCCCCTGATTGTACACTTAAGGTGAAAATGTCAAAATCTTAAAAATGAGCATAAGCACAATGAAATTAATGCTGGAATCATCTTCAGGATGCTAGAATACACTAAATACAGCAAAAATGTTGAGTCTACAACGTTTAGTTTAGGTGTGAGAGCCAAAATGAACTTTTTATTGCTTTAAATGCGTTTTCAGCCTGATTGTGCACTTTAGGTGAAAATGTCAAAATCTTCAAAATGAGCATAAGCACAATGAAATTAATGCTGGAATCATCTTCAGGATGCTAGAATACACTAAATACAGCAAAAATTTTGAGTCTACAACGTTTAGTTTAGGTGTGAGTGCCAAAATGAACTTTTTATTGCTTTAAACGCGTTTTCAGCCTGATTGTGCACTTTAGGTGAAAATGTCAAAATCTTAAAAATGAGCATAAGTACAATGAAATTAATGCTGGAATCATCTTTAGGATGCTAGAATACACTAAATACAGCAAAAATTTTGAGTCTACAACGTTTAGTTTAGGTGTGAGAGCCAAAATGAACTTTTTATTGCTTTAAACGCGTTTTCAGCCCCTGATTGTACACTTAAGGTGAAAATGTCAAAATCTTCAAAATGAGCATAAGCACAATGAAATTAATGCTGGAATCATCTTTAGGATGCTAGAATACACTAAATACAGCAAAAATTTTGAGTCTACAACGTTTAGTTTAGGTGTGAGAGCCAAAATGAACTTTTTATTGCTTTAAACGCGTTTTCAGCCCCTGATTGTACACTTAAGGTGAAAATGTCAAAATCTTCAAAATGAGCATAAGCACAATGAAATTAATGCTGGAATCATCTTCAGAATGCTAGAATACACTAAATACAGCAAAAATTTTGAGTCTACAACGTTTAGTTTAGGTGTGAGAGCCAAAATGAACTTTTTATTGCTTTAAACGCGTTTTCAGCCTGATTGTGCACTTTAGGTGAAAATGTCAAAATCTTAAAAATGAGCATAAGCACTATGAAATTAATGCTGGAATCATCTTCAGGATGCTAGAATACACTGAATACAGCAAAAATTTTGAGTCTACAACGTTTAGTTTAGGTGTGAGATTCAAAATGAACTTTTTATTGCTTTAAACGCGTTTTCAGCCCCTGATTGTACACTTAAGGTGAAAATGTCAAAATCTTCAAAATGAGCATAAGCACAATGAAATTAATGCTAGAATCATCTTCAGGATGCTAGAATACACTAAATACAGCAAAAATGTTGAGTGTACAACGTTTAGTTTAGGTGTGAGAGCCAAAATGAACTTTTTATTGCTTTAAATGCGTTTTCAGCCTGATTGTGCACTTTAGGTGAAAATGTCAAAATCTTCAAAATGAGCATAAGCACAATGAAATTAATGCTGGAATCATCTTCAAGATGCTAGAATACACTAAATACAGCAAAAATTTTGAGTCTACAACGTTTAGTTTAGGTGTGAGTGCCAAAATGAACTTTTTATTGCTTTAAACGCGTTTTCAGCCTGATTGTGCACTTTAGGTGAAAATGTCAAAATCTTAAAAATGAGCATAAGCACAATGAAATTAATGCTGGAATCATCTTCAGGATGCTAGAATACACTAAATACAGCAAAAATGTTGAGTCTACAACGTTTAGTTTAGGTGTGAGAGCCAAAATGAACTTTTTATTGCTTTAAATGCGTTTTCAGCCTGATTGTGCACTTTAGGTGAAAATGTCAAAATCTTCAAAATGAGCATAAGCACGATGAAATTAATGCTAGAATCATCTTCAGGATGCTAGAATACACTGAATACAGCAAAAATTTTGAGTCTACAACGTTTAGTTTAGGTGTGAGAGCCAAAATGAACTTTTTATTGCTTTAAACGCGTTTTCAGCCCCTGATTGTACACTTAAGGTGAAAATGTCAAAATCTTAAAAATGAGCATAAGCACAATGAAATTAATGCTGGAATCATCTTCAGGATGCTAGAATACACTAAATACAGCAAAAATGTTGAGTCTACAACGTTTAGTTTAGGTGTGAGAGCCAAAATGAACTTTTTATTGCTTTAAATGCGTTTTCAGCCTGATTGTGCACTTTAGGTGAAAATGTCAAAATCTTCAAAATGAGCATAAGCACAATGAAATTAATGCTGGAATCATCTTCAGGATGCTAGAATACACTAAATACAGCAAAAATTTTGAGTCTACAACGTTTAGTTTAGGTGTGAGTGCCAAAATGAACTTTTTATTGCTTTAAACGCGTTTTCAGCCTGATTGTGCACTTTAGGTGAAAATGTCAAAATCTTAAAAATGAGCATAAGCACAATGAAATTAATGCTGGAATCATCTTCAGGATGCTAGAATACACTAAATACAGCAAAAATTTTGAGTCTACAACGTTTAGTTTAGGTGTGAGAGCCAAAATGAACTTTTTATTGCTTTAAACGCGTTTTCAGCCCCTGATTGTACACTTAAGGTGAAAATGTCAAAATCTTAAAAATGAGCACAAGCACAATGAAATTAATGCTGGAATCATCTTCAGGATGCTAGAATACACTAAATACAGCAAAAATGTTGAGTCTACAACGTTTAGTTTAGGTGTGAGAGCCAAAATGAACTTTTTATTGCTTTAAATGCGTTTTCAGCCTGATTGTGCACTTTAGGTGAAAATGTCAAAATCTTCAAAATGAGCATAAGCACAATGAAATTAATGCTGGAATCATCTTCAGGATGCTAGAATACACTAAATACAGCAAAAATTTTGAGTCTACAACGTTTAGTTTAGGTGTGAGTGCCAAAATGAACTTTTTATTGCTTTAAACGCGTTTTCAGCCTGATTGTGCACTTTAGGTGAAAATGTCAAAATCTTAAAAATGAGCATAAGCACAATGAAATTAATGCTGGAATCATCTTTAGGATGCTAGAATACACTAAATACAGTAAAAATTTTGACTCTACAACGTTTAGTTTAGGTATGAGAGCCAAAAAGAACTTTTTATTGCTTTAAATGCATTTTCAGCCCCTGATTGTACACTTAAGGTGAAAATGTCAAAATCTTAAAATTGAGCATGAGCACAATGAAATTAATGCTGGAATCATCTTCGGGATGCTATAATACACTAAATACAGCAAACATTTTGAGTCTACAACGTTTAGTTTAGGTGTGAGAGCCAAAATGAACTTTTTAATGCTTTAAATGCGTTTTCAGCCTGATTGAACACTTTAGGTGAAAATGTCAAAATCTTAAAAATGAGCATGAGCACAATGGAATTAATGCTGGAATCATCTTCAGGATGCTAGAATACACTAAATACAGCAACATTTTTGAGTCTACAACGTTTAGTTTAGGTGTGAGAGCCAAAATGAACTTTTTATGGCTTTAAACGCGTTTTCAGCCCCTGATTGTACACTTAAGGTGAAAATGTCAAAATCTTCAAAATGAGCATAAGCACAATGAAATTAATGCTGGAATCATCTTCAGGATGCTAGAATACACTAAATACAGCAAAAATTTTGAGTCTACAACGTTTAGTTTAGGTGTGAGAGCCAAAATGAACTTTTTATTGCTTTAAACGCGTTTTCAGCCTGATTGTGCACTTTAGGTGAAAATGTCAAAATCTTAAAAATGAGCATAAGCACTATGAAATTAATGCTGGAATCATCTTCAGGATGCTAGAATACACTGAATACAGCAAAAATTTTGAGTCTACAACGTTTAGTTTAGGTGTGAGATTCAAAATGAACTTTTTATTGCTTTAAACGCGTTTTCAGCCCCTGATTGTACACTTAAGGTGAAAATGTCAAAATCTTAAAAATGAGCATAAGCACAATGAAATTAATGCTAGAATCATCTTCAGGATGCTAGAATACACTAAATACAGCAAAAATGTTGAGTGTACAACGTTTAGTTTAGGTGTGAGAGCCAAAATGAACTTTTTATTGCTTTAAATGCGTTTTCAGCCTGATTGTGCACTTTAGGTGAAAATGTCAAAATCTTCAAAATGAGCATAAGCACAATGAAATTAATGCTGGAATCATCTTCAGGATGCTAGAATACACTAAATACAGCAAAAATTTTGAGTCTACAACGTTTAGTTTAGGTGTGAGTGCCAAAATGAACTTTTTATTGCTTTAAACGCGTTTTCAGCCTGATTGTGCACTTTAGGTGAAAATGTCAAAATCTTAAAAATGAGCATAAGCACAATGAAATTAATGCTGGAATCATCTTCAGGATGCTAGAATACACTAAATACAGCAAAAATGTTGAGTCTACAACGTTTAGTTTAGGTGTGAGAGCCAAAATGAACTTTTTATTGCTTTAAATGCGTTTTCAGCCTGATTGTGCACTTTAGGTGAAAATGTCAAAATCTTCAAAATGAGCATAAGCACGATGAAATTAATGCTAGAATCATCTTCAGGATGCTAGAATACACTGAATACAGCAAAAATTTTGAGTCTACAACGTTTAGTTTAGGTGTGAGAGCCAAAATGAACTTTTTATTGCTTTAAACGCGTTTTCAGCCCCTGATTGTACACTTAAGGTGAAAATGTCAAAATCTTAAAAATGAGCATAAGCACAATGAAATTAATGCTAGAATCATCTTCAGGATGCTAGAATACACTAAATACAGCAAAAATGTTGAGTGTACAACGTTTAGTTTAGGTGTGAGAGCCAAAATGAACCTTTTATTGCTTTAAATGCGTTTTCAGCCTGATTGTGCACTTTAGGTGAAAATGTCAAAATCTTCAAAATGAGCATATGCACAATGAAATTAATGCTGGAATCATCTTCAGGATGCTAGAATACACTAAATACAGCAAAAATTTTGAGTCTACAACGTTTAGTTTAGGTGTGAGTGCCAAAATGAACTTTTTATTGCTTTAAACGCGTTTTCAGCCTGATTGTGCACTTTAGGTGAAAATGTCAAAATCTTAAAAATGAGCATAAGCACAATGAAATTAATGCTGGAATCATCTTCAGGATGCTAGAATACACATAATACAGCAAAAATTTTGAGTCTACAACGTTTAGTTTAGGTGTGAGAGCCAAAATGAACTTTTTATTGCTTTAAACGCGTTTTCAGCCCCTGATTGTACACTTAAGGTGAAAATGTCAAAATCTTCAAAATGAGCATAAGCACAATGAAATTAATGCTGGAATCATCTTCAGGATGCTAGAATACACTAAATACAGCAAAAATTTTGAGTCTACAACGTTTAGTTTAGGTGTGAGAGCCAAAATGAACTTTTTATTGCTTTAAACGCGTTTTCAGCCTGATTGTGCACTTTAGGTGAAAATGTCAAAATCTTAAAAATGAGCATAAGCACTATGAAATTAATGCTGGAATCATCTTCAGGATGCTAGAATACACTGAATACAGCAAAAATTTTGAGTCTACAACGTTTAGTTTAGGTGTGAGATTCAAAATGAACTTTTTATTGCTTTAAACGCGTTTTCAGCCCCTGATTGTACACTTAAGGTGAAAATGTCAAAATCTTAAAAATGAGCATAAGCACAATGAAATTAATGCTAGAATCATCTTCAGGATGCTAGAATACACTAAATACAGCAAAAATGTTGAGTGTACAACGTTAGTTTAGGTGTGAGAGCCAAAATGAACTTTTTATTGCTTTAAATGCGTTTTCAGCCTGATTGTGCACTTTAGGTGAAAATGTCAAAATCTTCAAAATGAGCATAAGCACAATGAAATTAATGCTGGAATCATCTTCAGGATGCTAGAATACACTAAATACAGCAAAAATTTTGAGTCTACAACGTTTAGTTTAGGTGTGAGTGCCAAAATGAACTTTTTATTGCTTTAAACGCGTTTTCAGCCTGATTGTGCACTTTAGGTGAAAATGTCAAAATCTTAAAAATGAGCATAAGCACAATGAAATTAATGCTGGAATCATCTTCAGGATGCTAGAATACACTAAATACAGCAAAAATGTTGAGTCTACAACGTTTAGTTTAGGTGTGAGAGCCAAAATGAACTTTTTATTGCTTTAAATGCGTTTTCAGCCTGATTGTGCACTTTAGGTGAAAATGTCAAAATCTTCAAAATGAGCATAAGCACGATGAAATTAATGCTAGAATCATCTTCAGGATGCTAGAATACACTGAATACAGCAAAAATTTTGAGTCTACAACGTTTAGTTTAGGTGTGAGAGCCAAAATGAACTTTTTATTGCTTTAAACGCGTTTTCAGCCCCTGATTGTACACTTAAGGTGAAAATGTCAAAATCTTAAAAATGAGCATAAGCACAATGAAATTAATGCTGGAATCATCTTCAGGATGCTAGAATACACTAAATACAGCAAAAATGTTGAGTCTACAACGTTTAGTTTAGGTGTGAGAGCCAAAATGAACTTTTTATTGCTTTAAATGCGTTTTCAGCCTGATTGTGCACTTTAGGTGAAAATGTCAAAATCTTCAAAATGAGCATAAGCACAATGAAATTAATGCTGGAATCATCTTCAGGATGCTAGAATACACTAAATACAGCAAAAATTTTGAGTCTACAACGTTTAGTTTAGGTGTGAGTGCCAAAATGAACTTTTTATTGCTTTAAACGCGTTTTCAGCCTGATTGTGCACTTTAGGTGAAAATGTCAAAATCTTAAAAATGAGCATAAGTACAATGAAATTAATGCTGGAATCATCTTTAGGATGCTAGAATACACTAAATACAGCAAAAATTTTGAGTCTACAACGTTTAGTTTAGGTGTGAGAGCCAAAATGAACTTTTTATTGCTTTAAACGCGTTTTCAGCCCCTGATTGTACACTTAAGGTGAAAATGTCAAAATCTTCAAAATGAGCATAAGCACAATGAAATTAATGCTGGAATCATCTTTAGGATGCTAGAATACACTAAATACAGCAAAAATTTTGAGTCTACAACGTTTAGTTTAGGTGTGAGAGCCAAAATGAACTTTTTATTGCTTTAAACGCGTTTTCAGCCCCTGATTGTACACTTAAGGTGAAAATGTCAAAATCTTCAAAATGAGCATAAGCACAATGAAATTAATGCTGGAATCATCTTCAGAATGCTAGAATACACTAAATACAGCAAAAATTTTGAGTCTACAACGTTTAGTTTAGGTGTGAGAGCCAAAATGAACTTTTTATTGCTTTAAACGCGTTTTCAGCCTGATTGTGCACTTTAGGTGAAAATGTCAAAATCTTAAAAATGAGCATAAGCACTATGAAATTAATGCTGGAATCACCTTCAGGATGCTAGAATACACTGAATACAGCAAAAATTTTGAGTCTACAACGTTTAGTTTAGGTGTGAGATTCAAAATGAACTTTTTATTGCTTTAAACGCGTTTTCAGCCCCTGATTGTACACTTAAGGTGAAAATGTCAAAATCTTCAAAATGAGCATAAGCACAATGAAATTAATGCTAGAATCATCTTCAGGATGCTAGAATACACTAAATACAGCAAAAATGTTGAGTGTACAACGTTTAGTTTAGGTGTGAGAGCCAAAATGAACTTTTTATTGCTTTAAATGCGTTTTCAGCCTGATTGTGCACTTTAGGTGAAAATGTCAAAATCTTCAAAATGAGCATAAGCACAATGAAATTAATGCTGGAATCATCTTCAAGATGCTAGAATACACTAAATACAGCAAAAATTTTGAGTCTACAACGTTTAGTTTAGGTGTGAGTGCCAAAATGAACTTTTTATTGCTTTAAACGCGTTTTCAGCCTGATTGTGCACTTTAGGTGAAAATGTCAAAATCTTAAAAATGAGCATAAGCACAATGAAATTAATGCTGGAATCATCTTCAGGATGCTAGAATACACTAAATACAGCAAAAATGTTGAGTCTACAACGTTTAGTTTAGGTGTGAGAGCCAAAATGAACTTTTTATTGCTTTAAATGCGTTTTCAGCCTGATTGTGCACTTTAGGTGAAAATGTCAAAATCTTCAAAATGAGCATAAGCACGATGAAATTAATGCTAGAATCATCTTCAGGATGCTAGAATACACTGAATACAGCAAAAATTTTGAGTCTACAACGTTTAGTTTAGGTGTGAGAGCCAAAATGAACTTTTTATTGCTTTAAACGCGTTTTCAGCCCCTGATTGTACACTTAAGGTGAAAATGTCAAAATCTTAAAAATGAGCATAAGCACAATGAAATTAATGCTGGAATCATCTTCAGGATGCTAGAATACACTAAATACAGCAAAAATGTTGAGTCTACAACGTTTAGTTTAGGTGTGAGAGCCAAAATGAACTTTTTATTGCTTTAAATGCGTTTTCAGCCTGATTGTGCACTTTAGGTGAAAATGTCAAAATCTTCAAAATGAGCATAAGCACAATGAAATTAATGCTGGAATCATCTTCAGGATGCTAGAATACACTAAATACAGCAAAAATTTTGAGTCTACAACGTTTAGTTTAGGTGTGAGTGCCAAAATGAACTTTTTATTGCTTTAAACGCGTTTTCAGCCTGATTGTGCACTTTAGGTGAAAATGTCAAAATCTTAAAAATGAGCATAAGCACAATGAAATTAATGCTGGAATCATCTTCAGGATGCTAGAATACACTAAATACAGCAAAAATTTTGAGTCTACAACGTTTAGTTTAGGTGTGAGAGCCAAAATGAACTTTTTATTGCTTTAAACGCGTTTTCAGCCCCTGATTGTACACTTAAGGTGAAAATGTCAAAATCTTAAAAATGAGCACAAGCACAATGAAATTAATGCTGGAATCATCTTCAGGATGCTAGAATACACTAAATACAGCAAAAATAATGAGTCTACAACGTTTAGTTTAGGTGTGAGAGCCAAAATGAACTTTTTATTGCTTTAAATGCGTTTTCAGCCTGATTGTGCACTTTAGGTGAAAATGTCAAAATCTTCAAAATGAGCATAAGCACAATGAAATTAATGCTGGAATCATCTTCAGGATGCTAGAATACACTAAATACAGCAAAAATTTTGAGTCTACAACGTTTAGTTTAGGTGTGAGTGCCAAAATGAACTTTTTATTGCTTTAAACGCGTTTTCAGCCTGATTGTGCACTTTAGGTGAAAATGTCAAAATCTTAAAAATGAGCATAAGCACAATGAAATTAATGCTGGAATCATCTTTAGGATGCTAGAATACACTAAATACAGCAAAAATTTTGAGTCTACAACGTTTAGTTTAGGTGTGAGAGCCAAAATGAACTTTTTATTGCTTTAAACGCGTTTTCAGCCCCTGATTGTACACTTAAGGTGAAAATGTCAAAATCTTCAAAATGAGCATAAGCACAATGAAATTAATGCTGGAATCATCTTCAGGATGCTAGAATACACTAAATACAGCAAAAATTTTGAGTCTACAACGTTTAGTTTAGGTGTGAGAGCCAAAATGAACTTTTTATTGCTTTAAACGCGTTTTCAGCCCCTGATTGTACACTTAAGGTGAAAATGTCAAAATCTTCAAAATGAGCATAAGCACAATGAAATTAATGCTGGAATCATCTTTAGGATGCTAGAATACACTAAATACAGCAAAAATTTTGAGTCTACAACGTTTAGTTTAGGTGTGAGAGCCAAAATGAACTTTTTATTGCTTTAAACGCGTTTTCAGCCTGATTGTGCACTTTAGGTGAAAATGTCAAAATCTTAAAAATGAGCATAACCACAATGAAATTAATGCTGGAATCATCTTCAGGATGCTAGAATACACTAAATACAGCAAAAATTTTGAGTCTACAACGTTTAGTTTAGGTGTGAGAGCCAAAATGAACTTTTTATTGCTTTAAACGCGTTTTCAGCCCCTGATTGTACACTTAAGGTGAAAATGTCAAAATCTTCAAAATGAGCATAAGCACAATGAAATTAATGCTGGAATCATCTTCAGGATGCTAGAATACACTAATTACAGCAAAAATTTTGAGTCTACAACGTTTAGTTTAGGTGTGAGAGCCAAAATGAACTTTTTATTGCTTTAAACGCGTTTTCAGCCTGATTGTGCACTTTAGGTGAAAATGTCAAAATCTTAAAAATGAGCATAAGCACAATGAAATTAATGCTGGAATCATCTTCAGGATGCTAGAATACACTAAATACAGCAAAAATTTTGAGTCTACAACGTTTAGTTTAGGTGTGAGAGCCAAAATGAACTTTTTATTGCTTTAAACGCGTTTTCAGCCCCTGATTGTACACTTAAGGTGAAAATGTCAAAATCTTAAAAATGAGCATAAGCACAATGAAATTAATGCTGGAATCATCTTCAGGATGCTAGAATACACTAAATACAGCAAAAATGTTGAGTCTACAACGTTTAGTTTAGGTGTGAGAGCCAAAATGAACTTTTTATTGCTTTAAACGCGTTTTCAGCCTGATTGTGCACTTTAGGTGAAAATGTCAAAATCTTAAAAATGAGCATAAGCACAATGAAATTAATGCTGGAATCATCTTCAGGATGCTAGAATACACTAAATACAGCAAAAATTTTGAGTCTACAACGTTTAGTTTAGGTTTGTGAGCCAAAATGAACTTTTTATTGCTTTAAATGCGTTTTCAGCCTGATTGTGCACTTTAGGTGAAAATGTCAAAATCTTCAAAATGAGCATAAGCACAATGAAATTAATGCTGGAATCATCTTCAGGATGCTAGAATACACTAAATACAGCAAAAATGTTGAGTCTACAACGTTTAGTTTAGGTGTGAGAGCCAAAATGAACTTTTTATTGCTTTAAACGCGTTTTCAGCCTGATTGTGCACTTTAGGTGAAAATGTCAAAATCTTAAAAATGAGCATAAGCACAATGAAATTAATGCTGGAATCATCTTCAGGATGCTAGAATACACTAAATACAGCAAAAATTTTGAGTCTACAACGTTTAGTTTAGGTTTGTGAGCCAAAATGAACTTTTTATTGCTTTAAATGCGTTTTCAGCCTGATTGTGCACTTTAGGTGAAAATGTCAAAATCTTCAAAATGAGCATAAGCACTATGAAATTAATGCTGGAATCATCTTCAGGATGCTAGAATACACTGAATACAGCAAAATTTTTGAGTCTACAACGTTTAGTTTAGGTGTGAGAGCCAAAATGAACTTTTTATTGCTTTAAATGCGTTTTCAGCCTGATTGTGCACTTTAGGTGAAAATGTCAAAATCTTCAAAATGAGCATATGCACAATGAAATTAATGCTGGAATCATCTTCAGGATGCTAGAATACACTAAATACAGCAAAAATTTTGAGTCTACAACGTTTAGTTTAGGTGTGAGTGCCAAAATGAACTTTTTATTGCTTTAAACGCGTTTTCAGCCTGATTGTGCACTTTAGGTGAAAATGTCAAAATCTTAAAAATGAGCATAAGCACAATGAAATTAATGCTGGAATCATCTTCAGGATGCTAGAATACACATAATACAGCAAAAATTTTGAGTCTACAACGTTTAGTTTAGGTGTGAGAGCCAAAATGAACTTTTTATTGCTTTAAACGCGTTTTCAGCCCCTGATTGTACACTTAAGGTGAAAATGTCAAAATCTTCAAAATGAGCATAAGCACAATGAAATTAATGCTGGAATCATCTTCAGGATGCTAGAATACACTAAATACAGCAAAAATTTTGAGTCTACAACGTTTAGTTTAGGTGTGAGAGCCAAAATGAACTTTTTATTGCTTTAAACGTGTTTTCAGCCTGATTGTGCACTTTAGGTGAAAATGTCAAAATCTTAAAAATGAGCATAAGCACTATGAAATTAATGCTGGAATCATCTTCAGGATGCTAGAATACACTGAATACAGCAAAAATTTTGAGTCTACAACGTTTAGTTTAGGTGTGAGATTCAAAATGAACTTTTTATTGCTTTAAACGCGTTTTCAGCCCCTGATTGTACACTTAAGGTGAAAATGTCAAAATCTTAAAAATGAGCATAAGCACAATGAAATTAATGCTAGAATCATCTTCAGGATGCTAGAATACACTAAATACAGCAAAAATGTTGAGTGTACAACGTTTAGTTTAGGTGTGAGAGCCAAAATGAACTTTTTATTGCTTTAAATGCGTTTTCAGCCTGATTGTGCACTTTAGGTGAAAATGTCAAAATCTTCAAAATGAGCATAAGCACAATGAAATTAATGCTGGAATCATCTTCAGGATGCTAGAATACACTAAATACAGCAAAAATTTTGAGTCTACAACGTTTAGTTTAGGTGTGAGTGCCAAAATGAACTTTTTATTGCTTTAAACGCGTTTTCAGCCTGATTGTGCACTTTAGGTGAAAATGTCAAAATCTTAAAAATGAGCATAAGCACAATGAAATTAATGCTGGAATCATCTTCAGGATGCTAGAATACACTAAATACAGCAAAAATGTTGAGTCTACAACGTTTAGTTTAGGTGTGAGAGCCAAAATGAACTTTTTATTGCTTTAAATGCGTTTTCAGCCTGATTGTGCACTTTAGGTGAAAATGTCAAAATCTTCAAAATGAGCATAAGCACGATGAAATTAATGCTAGAATCATCTTCAGGATGCTAGAATACACTGAATACAGCAAAAATTTTGAGTCTACAACGTTTAGTTTAGGTGTGAGAGCCAAAATGAACTTTTTATTGCTTTAAACGCGTTTTCAGCCTGATTGTGCACTTTAGGTGAAAATGTCAAAATCTTAAAAATGAGCATAAGCACAATGAAATTAATGCTGGAATCATCTTCAGGATGCTAGAATACACTAAATACAGCAAAAATTTTGAGTCTACAACGTTTAGTTTAGGTTTGTGAGCCAAAATGAACTTTTTATTGCTTTAAATGCGTTTTCAGCCTGATTGTGCACTTTAGGTGAAAATGTCAAAATCTTCAAAATGAGCATAAGCACTATGAAATTAATGCTGGAATCATCTTCAGGATGCTAGAATACACTAAATACAGCAAAAATGTTGAGTCTACAACGTTTAGTTTAGGTGTGAGAGCCAAAATGAACTTTTTATTGCTTTAAATGCGTTTTCAGCCTGATTGTGCACTTTAGGTGAAAATGTCAAAATCTTCAAAATGAGCATAAGCACGATGAAATTAATGCTAGAATCATCTTCAGGATGCTAGAATACACTGAATACAGCAAAAATTTTGAGTCTACAACGTTTAGTTTAGGTGTGAGAGCCAAAATGAACTTTTTATTGCTTTAAACGCGTTTTCAGCCTGATTGTGCACTTTAGGTGAAAATGTCAAAATCTTAAAAATGAGCATAAGCACAATGAAATTAATGCTGGAATCATCTTCAGGATGCTAGAATACACTAAATACAGCAAAAATTTTGAGTCTACAACGTTTAGTTTAGGTTTGTGAGCCAAAATGAACTTTTTATTGCTTTAAATGCGTTTTCAGCCTGATTGTGCACTTTAGGTGAAAATGTCAAAATCTTCAAAATGAGCATAAGCACTATGAAATTAATGCTGGAATCATCTTCAGGATGCTAGAATACACTGAATACAGCAAAATTTTTGAGTCTACAACGTTTAGTTTAGGTGTGAGAGCCAAAATGAACTTTTTATTGCTTTAAACGCGTTTTCAGCCCCTGATTGTACACTTAAGGTGAAAATGTCAAAATCTTAAAAATGAGCATAAGCACAATGAAATTAATGCTAGAATCATCTTCAGGATGCTAGAATACACTAAATACAGCAAAAATGTTGAGTGTACAACGTTTAGTTTAGGTGTGAGAGCCAAAATGAACTTTTTATTGCTTTAAATGCGTTTTCAGCCTGATTGTGCACTTTAGGTGAAAATGTCAAAATCTTCAAAATGAGCATATGCACAATGAAATTAATGCTGGAATCATCTTCAGGATGCTAGAATACACTAAATACAGCAAAAATTTTGAGTCTACAACGTTTAGTTTAGGTGTGAGTGCCAAAATGAACTTTTTATTGCTTTAAACGCGTTTTCATCCTGATTGTGCACTTTAGGTGAAAATGTCAAAATCTTAAAAATGAGCATAAGCACAATGAAATTAATGCTGGAATCATCTTCAGGATGCTAGAATACACATAATACAGCAAAAATTTTGAGTCTACAACGTTTAGTTTAGGTGTGAGAGCCAAAATGAACTTTTTATTGCTTTAAACGCGTTTTCAGCCCCTGATTGTACACTTAAGGTGAAAATGTCAAAATCTTCAAAATGAGCATAAGCACAATGAAATTAATGCTGGAATCATCTTCAGGATGCTAGAATACACTAAATACAGCAAAAATTTTGAGTCTACAACGTTTAGTTTAGGTGTGAGAGCCAAAATGAACTTTTTATTGCTTTAAACGTGTTTTCAGCCTGATTGTGCACTTTAGGTGAAAATGTCAAAATCTTAAAAATGAGCATAAGCACTATGAAATTAATGCTGGAATCATCTTCAGGATGCTAGAATACACTGAATACAGCAAAAATTTTGAGTCTACAACGTTTAGTTTAGGTGTGAGATTCAAAATGAACTTTTTATTGCTTTAAACGCGTTTTCAGCCCCTGATTGTACACTTAAGGTGAAAATGTCAAAATCTTAAAAATGAGCATAAGCACAATGAAATTAATGCTAGAATCATCTTCAGGATGCTAGAATACACTAAATACAGCAAAAATGTTGAGTGTACAACGTTTAGTTTAGGTGTGAGAGCCAAAATGAACTTTTTATTGCTTTAAATGCGTTTTCAGCCTGATTGTGCACTTTAGGTGAAAATGTCAAAATCTTCAAAATGAGCATAAGCACAATGAAATTAATGCTGGAATCATCTTCAGGATGCTAGAATACACTAAATACAGCAAAAATTTTGAGTCTACAACGTTTAGTTTAGGTGTGAGTGCCAAAATGAACTTTTTATTGCTTTAAACGCGTTTTCAGCCTGATTGTGCACTTTAGGTGAAAATGTCAAAATCTTAAAAATGAGCATAAGCACAATGAAATTAATGCTGGAATCATCTTTAGGATGCTAGAATACACTAAATACAGCAAAAATTTTGAGTCTACAACGTTTAGTTTAGGTGTGAGAGCCAAAATGAACTTTTTATTGCTTTAAACGCGTTTTCAGCCCCTGATTGTACACTTAAGGTGAAAATGTCAAAATCTTCAAAATGAGCATAAGCACAATGAAATTAATGCTGGAATCATCTTTAGGATGCTAGAATACACTAAATACAGCAAAAATTTTGAGTCTACAACGTTTAGTTTAGGTGTGAGAGCCAAAATGAACTTTTTATTGCTTTAAACGCGTTTTCAGCCTGATTGTGCACTTTAGGTGAAAATGTCAAAATCTTAAAAATGAGCATAAGCACAATGAAATTAATGCTGGAATCATCTTCAGGATGCTAGAATACACTAAATACAGCAAAAATTTTGAGTCTACAACGTTTAGTTTAGGTGTGAGAGCCAAAATGAACTTTTTATTGCTTTAAACGCGTTTTCAGCCCCTGATTGTACACTTAAGGTGAAAATGTCAAAATCTTCAAAATGAGCATAAGCACAATGAAATCAATGCTGGAATCATCTTCAGGATGCTAGAATACACTAATTACAGTAAAAATTTTGAGTCTACAACGTTTAGTTTAGGTGTGAGAGCCAAAATGAACTTTTTATTGCTTTAAACGCGTTTTCAGCCCCTGATTGTACACTTAAGGTGAAAATGTCAAAATCTTAAAAATGAGCATAAGCACAATGAAATTAATGCTAGAATCATCTTCAGGATGCTAGAATACACTAAATACAGCAAAAATGTTGAGTGTACAACGTTTAGTTTAGGTGTGAGAGCCAAAATGAACTTTTTATTGCTTTAAATGCGTTTTCAGCCTGATTGTGCACTTTAGGTGAAAATGTCAAAATCTTCAAAATGAGCATAAGCACAATGAAATTAATGCTGGAATCATCTTCAGGATGCTAGAATACACTAAATACAGCAAAAATTTTGAGTCTACAACGTTTAGTTTAGGTGTGAGTGCCAAAATGAACTTTTTATTGCTTTAAACGCGTTTTCAGCCTGATTGTGCACTTTAGGTGAAAATGTCAAAATCTTAAAAATGAGCATAAGCACAATGAAATTAATGCTGGAATCATCTTCAGGATGCTAGAATACACTAAATACAGCAAAAATGTTGAGTCTACAACGTTTAGTTTAGGTGTGAGAGCCAAAATGAACTTTTTATTGCTTTAAATGCGTTTTCAGCCTGATTGTGCACTTTAGGTGAAAATGTCAAAATCTTCAAAATGAGCATAAGCACAATGAAATTAATGCTGAAATCATCTTCAGGATGCTAGAATACACTAAATACAGCAAAAATTTTGAGTCTACAACGTTTAGTTTAGGTGTGAGTGCCAAAATGAACTTTTTATTGCTTTAAACGCGTTTTCAGCCTGATTGTGCACTTTAGGTGAAAATGTCAAAATCTTAAAAATGAGCATAAGCACAATGAAATTAATGCTGGAATCATCTTCAGGATGCTAGAATACACTAAATACAGCAAAAATTTTGAGTCTACAACGTTTAGTTTAGGTGTGAGAGCCAAAATGAACTTTTTATTGCTTTAAACGCGTTTTCAGCCCCTGATTGTACACTTAAGGTGAAAATGTCAAAATCTTAAAAATGAGCACAAGCACAATGAAATTAATGCTGGAATCATCTTCAGGATGCTAGAATACACTAAATACAGCAAAAATGTTGAGTCTACAACGTTTAGTTTAGGTGTGAGATTCAAAATGAACTTTTTATTGCTTTAAACGCGTTTTCAGCCCCTGATTGTACACTTAAGGTGAAAATGTCAAAATCTTAAAAATGAGCATAAGCACAATGAAATTAATGCTAGAATCATCTTCAGGATGCTAGAATACACTAAATACAGCAAAAATGTTGAGTGTACAACGTTTAGTTTAGGTGTGAGAGCCAAAATGAACTTTTTATTGCTTTAAATGCGTTTTCAGCCTGATTGTGCACTTTAGGTGAAAATGTCAAAATCTTCAAAATGAGCATAAGCACAATGAAATTAATGCTGGAATCATCTTCAGGATGCTAGAATACACTAAATACAGCAAAAATTTTGAGTCTACAACGTTTAGTTTAGGTGTGAGTGCCAAAATGAACTTTTTATTGCTTTAAACGCGTTTTCAGCCTGATTGTGCACTTTAGGTGAAAATGTCAAAATCTTAAAAATGAGCATAAGCACAATGAAATTAATGCTGGAATCATCTTTAGGATGCTAGAATACACTAAATACAGCAAAAATTTTGAGTCTACAACGTTTAGTTTAGGTGTGAGAGCCAAAATGAACTTTTTATTGCTTTAAACGCGTTTTCAGCCCCTGATTGTACACTTAAGGTGAAAATGTCAAAATCTTCAAAATGAGCATAAGCACAATGAAATTAATGCTGGAATCATCTTTAGGATGCTAGAATACACTAAATACAGCAAAAATTTTGAGTCTACAACGTTTAGTTTAGGTGTGAGAGCCAAAATGAACTTTTTATTGCTTTAAACGCGTTTTCAGCCTGATTGTGCACTTTAGGTGAAAATGTCAAAATCTTAAAAATGAGCATAAGCACAATGAAATTAATGCTGGAATCATCTTCAGGATGCTAGAATACACTAAATACAGCAAAAATTTTGAGTCTACAACGTTTAGTTTAGGTGTGAGAGCCAAAATGAACTTTTTATTGCTTTAAACGCGTTTTCAGCCTGATTGTGCACTTTAGGTGAAAATGTCAAAATCTTACAAATGAGCATAAGCACAATGAAATTAATGCTGGAATCATCTTCAGGATGCTAGAATATACTAAATACAGCAAAAATTTTGAGTCTACAACGTTTAGTTTAGGTGTGAGAGCCAAAATGAACTTTTTATTGCTTTAAACGCGTTTTCAGCCCCTGATTGTACACTTAAGGTGAAAATGTCAATATCTTCAAAATGAGCATAAGCACTATGAAATTAATGCTGGAATCATCTTCAGGATGCTAGAATACACTGAATACAGCAAAATTTTTGAGTCTACAACGTTTAGTTTAGGTGTGAGATTCAAAATGAACTTTTTATTGCTTTAAACGCGTTTTCAGCCCCTGATTGTACACTTAAGGTGAAAATGTCAAAATCTTAAAAATGAGCATAAGCACAATGAAATTAATGCTGGAATCATCTTCAGGATGCTAGAATACACTAAATACAGCAAAAATGTTGAGTGTACAACGTTTAGTTTAGGTGTGAGAGCCAAAATGAACTTTTTATTGCTTTAAATGCGTTTTCAGCCTGATTGTGCACTTTAGGTGAAAATGTCAAAATCTTAAAAATGAGCATAAGCACAATGAAATTAATGCTGGAATCATCTTCAGGATGCTAGAATACACTAAATACAGCAAAAATTTTGAGTCTACAACGTTTAGTTTAGGTGTGAGAGCCAAAATGAACTTTTTATTGCTTTAAACGCGTTTTCAGCCCCTGATTGTACACTTAAGGTGAAAATGTCAAAATCTTCAAAATGAGCATAAGCACAATGAAATTAATGCTGGAATCATCTTCAGGATGCTAGAATACACTAAATACAGCAAAAATTTTGAGTCTACAACGTTTAGTTTAGGTGTGAGAGCCAAAATGAACTTTTTATTGCTTTAAACGCGTTTTCAGCCTGATTGTGCACTTTAGGTGAAAATGTCAAAATCTTAAAAATGAGCATAAGCACTATGAAATTACTGCTGGAATCATCTTCAGGATGCTAGAATACACTGAATACAGCAAATTTTTTGAGTCTACAACGTTTAGTTTAGGTGTGAGATTCAAAATGAACTTTTTATTGCTTTAAACGCGTTTTCAGCCCCTGATTGTACACTTAAGGTGAAAATGTCAAAATCTTAAAAATGAGCATAAGCACAATGAAATTAATGCTAGAATCATCTTCAGGATGCTAGAATACACTAAATACAGCAAAAATGTTGAGTGTACAACGTTTAGTTTAGGTGTGAGAGCCAAAATGAACTTTTTATTGCTTTAAATGCGTTTTCAGCCTGATTGTGCACTTTAGGTGAAAATGTCAAAATCTTCAAAATGAGCATAAGCACAATGAAATTAATGCTGGAATCATCTTCAGGATGCTAGAATACACTAAATACAGCAAAAATTTTGAGTCTACAACGTTTAGTTTAGGTGTGAGTGCCAAAATGAACTTTTTATTGCTTTAAACGCGTTTTCAGCCTGATTGTGCACTTAAGGTGAAAATGTCAAAATCTTAAAAATGAGCATAAGCACAATGAAATTAATGCTGGAATCATCTTCAGGATGCTAGAATACACTAAATACAGCAAAAATGTTGAGTCTACAACGTTTAGTTTAGGTGTGAGAGCCAAAATGAACTTTTTATTGCTTTAAATGCGTTTTCAGCCTGATTGTGCACTTTAGGTGAAAATGTCAAAATCTTCAAAATGAGCATAAGCACGATGAAAATAATGCTAGAATCATCTTCAGGATGCTAGAATACACTGAATACAGCAAAAATTTTGAGTCTACAACGTTTAGTTTAGGTGTGAGAGCCAAAATGAACTTTTTATTGCTTTAAACGCGTTTTCAGCCCCTGATTGTACACTTAAGGTGAAAATGTCAAAATCTTAAAAATGAGCATAAGCACAATGAAATTAATGCTGGAATCATCTTCAGGATGCTAGAATACACTAAATACAGCAAAAATGTTGAGTCTACAACGTTTAGTTTAGGTGTGAGAGCCAAAATGAACTTTTTATTGCTTTAAATGCGTTTTCAGCCTGATTGTGCACTTTAGGTGAAAATGTCAAAATCTTCAAAATGAGCATAAGCACAATGAAATTAATGCTGGAATCATCTTCAGGATGCTAGAATACACTAAATACAGCAAAAATTTTGAGTCTACAACGTTTAGTTTAGGTGTGAGTGCCAAAATGAACTTTTTATTGCTTTAAACGCGTTTTCAGCCTGATTGTGCACTTTAGGTGAAAATGTCAAAATCTTAAAAATGAGCATAAGCACAATGAAATTAATGCTGGAATCATCTTCAGGATGCTAGAATACACTAAATACAGCAAAAATTTTGAGTCTACAACGTTTAGTTTAGGTGTGAGAGCCAAAATGAACTTTTTATTGCTTTAAACGCGTTTTCAGCCCCTGATTGTACACTTAAGGTGAAAATGTCAAAATCTTAAAAATGAGCACAAGCACAATGAAATTAATGCTGGAATCATCTTCAGGATGCTAGAATACACTAAATACAGCAAAAATGTTGAGTCTACAACGTTTAGTTTAGGTGTGAGATTCAAAATGAACTTTTTATTGCTTTAAACGCGTTTTCAGCCCCTGATTGTACACTTAAGGTGAAAATGTCAAAATCTTAAAAATGAGCATAAGCACAATGAAATTAATGCTAGAATCATCTTCAGGATGCTAGAATACACTAAATACAGCAAAAATGTTGAGTGTACAACGTTTAGTTTAGGTGTGAGAGCCAAAATGAACTTTTTATTGCTTTAAATGCGTTTTCAGCCTGATTGTGCACTTTAGGTGAAAATGTCAAAATCTTCAAAATGAGCATAAGCACTATGAAATTAATGCTGGAATCATCTTCAGGATGCTAGAATACACTGAATACAGCAAAATTTTTGAGTCTACAACGTTTAGTTTAGGTGTGAGTGCCAAAATGAACTTTTTATTGCTTTAAACGCGTTTTCAGCCTGATTGTGCACTTTAGGTGAAAATGTCAAAATCTTAAAAATGAGCATAAGCACAATGAAATTAATGCTGGAATCATCTTCAGGATGCTAGAATACACATAATACAGCAAAAATTTTGAGTCTACAACGTTTAGTTTAGGTGTGAGATTCAAAATGAACTTTTTATTGCTTTAAACGCGTTTTCAGCCCCTGATTGTACACTTAAGGTGAAAATGTCAAAATCTTAAAAATGAGCATAAGCACAATGAAATTAATGCTAGAATCATCTTCAGGATGCTAGAATACACTAAATACAGCAAAAATGTTGAGTGTACAACGTTTAGTTTAGGTGTGAGAGCCAAAATGAACTTTTTATTGCTTTAAACGCGTTTTCAGCCTGATTGTGCACTTTAGGTGAAAATGTCAAAATCTTCAAAATGAGCATAAGCACAATGAAATTAATGCTGGAATCATCTTCAGGATGCTAGAATACACTAAATACAGCAAAAATTTTGAGTCTACAACGTTTAGTTTAGGTGTGAGAGCCAAAATGAACTTTTTATTGCTTTAAACGCGTTTTCAGCCCCTGATTGTACACTTAAGGTGAAAATGTCAAAATCTTCAAAATGAGCATAAGCACAATGAAATCAATGCTGGAATCATCTTCAGGATGCTAGAATACACTAATTACAGCAAAAATTTTGAGTCTACAACGTTTAGTTTAGGTGTGAGAGCCAAAATGAACTTTTTATTGCTTTAAACGCGTTTTCAGCCTGATTGTGCACTTTAGGTGAAAATGTCAAAATCTTAAAAATGAGCATAAGCACAATGAAATTAATGCTGGAATCATCTTCAGGATGCTAGAATACACTAAATACAGCAAAAATGTTGAGTCTACAACGTTTAGTTTAGGTGTGAGAGCCAAAATGAACTTTTTATTGCTTTAAATGCGTTTTCAGCCTGATTGTGCACTTTAGGTGAAAATGTCAAAATCTTCAAAATGAGCATAAGCACAATGAAATTAATGCTGGAATCATCTTCAGGATGCTAGAATACACTAAATACAGCAAAAATTTTGAGTCTACAACGTTTAGTTTAGGTGTGAGTGCCAAAATGAACTTTTTATTGCTTTAAACGCGTTTTCAGCCTGATTGTGCACTTTAGGTGAAAATGTCAAAATCTTAAAAATGAGCATTAGCACAATGAAATTAATGCTGGAATCATCTTCAGGATGCTAGAATACACTAAATACAGCAAAAATTTTGAGTCTACAACGTTTAGTTTAGGTGTGAGAGCCAAAATGAACTTTTTATTGCTTTAAACGCGTTTTCAGCCCCTGATTGTACACTTAAGGTGAAAATGTCAAAATCTTAAAAATGAGCACAAGCACAATGAAATTAATGCTGGAATCATCTTCAGGATGCTAGAATACACTAAATACAGCAAAAATTTTGAGTCTACAACGTTTAGTTTAGGTGTGAGAGCCAAAATGAACTTTTTATTGCTTTAAACGCGTTTTCAGCCCCTGATTGTGCACTTAAGGTGAAAATGTCAAAATCTTCAAAATGAGCATAAGCACAATGAAATTAATGCTGGAATCATCTTCAGGATGCTAGAATACACTAAATACAGCAAAAATTTTGAGTCTACAACGTTTAGTTTAGGTGTGAGAGCCAAAATGAACTTTTTATTGCTTTAAACGCGTTTTCAGCCTGATTGTGCACTTTAGGTGAAAATGTCAAAATCTTAAAAATGAGCATAAGCACAATGAAATTAATGCTGGAATCATCTTCAGGATGCTAGAATACACTAAATACAGCAAAAATTTTGAGTCTACAACGTTTAGTTTAGGTTTGTGAGCCAAAATGAACTTTTTATTGCTTTAAATGCATTTTCAGCCTGATTGTGCACTTTAGGTGAAAATGTCAAAATCTTCAAAATGAGCATAAGCACTATGAAATTAATGCTGGAATCATCTTCAGGATGCTAGAATACACTGAATACAGCAAAATTTTTGAGTCTACAACGTTTAGTTTAGGTGTGAGAGCCAAAATGATCTTTTTATTGCTTTAAACGCGTTTTCAGCCCCTGATTGTACACTTAAGGTGAAAATGTCAAAATCTTAAAAATGAGCATAAGCACAATGAAATTAATGCTAGAATCATCTTCAGGATGCTAGAATACACTAAATACAGCAAAAATGTTGAGTGTACAACGTTTAGTTTAGGTGTGAGAGCCAAAATGAACTTTTTATTGCTTTAAATGCGTTTTCAGCCTGATTGTGCACTTTAGGTGAAAATGTCAAAATCTTCAAAATGAGCATATGCACAATGAAATTAATGCTGGAATCATCTTCAGGATGCTAGAATACACTAAATACAGCAAAAATTTTGAGTCTACAACGTTTAGTTTAGGTGTGAGTGCCAAAATGAACTTTTTATTGCTTTAAACGCGTTTTCAGCCTGATTGTGCACTTTAGGTGTGAGTGCCAAAATGAACTTTTTATTGCTTTAAACGCGTTTTCAGCCTGATTGTGCACTTTAGGTGAAAATGTCAAAATCTTAAAAATGAGCATAAGCACAATGAAATTAATGCTGGAATCATCTTCAGGATGCTAGAATACACATAATACAGCAAAAATTTTGAGTCTACAACGTTTAGTTTAGGTGTGAGAGCCAAAATGAACTTTTTATTGCTTTAAACGCGTTTTCAGCCCCTGATTGTACACTTAAGGTGAAAATGTCAAAATCTTCAAAATGAGCATAAGCACAATGAAATTAATGCTGGAATCATCTTCAGGATGCTAGAATACACTAAATACAGCAAAAATTTTGAGTCTACAACGTTTAGTTTAGGTGTGAGAGCCAAAATGAACTTTTTATTGCTTTAAACGCGTTTTCAGCCTGATTGTGCACTTTAGGTGAAAATGTCAAAATCTTAAAAATGAGCATAAGCACTATGAAATTAATGCTGGAATCATCTTCAGGATGCTAGAATACACTGAATACAGCAAAAATTTTGAGTCTACAACGTTTAGTTTAGGTGTGAGATTCAAAATGAACTTTTTATTGCTTTAAACGCGTTTTCAGCCCCTGATTGTACACTTAAGGTGAAAATGTCAAAATCTTAAAAATGAGCATAAGCACAATGAAATTAATGCTAGAATCATCTTCAGGATGCTAGAATACACTAAATACAGCAAAAATGTTGAGTGTACAACGTTTAGTTTAGGTGTGAGAGCCAAAATGAACTTTTTATTGCTTTAAATGCGTTTTCAGCCTGATTGTGCACTTTAGGTGAAAATGTCAAAATCTTCAAAATGAGCATAAGCACAATGAAATTAATGCTGGAATCATCTTCAGGATGCTAGAATACACTAAATACAGCAAAAATTTTGAGTCTACAACGTTTAGTTTAGGTGTGAGTGCCAAAATGAACTTTTTATTGCTTTAAACGCGTTTTCAGCCTGATTGTGCACTTTAGGTGAAAATGTCAAAATCTTAAAAATGAGCATAAGCACAATGAAATTAATGCTGGAATCATCTTCAGGATGCTAGAATACACTAAATACAGCAAAAATGTTGAGTCTACAACGTTTAGTTTAGGTGTGAGAGCCAAAATGAACTTTTTATTGCTTTAAATGCGTTTTCAGCCTGATTGTGCACTTTAGGTGAAAATGTCAAAATCTTCAAAATGAGCATAAGCACGATGAAATTAATGCTAGAATCATCTTCAGGATGCTAGAATACACTGAATACAGCAAAAATTTTGAGTCTACAACGTTTAGTTTAGGTGTGAGAGCCAAAATGAACTTTTTATTGCTTTAAACGCGTTTTCAGCCCCTGATTGTACACTTAAGGTGAAAATGTCAAAATCTTAAAAATGAGCATAAGCACAATGAAATTAATGCTGGAATCATCTTCAGGATGCTAGAATACACTAAATACAGCAAAAATGTTGAGTCTACAACGTTTAGTTTAGGTGTGAGAGCCAAAATGAACTTTTTATTGCTTTAAACGCGTTTTCAGCCCCTGATTGTACACTTAAGGTGAAAATGTCAAAATCTTCAAAATGAGCATAAGCACAATGAAATTAATGCTGGAATCATCTTTAGGATGCTAGAATACACTAAATACAGCAAAAATTTTGAGTCTACAACGTTTAGTTTAGGTGTGAGAGCCAAAATGAACTTTTTATTGCTTTAAACGCGTTTTCAGCCTGATTGTGCACTTTAGGTGAAAATGTCAAAATCTTAAAAATGAGCATAAGCACAATGAAATTAATGCTGGAATCATCTTCAGGATGCTAGAATACACATAATACAGCAAAAATTTTGAGTCTACAACGTTTAGTTTAGGTGTGAGAGCCAAAATGAACTTTTTATTGCTTTAAACGCGTTTTCAGCCTGATTGTGCACTTTAGGTGAAAATGTCAAAATCTTAAAAATGAGCATAAGCACTATGAAATTAATGCTGGAATCATCTTCAGGATGCTAGAATACACTGAATACAGCAAAAATTTTGAGTCTACAACGTTTAGTTTAGGTGTGAGATTCAAAATGAACTTTTTATTGCTTTAAACGCGTTTTCAGCCTGATTGTGCACTTTAGGTGAAAATGTCAAAATCTTAAAAATGAGCATAAGCACAATGAAATTAATGCTGGAATCATCTTCAGGATGCTAGAATACACTGAATACAGCAAAAATTTTGAGTCTACAACGTTTAGTTTAGGTGTGAGAGCCAAAATGAACTTTTTATTGCTTTAAACGCGTTTTCAGCCCCTGATTGTACACTTAAGGTGAAAATGTCAAAATCTTAAAAATGAGCATAAGCACAATGAAATTAATGCTGGAATCATCTTCAGGATGCTAGAATACACTAAATACAGCAAAAATGTTGAGTCTACAACGTTTAGTTTAGGTGTGAGAGCCAAAATGAACTTTTTATTGCTTTAAATGCGTTTTCAGCCTGATTGTGCACTTTAGGTGAAAATGTCAAAATCTTCAAAATGAGCATAAGCACAATGAAATTAATGCTGGAATCATCTTCAGGATGCTAGAATACACTAAATACAGCAAAATTTTTGAGTCTACAACGTTTAGTTTAGGTGTGAGTGCCAAAATGAACTTTTTATTGCTTTAAACGCGTTTTCAGCCTGATTGTGCACTTTAGGTAAAAATGTCAAAATCTTAAAAATGAGCATAAGCACAATGAAATTAATGCTGGAATCATCTTCAGGATGCTAGAATACACTAAATACAGCAAAAATTTTGAGTCTACAACGTTTAGTTTAGGTGTGAGAGCCAAAATGAACTTTTTATTGCTTTAAACGCGTTTTCAGCCCCTGATTGTACACTTAAGGTGAAAATGTCAAAATCTTAAAAATGAGCACAAGCACAATAAAATTAATGCTGGAATCATCTTCAGGATGCTAGAATACACTAAATACAGCAAAAATGTTGAGTCTACAACGTTTAGTTTAGGTGTGAGAGCCAAAATGAACTTTTTATTGCTTTAAATGCGTTTTCAGCCTGATTGTGCACTTTAGGTGAAAATGTCAAAATCTTCAAAATGAGCATAAGCACAATGAAATTAATGCTGGAATCATCTTCAGGATGCTAGAATACACTAAATACAGCAAAAATTTTGAGTCTACAACGTTTAGTTTAGGTGTGAGTGCCAAAATGAACTTTTTATTGCTTTAAACGCGTTTTCAGCCTGATTGTGCACTTTAGGTGAAAATGTCAAAATCTTAAAAATGAGCATAAGCACAATGAAATTAATGCTGGAATCATCTTTAGGATGCTAGAATACACTAAATACAGCAAAAATTTTGAGTCTACAACGTTTAGTTTAGGTGTGAGAGCCAAAATGAACTTTTTATTGCTTTAAACGCGTTTTCAGCCCCTGATTGTACACTTTAGGTGAAAATGTCAAAATCTTCAAAATGAGCATAAGCACAATGAAATTAATGCTGGAATCATCTTTAGGATGCTAGAATACACTAAATACAGCAAAAATTTTGAGTCTACAACGTTTAGTTTAGGTGTGAGAGCCAAAATGAACTTTTTATTGCTTTAAACGCGTTTTCAGCCTGATTGTGCACTTTAGGTGAAAATGTCAAAATCTTAAAAATGAGCATAAGCAAAAATGAAATTAATGCTGGAATCAACTTTAGGATGCTAGAATACACTAAATACAGCAAAAATTTTGAGTCTACAACGTTTAGTTTAGGTGTGAGAGCCAAAATGAACTTTTTATTGCTTTAAACGCGTTTTCAGCCCCTGATTGTACACTTAAGGTGAAAATGTCAAAATCTTCAAAATGAGCATAAGCACAATGAAATTAATGCTGGAATCATCTTTAGGATGCTAGAATACACTAAATACAGCAAAAATTTTGAGTCTACAACGTTTAGTTTAGGTGTGAGAGCCAAAATGAACTTTTTATTGCTTTAAACGCGTTTTCAGCCCCTGATTGTACACTTTAGGTGAAAATGTCAAAATCTTAAAAATGAGCATAAGCACAATGAAATTAATGCTGGAATCATCTTCAGGATGCTAGAATACACTAAATACAGCAAAAATTTTGAGTCTACAACGTTTAGTTTAGGTGTGAGAGCCAAAATGAACTTTTTATTGCTTTAAACGCGTTTTCAGCCCCTGATTGTACACTTAAGGTGAAAATGTCAAAATCTTAAAAATGAGCATAAGCACAATGAAATTAATGCTGGAATCATCTTCAGGATGCTAGAATACACTAAATACAGCAAAAATGTTGAGTCTACAACGTTTAGTTTAGGTGTGAGAGCCAAATTGAACTTTTTATTGCTTTAAATGCGTTTTCAGCCTGATTGTGCACTTTAGGTGAAAATGTCAAAATCTTCAAAATGAGCATAAGCACAATGAAATTAATGCTGGAATCATCTTCAGGATGCTAGAATACACTAAATACAGCAAAAATTTTGAGTCTACAACGTTTAGTTTAGGTGTGAGTGCCAAAATGAACTTTTTATTGCTTTAAACGCGTTTTCAGCCTGATTGTGCACTTTAGGTGAAAATGTCAAAATCTTAAAAATGAGCATAAGCACAATGAAATTAATGCTGGAATCATCTTTAGGATGCTAGAATACACTAAATACAGCAAAAAGTTTGAGTCTACAACGTTTAGTTTAGGTGTGAGAGCCAAAATGAACTTTTTATTGCTTTAAACGCGTTTTCAGCCCCTGATTGTACACTTAAGGTGAAAATGTCAAAATCTTCAAAATGAGCATAAGCACAATGAAATTAATGCTGGAATCATCTTCAGGATGCTAGAATACACTAAATACAGCAAAAATTTTGAGTCTACAACGTTTAGTTTAGGTGTGAGAGCCAAAATGAACTTTTTATTGCTTTAAACGCGTTTTCAGCCCCTGATTGTACACTTAAGGTGAAAATGTCAAAATCTTAAAAATGAGCATAAGCACAATGAAATTAATGCTGGAATCATCTTCAGGATGCTAGAATACACTAAATACAGCAAAAATGTTGAGTCTACAACGTTTAGTTTAGGTGTGAGAGCCAAAATGAACTTTTTATTGCTTTAAATGCGTTTTCAGCCTGATTGTGCACTTTAGGTGAAAATGTCAAAATCTTCAAAATGAGCATAAGCACAATGAAATTAATGCTGGAATCATCTTCAGGATGCTAGAATACACTAAATAAAGCAAAAATTTTGAGTCTACAACGTTTAGTTTAGGTGTGAGAGCCAAAATGAACTTTTTATTGCTTTAAACGCGTTTTCAGCCCCTGATTGTACACTTAAGGTGAAAATGTCAAAATCTTCAAAATGAGCATAAGCACAATGAAATTAATGCTGGAATCATCTTCAGGATGCTAGAATACACTAAATACAGCAAAAATTTTGAGTCTACAACGTTTAGTTTAGGTGTGAGAGCCAAAATGAACTTTTTATTGCTTTAAACGCGTTTTCAGCCTGATTGTGCACTTTAGGTGAAAATGTCAAAATCTTAAAAATGAGCATAAGCACAATGAAATTAATGCTGGAATCATCTTCAGGATGCTAGAATACACTAAATACAGCAAAAATTTTGAGTCTACAACGTTTAGTTTAGGTTTGTGAGCCAAAATGAACTTTTTATTGCTTTAAATGCGTTTTCAGCCTGATTGTGCACTTTAGGTGAAAATGTCAAAATCTTCAAAATGAGCATAAGCACTATGAAATTAATGCTGGAATCATCTTCAGGATGCTAGAATACACTGAATACAGCAAAAATTTTGAGTCTACAACGTTTAGTTTAGGTGTGAGAGCCAAAATGAACTTTTTATTGCTTTAAACGCGTTTTCAGCCTGATTGTGCACTTTAGGTGAAAATGTCAAAATCTTAAAAATGAGCATAAGCACTATGAAATTAATGCTGGAATCATCTTCAGGATGCTAGAATACACTGAATACAGCAAAAATTTTGAGTCTACAACGTTTAGTTTAGGTGTGAGATTCAAAATGAACTTTTTATTGCTTTAAACGCGTTTTCAGCCCCTGATTGTACACTTAAGGTGAAAATGTCAAAATCTTAAAAATGAGCATAAGCACAATGAAATTAATGCTAGAATCATCTTCAGGATGCTAGAATACACTAAATACAGCAAAAATGTTGAGTGTACAACGTTTAGTTTAGGTGTGAGAGCCAAAATGAACTTTTTATTGCTTTAAATGCGTTTTCAGCCTGATTGTGCACTTTAGGTGAAAATGTCAAAATCTTAAAAATGAGCATGAGCACTATGAAATTAATGCTGGAATCATCTTCAGAATGCTAGAATACACTAAATACAGCAAAAATTTTGAGTCTACAACGTTTAGTTTAGGTGTGAGTGCCAAAATGAACTTTTTATTGCTTTAAACGCATTTTCAGCCCCTGATTGTACACTTAAGGTGAAAATGTCAATATTCTCAAAATGAGCATAAGCACGATGAAATCAATGCTGGAATCATCTTCAGGATGCTAGAATACACTAAATACAGCAAAAATTTTGAAACTACAATGTTTAGTTTAGGTGTGAGAGTCAAAATGAACTTTTTATGGCTTTAAATGCGTTTTCAGCCTGATTGTACACTTTAGGTGAAAATGTCAAAATCTTAAAAATGAGCATAAGCACTATGAAATTAATGCTGGAATCATCTTCAGGATGCTAGAATACACTGAATACAGCAAAAATTTTGAGTCTACAACGTTTAGTTTAGGTGTAAGATTCAAAATGAACTTTTTATTGCTTTAAACGCGTTTTCAGCCTGATTGTGCACTTTAGGTGAAAATGTCAAAATCTTAAAAATGAGCATAAGCACAATGAAATTAATGCTGGAATCATCTTCAGGATGCTAGAATACACTGAATACAGCAAAAATTTTGAGTCTACAACGTTTAGTTTAGGTGTGAGAGCCAAAATGAACTTTTTATTGCTTTAAACGCGTTTTCAGCCCCTGATTGTACACTTAAGGTGAAAATGTCAAAATCTTAAAAATGAGCATAAGCACAATGAAATTAATGCTGGAATCATCTTCAGGATGCTAGAATACACTAAATACAGCAAAAATGTTGAGTCTACAACGTTTAGTTTAGGTGTGAGAGCCAAAATGAACTTTTTATTGCTTTAAATGCGTTTTCAGCCTGATTGTGCACTTTAGGTGAAAATGTCAAAATCTTCAAAATGAGCATAAGCACAATGAAATTAATGCTGGAATCATCTTCAGGATGCTAGAATACACTAAATACAGCAAAATTTTTGAGTCTACAACGTTTAGTTTAGGTGTGAGTGCCAAAATGAACTTTTTATTGCTTTAAACGCGTTTTCAGCCTGATTGTGCACTTTAGGTAAAAATGTCAAAATCTTAAAAATGAGCATAAGCACAATGAAATTAATGCTGGAATCATCTTCAGGATGCTAGAATACACTAAATACAGCAAAAATTTTGAGTCTACAACGTTTAGTTTAGGTGTGAGAGCCAAAATGAACTTTTTATTGCTTTAAACGCGTTTTCAGCCCCTGATTGTACACTTAAGGTGAAAATGTCAAAATCTTAAAAATGAGCACAAGCACAATAAAATTAATGCTGGAATCATCTTCAGGATGCTAGAATACACTAAATACAGCAAAAATGTTGAGTCTACAACGTTTAGTTTAGGTGTGAGAGCCAAAATGAACTTTTTATTGCTTTAAATGCGTTTTCAGCCTGATTGTGCACTTTAGGTGAAAATGTCAAAATCTTCAAAATGAGCATAAGCACAATGAAATTAATGCTGGAATCATCTTCAGGATGCTAGAATACACTAAATACAGCAAAAATTTTGAGTCTACAACGTTTAGTTTAGGTGTGAGTGCCAAAATGAACTTTTTATTGCTTTAAACGCGTTTTCAGCCTGATTGTGCACTTTAGGTGAAAATGTCAAAATCTTAAAAATGAGCATAAGCACAATGAAATTAATGCTGGAATCATCTTTAGGATGCTAGAATACACTAAATACAGCAAAAATTTTGAGTCTACAACGTTTAGTTTAGGTGTGAGAGCCAAAATGAACTTTTTATTGCTTTAAACGCGTTTTCAGCCCCTGATTGTACACTTTAGGTGAAAATGTCAAAATCTTCAAAATGAGCATAAGCACAATGAAATTAATGCTGGAATCATCTTTAGGATGCTAGAATACACTAAATACAGCAAAAATTTTGAGTCTACAACGTTTAGTTTAGGTGTGAGAGCCAAAATGAACTTTTTATTGCTTTAAACGCGTTTTCAGCCTGATTGTGCACTTTAGGTGAAAATGTCAAAATCTTAAAAATGAGCATAAGCAAAAATGAAATTAATGCTGGAATCATCTTTAGGATGCTAGAATACACTAAATACAGCAAAAATTTTGAGTCTACAACGTTTAGTTTAGGTGTGAGAGCCAAAATGAACTTTTTATTGCTTTAAACGCGTTTTCAGCCCCTGATTGTACACTTAAGGTGAAAATGTCAAAATCTTCAAAATGAGCATAAGCACAATGAAATTAATGCTGGAATCATCTTTAGGATGCTAGAATACACTAAATACAGCAAAAATTTTGAGTCTACAACGTTTAGTTTAGGTGTGAGAGCCAAAATGAACTTTTTATTGCTTTAAACGCGTTTTCAGCCCCTGATTGTACACTTTAGGTGAAAATGTCAAAATCTTAAAAATGAGCATAAGCACAATGAAATTAATGCTGGAATCATCTTCAGGATGCTAGAATACACTAAATACAGCAAAAATTTTGAGTCTACAACGTTTAGTTTAGGTGTGAGAGCCAAAATGAACTTTTTATTGCTTTAAACGCGTTTTCAGCCCCTGATTGTACACTTAAGGTGAAAATGTCAAAATCTTAAAAATGAGCATAAGCACAATGAAATTAATGCTGGAATCATCTTCAGGATGCTAGAATACACTAAATACAGCAAAAATGTTGAGTCTACAACGTTTAGTTTAGGTGTGAGAGCCAAATTGAACTTTTTATTGCTTTAAATGCGTTTTCAGCCTGATTGTGCACTTTAGGTGAAAATGTCAAAATCTTCAAAATGAGCATAAGCACAATGAAATTAATGCTGGAATCATCTTCAGGATGCTAGAATACACTAAATACAGCAAAAATTTTGAGTCTACAACGTTTAGTTTAGGTGTGAGAGCCAAAATGAACTTTTTATTGCTTTAAACGCGTTTTCAGCCCCTGATTGTACACTTAAGGTGAAAATGTCAAAATCTTCAAAATGAGCATAAGCACAATGAAATTAATGCTGGAATCATCTTCAGGATGCTAGAATACACTAAATACAGCAAAAATTTTGAGTCTACAACGTTTAGTTTAGGTGTGAGAGCCAAAATGAACTTTTTATTGCTTTAAACGCGTTTTCAGCCCCTGATTGTACACTTAAGGTGAAAATGTCAAAATCTTAAAAATGAGCATAAGCACAATGAAATTAATGCTGGAATCATCTTCAGGATGCTAGAATACACTAAATACAGCAAAAATGTTGAGTCTACAACGTTTAGTTTAGGTGTGAGAGCCAAAATGAACTTTTTATTGCTTTAAATGCGTTTTCAGCCTGATTGTGCACTTTAGGTGAAAATGTCAAAATCTTCAAAATGAGCATAAGCACAATGAAATTAATGCTGGAATCATCTTCAGGATGCTAGAATACACTAAATAAAGCAAAAATTTTGAGTCTACAACGTTTAGTTTAGGTGTGAGAGCCAAAATGAACTTTTTATTGCTTTAAACGCGTTTTCAGCCCCTGATTGTACACTTAAGGTGAAAATGTCAAAATCTTCAAAATGAGCATAAGCACAATGAAATTAATGCTGGAATCATCTTCAGGATGCTAGAATACACTAAATACAGCAAAAATTTTGAGTCTACAACGTTTAGTTTAGGTGTGAGAGCCAAAATGAACTTTTTATTGCTTTAAACGCGTTTTCAGCCTGATTGTGCACTTTAGGTGAAAATGTCAAAATCTTAAAAATGAGCATAAGCACAATGAAATTAATGCTGGAATCATCTTCAGGATGCTAGAATACACTAAATACAGCAAAAATTTTGAGTCTACAACGTTTAGTTTAGGTTTGTGAGCCAAAATGAACTTTTTATTGCTTTAAATGCGTTTTCAGCCTGATTGTGCACTTTAGGTGAAAATGTCAAAATCTTCAAAATGAGCATAAGCACTATGAAATTAATGCTGGAATCATCTTCAGGATGCTAGAATACACTGAATACAGCAAAAATTTTGAGTCTACAACGTTTAGTTTAGGTGTGAGAGCCAAAATGAACTTTTTATTGCTTTAAACGCGTTTTCAGCCTGATTGTGCACTTTAGGTGAAAATGTCAAAATCTTAAAAATGAGCATAAGCACTATGAAATTAATGCTGGAATCATCTTCAGGATGCTAGAATACACTGAATACAGCAAAAATTTTGAGTCTACAACGTTTAGTTTAGGTGTGAGATTCAAAATGAACTTTTTATTGCTTTAAACGCGTTTTCAGCCCCTGATTGTACACTTAAGGTGAAAATGTCAAAATCTTAAAAATGAGCATAAGCACAATGAAATTAATGCTAGAATCATCTTCAGGATGCTAGAATACACTAAATACAGCAAAAATGTTGAGTGTACAACGTTTAGTTTAGGTGTGAGAGCCAAAATGAACTTTTTATTGCTTTAAATGCGTTTTCAGCCTGATTGTGCACTTTAGGTGAAAATGTCAAAATCTTCAAAATGAGCATAAGCACAATGAAATTAATGCTGGAATCATCTTCAGGATGCTAGAATACACTAAATACAGCAAAAATTTTGAGTCTACAACGTTTAGTTTAGGTGTGAGTGCCAAAATGAACTTTTTATTGCTTTAAACGCGTTTTCAGCCTGATTGTGCACTTTAGGTGAAAATGTCAAAATCTTAAAAATGAGCATAAGCACAATGAAATTAATGCTGGAATCATCTTCAGGATGCTAGAATACACTAAATACAGCAAAAATGTTGAGTCTACAACGTTTAGTTTAGGTGTGAGAGCCAAAATGAACTTTTTATTGCTTTAAATGCGTTTTCAGCCTGATTGTGCACTTTAGGTGAAAATGTCAAAATCTTCAAAATGAGCATAAGCACGATGAAATTAATGCTAGAATCATCTTCAGGATGCTAGAATACACTGAATACAGCAAAAATTTTGAGTCTACAACGTTTAGTTTAGGTGTGAGAGCCAAAATGAACTTTTTATTGCTTTAAACGCGTTTTCAGCCCCTGATTGTACACTTAAGGTGAAAATGTCAAAATCTTAAAAATGAGCATAAGCACAATGAAATTAATGCTGGAATCATCTTCAGGATGCTAGAATACACTAAATACAGCAAAAATGTTGAGTCTACAACGTTTAGTTTAGGTGTGAGAGCCAAAATGAACTTTTTATTGCTTTAAATGCGTTTTCAGCCTGATTGTGCACTTTAGGTGAAAATGTCAAAATCTTCAAAATGAGCATAAGCACAATGAAATTAATGCTGGAATCATCTTCAGGATGCTAGAATACACTAAATACAGCAAAAATTTTGAGTCTACAACGTTTAGTTTAGGTGTGAGTGCCAAAATGAACTTTTTATTGCTTTAAACGCGTTTTCAGCCTGATTGTGCACTTTAGGTGAAAATGTCAAAATCTTAAAAATGAGCATAAGCACAATGAAATTAATGCTGGAATCATCTTTAGGATGCTAGAATACACTAAATACAGCAAAAATTTTGAGTCTACAACGTTTAGTTTAGGTGTGAGAGCCAAAATGAACTTTTTATTGCTTTAAACGCGTTTTCAGCCCCTGATTGTACACTTAAGGTGAAAATGTCAAAATCTTCAAAATGAGCATAAGCACAATGAAATTAATGCTGGAATCATCTTTAGGATGCTAGAATACACTAAATACAGCAAAAATTTTGAGTCTACAACGTTTAGTTTAGGTGTGAGAGCCAAAATGAACTTTTTATTGCTTTAAACGCGTTTTCAGCCTGATTGTGCACTTTAGGTGAAAATGTCAAAATCTTAAAAATGAGCATAAGCACAATGAAATTAATGCTGGAATCATCTTCAGGATGCTAGAATACACATAATACAGCAAAAATTTTGAGTCTACAACGTTTAGTTTAGGTGTGAGAGCCAAAATGAACTTTTTATTGCTTTAAACGCGTTTTCAGCCCCTGATTGTACACTTAAGGTGAAAATGTCAAAATCTTCAAAATGAGCATAAGCACAATGAAATTAATGCTGGAATCATCTTCAGGATGCTAGAATACACTAAATACAGCAAAAATTTTGAGTCTACAACGTTTAGTTTAGGTGTGAGAGCCAAAATGAACTTTTTATTGCTTTAAACGCGTTTTCAGCCTGATTGTGCACTTTAGGTGAAAATGTCAAAATCTTAAAAATGAGCATAAGCACTATGAAATTAATGCTGGAATCATCTTCAGGATGCTAGAATACACTGAATACAGCAAAAATTTTGAGTCTACAACGTTTAGTTTAGGTGTGATATTCAAAATGAACTTTTTATTGCTTTAAACGCGTTTTCAGCCCCTGATTGTACACTTAAGGTGAAAATGTCAAAATCTTAAAAATGAGCATAAGCACAATGAAATTAATGCTAGAATCATCTTCAGGATGCTAGAATACACTAAATACAGCAAAAATGTTGAGTGTACAACGTTTAGTTTAGGTGTGAGAGCCAAAATGAACTTTTTATTGCTTTAAATGCGTTTTCAGCCTGATTGTGCACTTTAGGTGAAAATGTCAAAATCTTCAAAATGAGCATAAGCACAATGAAATTAATGCTGGAATCATCTTCAGGATGCTAGAATACACTAAATACAGCAAAAATTTTGAGTCTACAACGTTTAGTTTAGGTGTGAGTGCCAAAATGAACTTTTTATTGCTTTAAACGCGTTTTCAGCCTGATTGTGCACTTTAGGTGAAAATGTCAAAATCTTAAAAATGAGCATAAGCACAATGAAATTAATGCTGGAATCATCTTTAGGATGCTAGAATACACTAAATACAGCAAAAATTTTGAGTCTACAACGTTTAGTTTAGGTGTGAGAGCCAAAATGAACTTTTTATTGCTTTAAACGCGTTTTCAGCCCCTGATTGTACACTTAAGATGAAAATGTCAAAATCTTAAAAATGAGCATAAGCACAATGAAATTAATGCTGGAATCATCTTCAGGATGCTAGAATACACTAAATACAGCAAAAATGTTGAGTCTACAACGTTTAGTTTAGGTGTGAGAGCCAAAATGAACTTTTTATTGCTTTAAATGCGTTTTCAGCCTGATTGTGCACTTTAGGTGAAAATGTCAAAATCTTCAAAATGAGCATAAGCACAATGAAATTAATGCTGGAATCATCTTCAGGATGCTAGAATACACTAAATACAGCAACAATTTTGAGTCTACAACGTTTAGTTTAGGTGTGAGTGCCAAAATGAACTTTTTATTGCTTTAAACGCGTTTTCAGCCTGATTGTGCACTTTAGGTGAAAATGTCAAAATCTTAAAAATGAGCATAAGCACAATGAAATTAATGCTGGAATCATCTTTAGGATGCTAGAATACACTAAATACAGCAAAATTTTTGAGTCTACAACGTTTAGTTTAGGTGTGAGAGCCAAAATGAACTTTTTATTGCTTTAAACGCGTTTTCAGCCCCTGATTGTACACTTAAGGTGAAAATGTCAAAATCTTCAAAATGAGCATAAGCACAATGAAATTAATGCTGGAATCATCTTCAGGATGCTAGAATACACTAAATACAGCAAAAATTTTGAGTCTACAACGTTTAGTTTAGGTGTGAGAGCCAAAATGAACTTTTTATTGCTTTAAACGCGTTTTCAGCCCCTGATTGTACACTTAAGGTGAAAATGTCAAAATCTTAAAAATGAGCATAAGCACTATGAAATTAATGCTGGAATCATCTTCAGGATGCTAGAATACACTAAATACAGCAAAAATGTTGAGTCTACAACGTTTAGTTTAGGTGTGAGAGCCAAAATGAACTTTTTATTGCTTTAAATGCGTTTTCAGCCTGATTGTGCACTTTAGGTGAAAATGTCAAAATCTTCAAAATGAGCATAAGCACAATGAAATTAATGCTGGAATCATCTTCAGGATGCTAGAATACACTAAATACAGCAAAAATTTTGAGTCTACAACGTTTAGTTTAGGTGTGAGTGCCAAAATGAACTTTTTATTGCTTTAAACGCGTTTTCAACCTGATTGTGCACTTTAGGTGAAAATGTCAAAATCTTAAAAATGAGCATAAGCACAATGAAATTAATGCTGGAATCATCTTTAGGATGCTAGAATACACTAAATACAGCAAAAATTTTGAGTCTACAACGTTTAGTTTAGGTGTGAGAGCCAAAATGAACTTTTTATTGCTTTAAACGCGTTTTCAGCCCCTGATTGTACACTTAAGGTGAAAATGTCAAAATCTTCAAAATGAGCATAAGCACAATGAAATTAATGCTGGAATCATCTTCAGGATGCTAGAATACACTAAATACAGCAAAAATTTTGAGTCTACAACGTTTAGTTTAGGTGTGAGAGCCAAAATGAACTTTTTATTGCTTTAAACGCGTTTTCAGCCTGATTGTGCACTTTAGGTGAAAATGTCAAAATCTTAAAAATGAGCATAAGCACAATGAAATTAATGCTGGAATCATCTTCAGGATGCTAGAATACACATAATACAGCAAAAATTTTGAGTCTACAACGTTAAGTTTAGGTGTGAGAGCCAAAATGAACTTTTTATTGCTTTAAACGCGTTTTCAGCCCCTGATTGTACACTTAAGGTGAAAATGTCAAAATCTTCAAAATGAGCATAAGCACAATGAAATTAATGCTGGAATCATCTTCAGGATGCTAGAATACACTAAATACAGCAAAAATTTTGAGTCTACAACGTTTAGTTTAGGTGTGAGTGCCAAAATGAACTTTTTATTGCTTTAAACGCGTTTTCAGCCTGATTGTGCACTTTAGGTGAAAATGTCAAAATCTTAAAAATGAGCATAAGCACAATGAAATTAATGCTGGAATCATCTTTAGGATGCTAGAATACACTAAATACAGCAAAAATTTTGAGTCTACAACGTTTAGTTTAGGTGTGAGAGCCAAAATGAACTTTTTATTGCTTTAAACGCGTTTTCAGCCCCTGATTGTACACTTAAGGTGAAAATGTCAAAATCTTCAAAATGAGCATAAGCACAATGAAATTAATGCTGGAATCATCTTTAGGATGCTAGAATACACTAAATACAGCAAAAATTTTGAGTCTACAACGTTTAGTTTAGGTGTGAGAGCCAAAATGAACTTTTTATTGCTTTAAACGCGTTTTCAGCCTGATTGTGCACTTTAGGTGAAAATGTCAAAATCTTAAAAATGAGCATAAGCCTAATGAAATTAATGCTAGAATCATCTTCAGGATGCTAGAATACACATAATACAGCAAAAATTTTGAGTCTACAACGTTTAGTTTAGGTGTGAGAGCCAAAATGAACTTTTTATTGCTTTAAACGCGTTTTCAGCCCCTGATTGTACACTTAAGGTGAAAATGTCAAAATCTTCAAAATGAGCATAAGCACAATGAAATTAATGCTGGAATCATCTTCAGGATGCTAGAATACACTAAATACAGCAAAAATTTTGAGTCTACAACGTTTAGTTTAGGTGTGAGAGCCAAAATGAACTTTTTATTGCTTTAAACGCGTTTTCAGCCTGATTGTGCACTTTAGGTGAAAATGTCAAAATCTTAAAAATGAGCATAAGCACTATGAAATTAATGCTGGAATCATCTTCAGGATGCTAGAATACACTGAATACAGCAAAAATTTTGAGTCTACAACGTTTAGTTTAGGTGTGATATTCAAAATGAACTTTTTATTGCTTTAAACGCGTTTTCAGCCCCTGATTGTACACTTAAGGTGAAAATGTCAAAATCTTAAAAATGAGCATAAGCACAATGAAATTAATGCTAGAATCATCTTCAGGATGCTAGAATACACTAAATACAGCAAAAATGTTGAGTGTACAACGTTTAGTTTAGGTGTGAGAGCCAAAATGAACTTTTTATTGCTTTAAATGCGTTTTCAGCCTGATTGTGCACTTTAGGTGAAAATGTCAAAATCTTCAAAATGAGCATAAGCACAATGAAATTAATGCTGGAATCATCTTCAGGATGCTAGAATACACTAAATACAGCAAAAATTTTGAGTCTACAACGTTTAGTTTAGGTGTGAGTGCCAAAATGAACTTTTTATTGCTTTAAACGCGTTTTCAGCCTGATTGTGCACTTTAGGTGAAAATGTCAAAATCTTAAAAATGAGCATAAGCACAATGAAATTAATGCTGGAATCATCTTTAGGATGCTAGAATACACTAAATACAGCAAAAATTTTGAGTCTACAACGTTTAGTTTAGGTGTGAGAGCCAAAATGAACTTTTTATTGCTTTAAACGCGTTTTCAGCCCCTGATTGTACACTTAAGATGAAAATGTCAAAATCTTAAAAATGAGCATAAGCACAATGAAATTAATGCTGGAATCATCTTCAGGATGCTAGAATACACTAAATACAGCAAAAATGTTGAGTCTACAACGTTTAGTTTAGGTGTGAGAGCCAAAATGAACTTTTTATTGCTTTAAATGCGTTTTCAGCCTGATTGTGCACTTTAGGTGAAAATGTCAAAATCTTCAAAATGAGCATAAGCACAATGAAATTAATGCTGGAATCATCTTCAGGATGCTAGAATACACTAAATACAGCAACAATTTTGAGTCTACAACGTTTAGTTTAGGTGTGAGTGCCAAAATGAACTTTTTATTGCTTTAAACGCGTTTTCAGCCTGATTGTGCACTTTAGGTGAAAATGTCAAAATCTTAAAAATGAGCATAAGCACAATGAAATTAATGCTGGAATCATCTTTAGGATGCTAGAATACACTAAATACAGCAAAATTTTTGAGTCTACAACGTTTAGTTTAGGTGTGAGAGCCAAAATGAACTTTTTATTGCTTTAAACGCGTTTTCAGCCCCTGATTGTACACTTAAGGTGAAAATGTCAAAATCTTCAAAATGAGCATAAGCACAATGAAATTAATGCTGGAATCATCTTCAGGATGCTAGAATACACTAAATACAGCAAAAATTTTGAGTCTACAACGTTTAGTTTAGGTGTGAGAGCCAAAATGAACTTTTTATTGCTTTAAACGCGTTTTCAGCCCCTGATTGTACACTTAAGGTGAAAATGTCAAAATCTTAAAAATGAGCATAAGCACTATGAAATTAATGCTGGAATCATCTTCAGGATGCTAGAATACACTAAATACAGCAAAAATGTTGAGTCTACAACGTTTAGTTTAGGTGTGAGAGCCAAAATGAACTTTTTATTGCTTTAAATGCGTTTTCAGCCTGATTGTGCACTTTAGGTGAAAATGTCAAAATCTTCAAAATGAGCATAAGCACAATGAAATTAATGCTGGAATCATCTTCAGGATGCTAGAATACACTAAATACAGCAAAAATTTTGAGTCTACAACGTTTAGTTTAGGTGTGAGTGCCAAAATGAACTTTTTATTGCTTTAAACGCGTTTTCAACCTGATTGTGCACTTTAGGTGAAAATGTCAAAATCTTAAAAATGAGCATAAGCACAATGAAATTAATGCTGGAATCATCTTTAGGATGCTAGAATACACTAAATACAGCAAAAATTTTGAGTCTACAACGTTTAGTTTAGGTGTGAGAGCCAAAATGAACTTTTTATTGCTTTAAACGCGTTTTCAGCCCCTGATTGTACACTTAAGGTGAAAATGTCAAAATCTTCAAAATGAGCATAAGCACAATGAAATTAATGCTGGAATCATCTTCAGGATGCTAGAATACACTAAATACAGCAAAAATTTTGAGTCTACAACGTTTAGTTTAGGTGTGAGAGCCAAAATGAACTTTTTATTGCTTTAAACGCGTTTTCAGCCTGATTGTGCACTTTAGGTGAAAATGTCAAAATCTTAAAAATGAGCATAAGCACAATGAAATTAATGCTGGAATCATCTTCAGGATGCTAGAATACACTAAATACAGCAAAAATTTTGAGTCTACAATGTTTAGTTTAGGTGTGAGAGCCAAAATGAACTTTTTATTGCTTTAAACGCGTTTTCAGCCCCTGATTGTACACTTAAGGTGAAAATGTCAAAATCTTCAAAATGAGCATAAGCACAATGAAATTAATGCTGGAATCATCTTCAGGATGCTAGAATACACTAAATACAGCAAAAATTTTGAGTCTACAACGTTTAGTTTAGGTGTGAGAGCCAAAATGAACTTTTTATTGCTTTAAACGCGTTTTCAGCCTGATTGTGCACTTAAGGTGAAAATGTCAAAATCTTAAAAATGAGCATAAGCACAATGAAATTAATGCTGGAATCATCTTCAGGATGCTAGAATACACTAAATACAGCAAAAATTTTGAGTCTACAACGTTTAGTTTAGGTGTGAGAGCCAAAATGAACTTTTTATTGCTTTAAACGCGTTTTCAGCCCCTAATTGTACACTTAAGGTGAAAATGTCAAAATCTTAAAAATGAGCATAAGCACAATGAAATTAATGCTGGAATCATCTTCAGGATGCTAGAATACACTAAATACAGCAAAAATGTTGAGTCTACAACGTTTAGTTTAGGTGTGAGAGCCAAAATGAACTTTTTATTGCTTTAAATGCGTTTTCAGCCTGATTGTGCACTTTAGGTGAAAATGTCAAAATCTTCAAAATGAGCATAAGCACAATGAAATTAATGCTGGAATCATCTTCAGGATGCTAGAATACACTAAATACAGCAAAAATTTTGAGTCTACAACGTTTAGTTTAGGTGTGAGAGCCAAAATGAACTTTTTATTGCTTTAAACGCGTTTTCAGCCCCTGATTGTACACTTAAGGTGAAAATGTCAAAATCTTAAAAATGAGCACAAGCACAATGAAATTAATGCTGGAATCATCTTCAGGATGCTAGAATACACTAAATACAGCAAAAATGTTGAGTCTACAACGTTTAGTTTAGGTGTGAGAGCCAAAATGAACTTTTTATTGCTTTAAATGCGTTTTCAGCCTGATTGTGCACTTTAGGTGAAAATGTCAAAATCTTCAAAATGAGCATAAGCACAATGAAATTAATGCTGGAATCATTTTCAGGATGCTAGAATACACTAAATACAGCAAAAATTTTGAGTCTACAACGTTTAGTTTAGGTGTGAGTGCCAAAATGAACTTTTTATTGCTTTAAACGCGTTTTCAGCCTGATTGTGCACTTTAGGTGAAAATGTCAAAATCTTAAAATGAGCATAAGCACAATGAAATTAATGCTGGAATCATCTTTAGGATGCTAGAATACACTAAATACAGCAAAAATTTTGAGTCTACAACGTTTAGTTTAGGTGTGAGAGCCAAAATGAACTTTTTATTGCTTTAAACGCGTTTTCAGCCCCTGATTGTACACTTTAGGTGAAAATGTCAAAATCTTAAAAATGAGCATAAGCACAATGAAATTAATGCTGGAATCATCTTCAGGATGCTAGAATACACTAAATACAGCAAAAATTTTGAGTCTACAACGTTTAGTTTAGGTGTGAGAGCCAAAATGAACTTTTTATTGCTTTAAACGCGTTTTCAGCCCCTGATTGTACACTTAAGGTGAAAATGTCAAAATCTTAAAAATGAGCATAAGCACAATGAAATTAATGCTGGAATCATCTTCAGGATGCTAGAATACACTAAATACAGCAAAAATGTTGAGTCTACAACGTTTAGTTTAGGTGTGAGAGCCAAATTGAACTTTTTATTGCTTTAAATGCGTTTTCAGCCTGATTGTGCACTTTAGGTGAAAATGTCAAAATCTTCAAAATGAGCATAAGCACAATGAAATTAATGCTGGAATCATCTTCAGGATGCTAGAATACACTAAATACAGCAAAAATTTTGAGTCTACAACGTTTAGTTTAGGTGTGAGTGCCAAAATGAACTTTTTATTGCTTTAAACGCGTTTTCAGCCTGATTGTGCACTTTAGGTGAAAATGTCAAAATCTTAAAAATGAGCATAAGCACAATGAAATTAATGCTGGAATCATCTTCAGGATGCTAGAATACACTAAATACAGCAAAAATGTTGAGTCTACAACGTTTAGTTTAGGTGTGAGAGCCAAAATGAACTTTTTATTGCTTTAAATGCGTTTTCAGCCTGATTGTGCACTTTAGGTGAAAATGTCAAAATCTTCAAAATGAGCATAAGCACAATGAAATTAATGCTGGAATCATCTTCAGGATGCTAGAATACACTAAATAAAGCAAAAATTTTGAGTCTACAACGTTTAGTTTAGGTGTGAGAGCCAAAATGAACTTTTTATTGCTTTAAACGCGTTTTCAGCCCCTGATTGTACACTTAAGGTGAAAATGTCAAAATCTTCAAAATGAGCATAAGCACAATGAAATTAATGCTGGAATCATCTTCAGGATGCTAGAATACACTAAATACAGCAAAAATTTTGAGTCTACAACGTTTAGTTTAGGTGTGAGAGCCAAAATGAACTTTTTATTGCTTTAAACGCGTTTTCAGCCTGATTGTGCACTTTAGGTGAAAATGTCAAAATCTTAAAAATGAGCATAAGCACAATGAAATTAATGCTGGAATCATCTTCAGGATGCTAGAATACACTAAATACAGCAAAAATTTTGAGTCTACAACGTTTAGTTTAGGTTTGTGAGCCAAAATGAACTTTTTATTGCTTTAAATGCGTTTTCAGCCTGATTGTGCACTTTAGGTGAAAATGTCAAAATCTTCAAAATGAGCATAAGCACTATGAAATTAATGCTGGAATCATCTTCAGGATGCTAGAATACACTGAATACAGCAAAAATTTTGAGTCTACAACGTTTAGTTTAGGTGTGAGAGCCAAAATGAACTTTTTATTGCTTTAAACGCGTTTTCAGCCTGATTGTGCACTTTAGGTGAAAATGTCAAAATCTTAAAAATGAGCATAAGCACTATGAAATTAATGCTGGAATCATCTTCAGGATGCTAGAATACACTGAATACAGCAAAAATTTTGAGTCTACAACGTTTAGTTTAGGTGTGAGATTCAAAATGAACTTTTTATTGCTTTAAACGCGTTTTCAGCCCCTGATTGTACACTTAAGGTGAAAATGTCAAAATCTTAAAAATGAGCATAAGCACAATGAAATTAATGCTAGAATCATCTTCAGGATGCTAGAATACACTAAATACAGCAAAAATGTTGAGTGTACAACGTTTAGTTTAGGTGTGAGAGCCAAAATGAACTTTTTATTGCTTTAAATGCGTTTTCAGCCTGATTGTGCACTTTAGGTGAAAATGTCAAAATCTTCAAAATGAGCATAAGCACAATGAAATTAATGCTGGAATCATCTTCAGGATGCTAGAATACACTAAATACAGCAAAAATTTTGAGTCTACAACGTTTAGTTTAGGTGTGAGTGCCAAAATGAACTTTTTATTGCTTTAAACGCGTTTTCAGCCTGATTGTGCACTTTAGGTGAAAATGTCAAAATCTTAAAAATGAGCATAAGCACAATGAAATTAATGCTGGAATCATCTTCAGGATGCTAGAATACACTAAATACAGCAAAAATGTTGAGTCTACAACGTTTAGTTTAGGTGTGAGAGCCAAAATGAACTTTTTATTGCTTTAAATGCGTTTTCAGCCTGATTGTGCACTTTAGGTGAAAATGTCAAAATCTTCAAAATGAGCATAAGCACGATGAAATTAATGCTAGAATCATCTTCAGGATGCTAGAATACACTGAATACAGCAAAAAATTTGAGTCTACAACGTTTAGTTTAGGTGTGAGAGCCAAAATGAACTTTTTATTGCTTTAAACGCGTTTTCAGCCCCTGATTGTACACTTAAGGTGAAAATGTCAAAATCTTAAAAATGAGCATAAGCACAATGAAATTAATGCTGGAATCATATTCAGGATGCTAGAATACACTAAATACAGCAAAAATGTTGAGTCTACAACGTTTAGTTTAGGTGTGAGAGCCAAAATGAACTTTTTATTGCTTTAAATGCGTTTTCAGCCTGATTGTGCACTTTAGGTGAAAATGTCAAAATCTTAAAAATGAGCATAAGCACAATGAAATTAATGCTGGAATCATCTTTAGGATGCTAGAATACACTAAATACAGCAAAATTTTTGAGTCTACAACGTTTAGTTTAGGTGTGAGAGCCAAAATGAACTTTTTATTGCTTTAAACGCGTTTTCAGCCCCTGATTGTACACTTAAGGTGAAAATGTCAAAATCTTCAAAATGAGCATAAGCACAATGAAATTAATGCTGGAATCATCTTCAGGATGCTAGAATACACTAAATACAGCAAAAATTTTGAGTCTACAACGTTTAGTTTAGGTGTGAGAGCCAAAATGAACTTTTTATTGCTTTAAACGCGTTTTCAGCCCCTGATTGTACACTTAAGGTGAAAATGTCAAAATCTTAAAAATGAGCATAAGCACTATGAAATTAATGCTGGAATCATCTTCAGGATGCTAGAATACACTAAATACAGCAAAAATGTTGAGTCTACAACGTTTAGTTTAGGTGTGAGAGCCAAAATGAACTTTTTATTGCTTTAAATGCGTTTTCAGCCTGATTGTGCACTTTAGGTGAAAATGTCAAAATCTTCAAAATGAGCATAAGCACAATGAAATTAATGCTGGAATCATCTTCAGGATGCTAGAATACACTAAATACAGCAAAAATTTTGAGTCTACAACGTTTAGTTTAGGTGTGAGTGCCAAAATGAACTTTTTATTGCTTTAAACGCGTTTTCAACCTGATTGTGCACTTTAGGTGAAAATGTCAAAATCTTAAAAATGAGCATAAGCACAATGAAATTAATGCTGGAATCATCTTTAGGATGCTAGAATACACTAAATACAGCAAAAATTTTGAGTCTACAACGTTTAGTTTAGGTGTGAGAGCCAAAATGAACTTTTTATTGCTTTAAACGCGTTTTCAGCCCCTGATTGTACACTTAAGGTGAAAATGTCAAAATCTTCAAAATGAGCATAAGCACAATGAAATTAATGCTGGAATCATCTTCAGGATGCTAGAATACACTAAATACAGCAAAAATTTTGAGTCTACAACGTTTAGTTTAGGTGTGAGAGCCAAAATGAACTTTTTATTGCTTTAAACGCGTTTTCAGCCTGATTGTGCACTTTAGGTGAAAATGTCAAAATCTTAAAAATGAGCATAAGCACAATGAAATTAATGCTGGAATCATCTTCAGGATGCTAGAATACACATAATACAGCAAAAATTTTGAGTCTACAACGTTAAGTTTAGGTGTGAGAGCCAAAATGAACTTTTTATTGCTTTAAACGCGTTTTCAGCCCCTGATTGTACACTTAAGGTGAAAATGTCAAAATCTTCAAAATGAGCATAAGCACAATGAAATTAATGCTGGAATCATCTTCAGGATGCTAGAATACACTAAATACAGCAAAAATTTTGAGTCTACAATGTTTAGTTTAGGTGTGAGAGCCAAAATGAACTTTTTATTGCTTTAAACGCGTTTTCAGCCCCTGATTGTACACTTAAGGTGAAAATGTCAAAATCTTCAAAATGAGCATAAGCACAATGAAATTAATGCTGGAATCATCTTCAGGATGCTAGAATACACTAAATACAGCAAAAATTTTGAGTCTACAACGTTTAGTTTAGGTGTGAGAGCCAAAATGAACTTTTTATTGCTTTAAACGCGTTTTCAGCCTGATTGTGCACTTTAGGTGAAAATGTCAAAATCTTAAAAATGAGCATAAGCACAATGAAATTAATGCTGGAATCATCTTCAGGATTCTAGAATACACTAAATACAGCAAAAATTTTGAGTCTACAACGTTTAGTTTAGGTGTGAGAGCCAAAATGATCTTTTTATTGCTTTAAACGCGTTTTCAGCCCCTAATTGTACACTTAAGGTGAAAATGTCAAAATCTTAAAAATGAGCATAAGCACAATGAAATTAATGCTGGAATCATCTTCAGGATGCTAGAATACACTAAATACAGCAAAAATGTTGAGTCTACAACGTTTAGTTTAGGTGTGAGAGCCAAAATGAACTTTTTATTGCTTTAAATGCGTTTTCAGCCTGATTGTGCACTTTAGGTGAAAATGTCAAAATCTTCAAAATGAGCATAAGCACAATGAAATTAATGCTGGAATCATCTTCAGGATGCTAGAATACACTAAATACAGCAAAAATTTTGAGTCTACAACGTTTAGTTTAGGTGTGAGAGCCAAAATGAACTTTTTATTGCTTTAAACGCGTTTTCAGCCCCTGATTGTACACTTAAGGTGAAAATGTCAAAATCTTAAAAATGAGCACAAGCACAATGAAATTAATGCTGGAATCATCTTCAGGATGCTAGAATACACTAAATACAGCAAAAATGTTGAGTCTACAACGTTTAGTTTAGGTGTGAGAGCCAAAATGAACTTTTTATTGCTTTAAATGCGTTTTCAGCCTGATTGTGCACTTTAGGTGAAAATGTCAAAATCTTCAAAATGAGCATAATCACAATGAAATTAATGCTGGAATCATTTTCAGGATGCTAGAATACACTAAATACAGCAAAAATTTTGAGTCTACAACGTTTAGTTTAGGTGTGAGTGCCAAAATGAACTTTTTATTGCTTTAAACGCGTTTTCAGCCTGATTGTGCACTTTAGGTGAAAATGTCAAAATCTTAAAATGAGCATAAGCACAATGAAATTAATGCTGGAATCATCTTTAGGATGCTAGAATACACTAAATACAGCAAAAATTTTGAGTCTACAACGTTTAGTTTAGGTGTGAGAGCCAAAATGAACTTTTTATTGCTTTAAACGCGTTTTCAGCCCCTGATTGTACACTTTAGGTGAAAATGTCAAAATCTTAAAAATGAGCATAAGCACAATGAAATTAATGCTGGAATCATCTTCAGGATGCTAGAATACACTAAATACAGCAAAAATTTTGAGTCTACAACGTTTAGTTTAGGTGTGAGAGCCAAAATGAACTTTTTATTGCTTTAAACGCGTTTTCAGCCCCTGATTGTACACTTAAGGTGAAAATGTCAAAATCTTAAAAATGAGCATAAGCACAATGAAATTAATGCTGGAATCATCTTCAGGATGCTAGAATACACTAAATACAGCAAAAATGTTGAGTCTACAACGTTTAGTTTAGGTGTGAGAGCCAAATTGAACTTTTTATTGCTTTAAATGCGTTTTCAGCCTGATTGTGCACTTTAGGTGAAAATGTCAAAATCTTCAAAATGAGCATAAGCACAATGAAATTAATGCTGGAATCATCTTCAGGATGCTAGAATACACTAAATACAGCAAAAATTTTGAGTCTACAACGTTTAGTTTAGGTGTGAGTGCCAAAATGAACTTTTTATTGCTTTAAACGCGTTTTCAGCCTGATTGTGCACTTTAGGTGAAAATGTCAAAATCTTAAAAATGAGCATAAGCACAATGAAATTAATGCTGGAATCATCTTTAGGATGCTAGAATACACTAAATACAGCAAAAAGTTTGAGTCTACAACGTTTAGTTTAGGTGTGAGAGCCAAAATGAACTTTTTATTGCTTTAAACGCGTTTTCAGCCCCTGATTGTACACTTAAGGTGAAAATGTCAAAATCTTCAAAATGAGCATAAGCACAATGAAATTAATGCTGGAATCATCTTCAGGATGCTAGAATACACTAAATACAGCAAAAATGTTGAGTCTACAACGTTTAGTTTAGGTGTGAGAGCCAAAATGAACTTTTTATTGCTTTAAACGCGTTTTCAGCCCCTGATTGTACACTTAAGGTGAAAATGTCAAAATCTTAAAAATGAGCATAAGCACAATGAAATTAATGCTGGAATCATCTTCAGGATGCTAGAATACACTAAATACAGCAAAAATGTTGAGTCTACAACGTTTAGTTTAGGTGTGAGAGCCAAATTGAACTTTTTATTGCTTTAAATGCGTTTTCAGCCTGATTGTGCACTTTAGGTGAAAATGTCAAAATCTTCAAAATGAGCATAAGCACAATGAAATTAATGCTGGAATCATCTTCAGGATGCTACAATACACTAAATACAGCAAAAATTTTGAGTCTACAACGTTTAGTTTAGGTGTGAGTGCCAAAATGAATTTTTTATTGCTTTAAACGCGTTTTCAGCCTGATTGTGCACTTTAGGTGAAAATGTCAAAATCTTAAAAATGAGCATAAGCACAATGAAATTAATGCTGGAATCATCTTTAGGATGCTAGAATACACTAAATACAGCAAAAATTTTGAGTCTACAACGTTTAGTTTAGGTGTGAGAGCCAAAATGAACTTTTTATTGCTTTAAACGCGTTTTCAGCCCCTGATTGTACACTTAAGGTGAAAATGTCAAAATCTTCAAAATGAGCATAAGCACAATGAAATTAATGCTGGAATCATCTTTAGGATGCTAGAATACACTAAATACAGCAAAAATTTTGAGTCTACAACGTTTAGTTTAGGTGTGAGAGCCAAAATGAACTTTTTATTGCTTTAAACGCGTTTTCAGCCTGATTGTGCACTTTAGGTGAAAATGTCAAAATCTTAAAAATGAGCATAAGCACAATGAAATTAATGCTGGAATCATCTTCAGGATGCTAGAATACACATAATACAGCAAAAATTTTGAGTCTACAACGTTTAGTTTAGGTGTGAGAGCCAAAATGAACTTTTTATTGCTTTAAACGCGTTTTCAGCCCCTGATTGTACACTTAAGGTGAAAATGTCAAAATCTTCAAAATGAGCATAAGCACAATGAAATTAATGCTGGAATCATCTTCAGGATGCTAGAATACACTAAATACAGCAAAAATTTTGAGTCTACAACGTTTAGTTTAGGTGTGAGAGCCAAAATGAACTTTTTATTGCTTTAAACGCGTTTTCAGCCTGATTGTGCACTTTAGGTGAAAATGTCAAAATCTTAAAAATGAGCATAAGCACTATGAAATTAATGCTGGAATCATCTTCAGGATGCTAGAATACACTGAATACAGCAAAAATTTTGAGTCTACAACGTTTAGTTTAGGTGTGATATTCAAAATGAACTTTTTATTGCTTTAAACGCGTTTTCAGCCCCTGATTGTACACTTAAGGTGAAAATGTCAAAATCTTAAAAATGAGCATAAGCACAATGAAATTAATGCTAGAATCATCTTCAGGATGCTAGAATACACTAAATACAGCAAAAATGTTGAGTGTACAACGTTTAGTTTAGGTGTGAGAGCCAAAATGAACTTTTTATTGCTTTAAATGCGTTTTCAGCCTGATTGTGCACTTTAGGTGAAAATGTCAAAATCTTCAAAATGAGCATAAGCACAATGAAATTAATGCTGGAATCATCTTCAGGATGCTAGAATACACTAAATACAGCAAAAATTTTGAGTCTACAACGTTTAGTTTAGGTGTGAGAGCCAAAATGAACTTTTTATTGCTTTAAACGCGTTTTCAGCCTGATTGTGCACTTTAGGTGAAAATGTCAAAATCTTAAAAATGAGCATAAGCACAATGAAATTAATGCTGGAATCATCTTCAGGATGCTAGAATACACATAATACAGCAAAAATTTTGAGTCTACAACGTTAAGTTTAGGTGTGAGAGCCAAAATGAACTTTTTATTGCTTTAAACGCGTTTTCAGCCCCTGATTGTACACTTAAGGTGAAAATGTCAAAATCTTCAAAATGAGCATAAGCACAATGAAATTAATGCTGGAATCATCTTCAGGATGCTAGAATACACTAAATACAGCAAAAATTTTGAGTCTACAATGTTTAGTTTAGGTGTGAGAGCCAAAATGAACTTTTTATTGCTTTAAACGCGTTTTCAGCCCCTGATTGTACACTTAAGGTGAAAATGTCAAAATCTTCAAAATGAGCATAAGCACAATGAAATTAATGCTGGAATCATCTTCAGGATGCTAGAATACACTAAATACAGCAAAAATTTTGAGTCTACAACGTTTAGTTTAGGTGTGAGAGCCAAAATGAACTTTTTATTGCTTTAAACGCGTTTTCAGCCTGATTGTGCACTTTAGGTGAAAATGTCAAAATCTTAAAAATGAGCATAAGCACAATGAAATTAATGCTGGAATCATCTTCAGGATGCTAGAATACACTAAATACAGCAAAAATTTTGAGTCTACAACGTTTAGTTTAGGTGTGAGAGCCAAAATGATCTTTTTATTGCTTTAAACGCGTTTTCAGCCCCTAATTGTACACTTAAGGTGAAAATGTCAAAATCTTAAAAATGAGCATAAGCACAATGAAATTAATGCTGGAATCATCTTCAGGATGCTAGAATACACTAAATACAGCAAAAATGTTGAGTCTACAACGTTTAGTTTAGGTGTGAGAGCCAAAATGAACTTTTTATTGCTTTAAATGCGTTTTCAGCCTGATTGTGCACTTTAGGTGAAAATGTCAAAATCTTCAAAATGAGCATAAGCACAATGAAATTAATGCTGGAATCATCTTCAGGATGCTAGAATACACTAAATACAGCAAAAATTTTGAGTCTACAACGTTTAGTTTAGGTGTGAGAGCCAAAATGAACTTTTTATTGCTTTAAACGCGTTTTCAGCCCCTGATTGTACACTTAAGGTGAAAATGTCAAAATCTTAAAAATGAGCACAAGCACAATGAAATTAATGCTGGAATCATCTTCAGGATGCTAGAATACACTAAATACAGCAAAAATGTTGAGTCTACAACGTTTAGTTTAGGTGTGAGAGCCAAAATGAACTTTTTATTGCTTTAAATGCGTTTTCAGCCTGATTGTGCACTTTAGGTGAAAATGTCAAAATCTTCAAAATGAGCATAATCACAATGAAATTAATGCTGGAATCATTTTCAGGATGCTAGAATACACTAAATACAGCAAAAATTTTGAGTCTACAACGTTTAGTTTAGGTGTGAGTGCCAAAATGAACTTTTTATTGCTTTAAACGCGTTTTCAGCCTGATTGTGCACTTTAGGTGAAAATGTCAAAATCTTAAAATGAGCATAAGCACAATGAAATTAATGCTGGAATCATCTTTAGGATGCTAGAATACACTAAATACAGCAAAAATTTTGAGTCTACAACGTTTAGTTTAGGTGTGAGAGCCAAAATGAACTTTTTATTGCTTTAAACGCGTTTTCAGCCCCTGATTGTACACTTTAGGTGAAAATGTCAAAATCTTAAAAATGAGCATAAGCACAATGAAATTAATGCTGGAATCATCTTCAGGATGCTAGAATACACTAAATACAGCAAAAATTTTGAGTCTACAACGTTTAGTTTAGGTGTGAGAGCCAAAATGAACTTTTTATTGCTTTAAACGCGTTTTCAGCCCCTGATTGTACACTTAAGGTGAAAATGTCAAAATCTTAAAAATGAGCATAAGCACAATGAAATTAATGCTGGAATCATCTTCAGGATGCTAGAATACACTAAATACAGCAAAAATGTTGAGTCTACAACGTTTAGTTTAGGTGTGAGAGCCAAATTGAACTTTTTATTGCTTTAAATGCGTTTTCAGCCTGATTGTGCACTTTAGGTGAAAATGTCAAAATCTTCAAAATGAGCATAAGCACAATGAAATTAATGCTGGAATCATCTTCAGGATGCTAGAATACACTAAATACAGCAAAAATTTTGAGTCTACAACGTTTAGTTTAGGTGTGAGTGCCAAAATGAACTTTTTATTGCTTTAAACGCGTTTTCAGCCTGATTGTGCACTTTAGGTGAAAATGTCAAAATCTTAAAAATGAGCATAAGCACAATGAAATTAATGCTGGAATCATCTTTAGGATGCTAGAATACACTAAATACAGCAAAAAGTTTGAGTCTACAACGTTTAGTTTAGGTGTGAGAGCCAAAATGAACTTTTTATTGCTTTAAACGCGTTTTCAGCCCCTGATTGTACACTTAAGGTGAAAATGTCAAAATCTTCAAAATGAGCATAAGCACAATGAAATTAATGCTGGAATCATCTTCAGGATGCTAGAATACACTAAATACAGCAAAAATGTTGAGTCTACAACGTTTAGTTTAGGTGTGAGAGCCAAAATGAACTTTTTATTGCTTTAAACGCGTTTTCAGCCCCTGATTGTACACTTAAGGTGAAAATGTCAAAATCTTAAAAATGAGCATAAGCACAATGAAATTAATGCTGGAATCATCTTCAGGATGCTAGAATACACTAAATACAGCAAAAATGTTGAGTCTACAACGTTTAGTTTAGGTGTGAGAGCCAAAATGAACTTTTTATTGCTTTAAATGCGTTTTCAGCCTGATTGTGCACTTTAGGTGAAAATGTCAAAATCTTCAAAATGAGCATAAGCACAATGAAATTAATGCTGGAATCATCTTCAGGATGCTACAATACACTAAATACAGCAAAAATTTTGAGTCTACAACGTTTAGTTTAGGTGTGAGTGCCAAAATGAATTTTTTATTGCTTTAAACGCGTTTTCAGCCTGATTGTGCACTTTAGGTGAAAATGTCAAAATCTTAAAAATGAGCATAAGCACAATGAAATTAATGCTGGAATCATCTTTAGGATGCTAGAATACACTAAATACAGCAAAAATTTTGAGTCTACAACGTTTAGTTTAGGTGTGAGAGCCAAAATGAACTTTTTATTGCTTTAAACGCGTTTTCAGCCCCTGATTGTACACTTAAGGTGAAAATGTCAAAATCTTCAAAATGAGCATAAGCACAATGAAATTAATGCTGGAATCATCTTTAGGATGCTAGAATACACTAAATACAGCAAAAATTTTGAGTCTACAACGTTTAGTTTAGGTGTGAGAGCCAAAATGAACTTTTTATTGCTTTAAACGCGTTTTCAGCCTGATTGTGCACTTTAGGTGAAAATGTCAAAATCTTAAAAATGAGCATAAGCACAATGAAATTAATGCTGGAATCATCTTCAGGATGCTAGAATACACATAATACAGCAAAAATTTTGAGTCTACAACGTTTAGTTTAGGTGTGAGAGCCAAAATGAACTTTTTATTGCTTTAAACGCGTTTTCAGCCCCTGATTGTACACTTAAGGTGAAAATGTCAAAATCTTCAAAATGAGCATAAGCACAATGAAATTAATGCTGGAATCATCTTCAGGATGCTAGAATACACTAAATACAGCAAAAATTTTGAGTCTACAACGTTTAGTTTAGGTGTGAGAGCCAAAATGAACTTTTTATTGCTTTAAACGCGTTTTCAGCCTGATTGTGCACTTTAGGTGAAAATGTCAAAATCTTAAAAATGAGCATAAGCACTATGAAATTAATGCTGGAATCATCTTCAGGATGCTAGAATACACTGAATACAGCAAAAATTTTGAGTCTACAACGTTTAGTTTAGGTGTGATATTCAAAATGAACTTTTTATTGCTTTAAACGCGTTTTCAGCCCCTGATTGTACACTTAAGGTGAAAATGTCAAAATCTTAAAAATGAGCATAAGCACAATGAAATTAATGCTAGAATCATCTTCAGGATGCTAGAATACACTAAATACAGCAAAAATGTTGAGTGTACAACGTTTAGTTTAGGTGTGAGAGCCAAAATGAACTTTTTATTGCTTTAAATGCGTTTTCAGCCTGATTGTGCACTTTAGGTGAAAATGTCAAAATCTTCAAAATGAGCATAAGCACAATGAAATTAATGCTGGAATCATCTTCAGGATGCTAGAATACACTAAATACAGCAAAAATTTTGAGTCTACAACGTTTAGTTTAGGTGTGAGTGCCAAAATGAACTTTTTATTGCTTTAAACGCGTTTTCAGCCTGATTGTGCACTTTAGGTGAAAATGTCAAAATCTTAAAAATGAGCATAAGCACAATGAAATTAATGCTGGAATCATCTTTAGGATGCTAGAATACACTAAATACAGCAAAAATTTTGAGTCTACAACGTTTAGTTTAGGTGTGAGAGCCAAAATGAACTTTTTATTGCTTTAAACGCGTTTTCAGCCCCTGATTGTACACTTAAGATGAAAATGTCAAAATCTTAAAAATGAGCATAAGCACAATGAAATTAATGCTGGAATCATCTTCAGGATGCTAGAATACACTAAATACAGCAAAAATGTTGAGTCTACAACGTTTAGTTTAGGTGTGAGAGCCAAAATGAACTTTTTATTGCTTTAAATGCGTTTTCAGCCTGATTGTGCACTTTAGGTGAAAATGTCAAAATCTTCAAAATGAGCATAAGCACAATGAAATTAATGCTGGAATCATCTTCAGGATGCTAGAATACACTAAATACAGCAACAATTTTGAGTCTACAACGTTTAGTTTAGGTGTGAGTGCCAAAATGAACTTTTTATTGCTTTAAACGCGTTTTCAGCCTGATTGTGCACTTTAGGTGAAAATGTCAAAATCTTAAAAATGAGCATAAGCACAATGAAATTAATGCTGGAATCATCTTTAGGATGCTAGAATACACTAAATACAGCAAAATTTTTGAGTCTACAACGTTTAGTTTAGGTGTGAGAGCCAAAATGAACTTTTTATTGCTTTAAACGCGTTTTCAGCCCCTGATTGTACACTTAAGGTGAAAATGTCAAAATCTTCAAAATGAGCATAAGCACAATGAAATTAATGCTGGAATCATCTTCAGGATGCTAGAATACACTAAATACAGCAAAAATTTTGAGTCTACAACGTTTAGTTTAGGTGTGAGAGCCAAAATGAACTTTTTATTGCTTTAAACGCGTTTTCAGCCCCTGATTGTACACTTAAGGTGAAAATGTCAAAATCTTAAAAATGAGCATAAGCACAATGAAATTAATGCTGGAATCATCTTCAGGATGCTAGAATACACTAAATACAGCAAAAATGTTGAGTCTACAACGTTTAGTTTAGGTGTGAGAGCCAAAATGAACTTTTTATTGCTTTAAATGCGTTTTCAGCCTGATTGTGCACTTTAGGTGAAAATGTCAAAATCTTCAAAATGAGCATAAGCACAATGAAATTAATGCTGGAATCATCTTCAGGATGCTAGAATACACTAAATACAGCAAAAATTTTGAGTCTACAACGTTTAGTTTAGGTGTGAGTGCCAAAATGAACTTTTTATTGCTTTAAACGCGTTTTCAACCTGATTGTGCACTTTAGGTGAAAATGTCAAAATCTTAAAAATGAGCATAAGCACAATGAAATTAATGCTGGAATCATCTTTAGGATGCTAGAATACACTAAATACAGCAAAAATTTTGAGTCTACAACGTTTAGTTTAGGTGTGAGAGCCAAAATGAACTTTTTATTGCTTTAAACGCGTTTTCAGCCCCTGATTGTACACTTAAGGTGAAAATGTCAAAATCTTCAAAATGAGCATAAGCACAATGAAATTAATGCTGGAATCATCTTCAGGATGCTAGAATACACTAAATACAGCAAAAATTTTGAGTCTACAACGTTTAGTTTAGGTGTGAGAGCCAAAATGAACTTTTTATTGCTTTAAACGCGTTTTCAGCCCCTGATTGTACACTTAAGGTGAAAATGTCAAAATCTTAAAAATGAGCATAAGCACAATGAAATTAATGCTGGAATCATCTTCAGGATGCTAGAATACACTAAATACAGCAAAAATTTTGAGTCTACAACGTTTAGTTTAGGTGTGAGAGCCAAAATGAACTTTTTATTGCTTTAAACGCGTTTTCAGCCCCTGATTGTACACTTAAGGTGAAAATGTCAAAATCTTCAAAATGAGCATAAGCACAATGAAATTAATGCTGGAATCATCTTCAGGATGCTAGAATACACTAAATACAGCAAAAATTTTGAGTCTACAACGTTTAGTTTAGGTGTGAGAGCCAAAATGAACTTTTTATTGCTTTAAACGCGTTTTCAGCCTGATTGTGCACTTTAGGTGAAAATGTCAAAATCTTAAAAATGAGCATAAGCACAATGAAATTAATGCTGGAATCATCTTCAGGATGCTAGAATACACATAATACAGCAAAAATTTTGAGTCTACAACGTTAAGTTTAGGTGTGAGAGCCAAAATGAACTTTTTATTGCTTTAAACGCGTTTTCAGCCCCTGATTGTACACTTAAGGTGAAAATGTCAAAATCTTCAAAATGAGCATAAGCACAATGAAATTAATGCTGGAATCATCTTCAGGATGCTAGAATACACTAAATACAGCAAAAATTTTGAGTCTACAATGTTTAGTTTAGGTGTGAGAGCCAAAATGAACTTTTTATTGCTTTAAACGCGTTTTCAGCCCCTGATTGTACACTTAAGGTGAAAATGTCAAAATCTTCAAAATGAGCATAAGCACAATGAAATTAATGCTGGAATCATCTTCAGGATGCTAGAATACACTAAATACAGCAAAAATTTTGAGTCTACAACGTTTAGTTTAGGTGTGAGAGCCAAAATGAACTTTTTATTGCTTTAAACGCGTTTTCAGCCTGATTGTGCACTTTAGGTGAAAATGTCAAAATCTTAAAAATGAGCATAAGCACAATGAAATTAATGCTGGAATCATCTTCAGGATGCTAGAATACACTAAATACAGCAAAAATTTTGAGTCTACAACGTTTAGTTTAGGTGTGAGAGCCAAAATGAACTTTTTATTGCTTTAAACGCGTTTTCAGCCCCTAATTGTACACTTAAGGTGAAAATGTCAAAATCTTAAAAATGAGCATAAGCACAATGAAATTAATGCTGGAATCATCTTCAGGATGCTAGAATACACTAAATACAGCAAAAATTTTGAGTCTACAACGTTTAGTTTAGGTGTGAGAGCCAAAATGAACTTTTTATTGCTTTAAACGCGTTTTCAGCCCCTGATTGTACACTTAAGGTGAAAATGTCAAAATCTTAAAAATGAGCATAAGCACAATGAAATTAATGCTGGAATCATCTTCAGGATGCTAGAATACACTAAATACAGCAAAAATGTTGAGTCTACAACGTTTAGTTTAGGTGTGAGAGCCAAAATGAACTTTTTATTGCTTTAAATGCGTTTTCAGCCTGATTGTGCACTTTAGGTGAAAATGTCAAAATCTTCAAAATGAGCATAAGCACAATGAAATTAATGCTGGAATCATCTTCAGGATGCTAGAATACACTAAATACAGCAAAAATTTTGAGTCTACAACGTTTAGTTTAGGTGTGAGTGCCAAAATGAACTTTTTATTGCTTTAAACGCGTTTTCAGCCTGATTGTGCACTTTAGGTGAAAATGTCAAAATCTTAAAAATGAGCATAAGCACAATGAAATTAATGCTGGAATCATCTTTAGGATGCTAGAATACACTAAATACAGCAAAAATTTTGAGTCTACAACGTTTAGTTTAGGTGTGAGAGCCAAAATGAACTTTTTATTGCTTTAAACGCGTTTTCAGCCCCTGATTGTACACTTAAGGTGAAAATGTCAAAATCTTCAAAATGAGCATAAGCACAATGAAATTAATGCTGGAATCATCTTTAGGATGCTAGAATACACTAAATACAGCAAAAATTTTGAGTCTACAACGTTTAGTTTAGGTGTGAGAGCCAAAATGAACTTTTTATTGCTTTAAACGCGTTTTCAGCCTGATTGTGCACTTTAGGTGAAAATGTCAAAATCTTAAAAATGAGCATAAGCACAATGAAATTAATGCTGGAATCATCTTCAGGATGCTAGAATACACATAATACAGCAAAAATTTTGAGTCTACAACGTTTAGTTTAGGTGTGAGAGCCAAAATGAACTTTTTATTGCTTTAAACGCGTTTTCAGCCCCTGATTGTACACTTAAGGTGAAAATGTCAAAATCTTCAAAATGAGCATAAGCACAATATAATTAATGCTGGAATCATCTTCAGGATGCTAGAATACACTAAATACAGCAAAAATTTTGAGTCTACAACGTTTAGTTTAGGTGTGAGAGCCAAAATGAACTTTTTATTGCTTTAAACGCGTTTTCAGCCTGATTGTGCACTTTAGGTGAAAATGTCAAAATCTTAAAAATGAGCATAAGCACTATGAAATTAATGCTGGAATCATCTTCAGGATGCTAGAATACACTGAATACAGCAAAAATTTTGAGTCTACAACGTTTAGTTTAGGTGTGATATTCAAAATGAACTTTTTATTGCTTTAAACGCGTTTTCAGCCCCTGATTGTACACTTAAGGTGAAAATGTCAAAATCTTAAAAATGAGCATAAGCACAATGAAATTAATGCTAGAATCATCTTCAGGATGCTAGAATACACTAAATACAGCAAAAATGTTGAGTGTACAACGTTTAGTTTAGGTGTGAGAGCCAAAATGAACTTTTTATTGCTTTAAATGCGTTTTCAGCCTGATTGTGCACTTTAGGTGAAAATGTCAAAATCTTCAAAATGAGCATAAGCACAATGAAATTAATGCTGGAATCATCTTCAGGATGCTAGAATACACTAAATACAGCAAAAATTTTGAGTCTACAACGTTTAGTTTAGGTGTGAGTGCCAAAATGAACTTTTTATTGCTTTAAACGCGTTTTCAGCCTGATTGTGCACTTTAGGTGAAAATGTCAAAATCTTAAAAATGAGCATAAGCACAATGAAATTAATGCTGGAATCATCTTTAGGATGCTAGAATACACTAAATACAGCAAAAATTTTGAGTCTACAACGTTTAGTTTAGGTGTGAGAGCCAAAATGAACTTTTTATTGCTTTAAACGCGTTTTCAGCCCCTGATTGTACACTTAAGATGAAAATGTCAAAATCTTAAAAATGAGCATAAGCACAATGAAATTAATGCTGGAATCATCTTCAGGATGCTAGAATACACTAAATACAGCAAAAATTTTGAGTCTACAACGTTTAGTTTAGGTGTGAGAGCCAAAATGAACTTTTTATTGCTTTAAATGCGTTTTCAGCCTGATTGTGCACTTTAGGTGAAAATGTCAAAATCTCAAAAATGAGCATAAGCACAATGAAATTAATGCTGGAATCATCTTCAGGATGCTAGAATACACTAAATACAGCAAAAATGTTGAGTCTACAACGTTTAGTTTAGGTGTGAGAGCCAAAATGAACTTTTTATTGCTTTAAATGCGTTTTCAGCCTGATTGTGCACTTTAGGTGAAAATGTCAAAATCTTCAAAATGAGCATAAGCACAATGAAATTAATGCTGGAATCATCTTCAGGATGCTAGAATACACTAAATACAGCAAAAATTTTGAGTCTACAACGTTTAGTTTAGGTGTGAGAGCCAAAATGAACTTTTTATTGCTTTAAACGCGTTTTCAGCCCCTGATTGTACACTTAAGGTGAAAATGTCAAAATCTTAAAAATGAGCATAAGCACAATGAAATTAATGCTGGAATCATCTTCAGGATGCTAGAATACACTAAATACAGCAAAAATGTTGAGTCTACAACGTTTAGTTTAGGTGTGAGAGCCAAAATGAACTTTTTATTGCTTTAAATGCGTTTTCAGCCTGATTGTGCACTTTAGGTGAAAATGTCAAAATCTTCAAAATGAGCATAAGCACAATGAAATTAATGCTGGAATCATCTTCAGGATGCTAGAATACACTAAATACAGCAAAAATTTTGAGTCTACAACGTTTAGTTTAGGTGTGAGTGCCAAAATGAACTTTTTATTGCTTTAAACGCGTTTTCAACCTGATTGTGCACTTTAGGTGAAAATGTCAAAATCTTAAAAATGAGCATAAGCACAATGAAATTAATGCTGGAATCATCTTTAGGATGCTAGAATACACTAAATACAGCAAAAATTTTGAGTCTACAACGTTTAGTTTAGGTGTGAGAGCCAAAATGAACTTTTTATTGCTTTAAACGCGTTTTCAGCCCCTGATTGTACACTTAAGGTGAAAATGTCAAAATCTTCAAAATGAGCATAAGCACAATGAAATTAATGCTGGAATCATCTTCAGGATGCTAGAATACACTAAATACAGCAAAAATTTTGAGTCTACAACGTTTAGTTTAGGTGTGAGAGCCAAAATGAACTTTTTATTGCTTTAAACGCGTTTTCAGCCCCTGATTGTACACTTAAGGTGAAAATGTCAAAATCTTAAAAATGAGCATAAGCACAATGAAATTAATGCTGGAATCATCTTCAGGATGCTAGAATACACTAAATACAGCAAAAATTTTGAGTCTACAACGTTTAGTTTAGGTGTGAGAGCCAAAATGAACTTTTTATTGCTTTAAACGCGTTTTCAGCCCCTGATTGTACACTTAAGGTGAAAATGTCAAAATCTTCAAAATGAGCATAAGCACAATGAAATTAATGCTGGAATCATCTTCAGGATGCTAGAATACACTAAATACAGCAAAAATTTTGAGTCTACAACGTTTAGTTTAGGTGTGAGAGCCAAAATGAACTTTTTATTGCTTTAAACGCGTTTTCAGCCTGATTGTGCACTTTAGGTGAAAATGTCAAAATCTTAAAAATGAGCATAAGCACAATGAAATTAATGCTGGAATCATCTTCAGGATGCTAGAATACACATAATACAGCAAAAATTTTGAGTCTACAACGTTAAGTTTAGGTGTGAGAGCCAAAATGAACTTTTTATTGCTTTAAACGCGTTTTCAGCCCCTGATTGTACACTTAAGGTGAAAATGTCAAAACCTTCAAAATGAGCATAAGCACAATGAAATTAATGCTGGAATCATCTTCAGGATGCTAGAATACACTAAATACAGCAAAAATTTTGAGTCTACAACGTTTAGTTTAGGTGTGAGTGCCAAAATGAACTTTTTATTGCTTTAAACGCGTTTTCAGCCTGATTGTGCACTTTAGGTGAAAATGTCAAAATCTTAAAAATGAGCATAAGCACAATGAAATTAATGCTGGAATCATCTTTAGGATGCTAGAATACACTAAATACAGCAAAAAGTTTGAGTCTACAACGTTTAGTTTAGGTGTGAGAGCCAAAATGAACTTTTTATTGCTTTAAACGCGTTTTCAGCCCCTGATTGTACACTTAAGGTGAAAATGTCAAAATCTTTAAAATGAGCATAAGCACAATGAAATTAATGCTGGAATCATCTTCAGGTGCTAGAATACACTAAATACAGCAAAAATTTTGAGTCTACAACGTTTAGTTTAGGTGTGAGAGCCAAAATGAACTTTTTATTGCTTTAAACGCGTTTTCAGCCCCTGATTGTACACTTAAGGTGAAAATGTCAAAATCTTAAAAATGAGCATAAGCACAATGAAATTAATGCTGGAATCATCTTCAGGATGCTAGAATACACTAAATACAGCAAAAATGTTGAGTCTACAACGTTTAGTTTAGGTGTGAGAGCCAAAATGAACTTTTTATTGCTTTAAATGCGTTTTCAGCCTGATTGTGCACTTTAGGTGAAAATGTCAAAATCTTCAAAATGAGCATAAGCACAATGAAATTAATGCTGGAATCATCTTCAGGATGCTAGAATACACTAAATACAGCAAAAATTTTGAGTCTACAACGTTTAGTTTAGGTGTGAGAGCCAAAATGAACTTTTTATTGCTTTAAACGCGTTTTCAGCCCCTGATTGTACACTTAAGGTGAAAATGTCAAAATCTTCAAAATGAGCATAAGCACAATGAAATTAATGCTGGAATCATCTTCAGGATGCTAGAATACACTAAATACAGCAAAAATTTTGAGTCTACAACGTTTAGTTTAGGTGTGAGAGCCAAAATGAACTTTTTATTGCTTTAAACGCGTTTTCAGCCTGATTGTGCACTTTAGGTGAAAATGTCAAAATCTTAAAAATGAGCATAAGCACTATGAAATTAATGCTGGAATCATCTTCAGGATGCTAGAATACACTGAATACAGCAAAAATTTTGAGTCTACAACGTTTAGTTTAGGTGTGAGATTCAAAATGAACTTTTTATTGCTTTAAACGCGTTTTCAGCCCCTGATTGTACACTTAAGGTGAAAATGTCAAAATCTTAAAAATGAGCATAAGCACAATGAAATTAATGCTAGAATCATCTTCAGGATGATAGAATACACTAAATACAGCAAAAATGTTGAGTGTACAACGTTTAGTTTAGGTGTGAGAGCCAAAATGAACTTTTTATTGCTTTAAATGCGTTTTCAGCCTGATTGTGCACTTTAGGTGAAAATGTCAAAATCTTCAAAATGAGCATAAGCACAATGAAATTAATGCTGGAATCATCTTCAGGATGCTAGAATACACTGAATACAGCAAAAATTTTGAGTCTACAACGTTTAGTTTAGGTGTGAGAGCCAAAATGAACTTTTTATTGCTTTAAACGCGTTTTCAGCCCCTGATTGTACACTTAAGGTGAAAATGTCAAAATCTTAAAAATGAGCATAAGCACAATGAAATTAATGCTGGAATCATCTTCAGGATGCTAGAATACACTAAATAACAGCAAAAATGTTGAGTCTACAACGTTTAGTTTAGGTGTGAGAGCCAAAATGAACTTTTTATTGCTTTAAATGCGTTTTCAGCCTGATTGTGCACTTTAGGTGAAAATGTCAAAATCTTCAAAATGAGCATAAGCACAATGAAATTAATGCTGGAATCATCTTCAGGATGCTAGAATACACTAAATACAGCAAAAATTTTGAGTCTACAACGTTTAGTTTAGGTGTGAGAGCCAAAATGAACTTTTTATTGCTTTAAACGCGTTTTCAGCCCCTGATTGTACACTTAAGGTGAAAATGTCAAAATCTTCAAAATGAGCATAAGCACAATGAAATTAATGCTGGAATCATCTTTAGGATGCTAGAATACACTAAATACAGCAAAAATTTTGAGTCTACAACGTTTAGTTTAGGTGTGAGAGCCAAAATGAACTTTTTATTGCTTTAAACGCGTTTTCAGCCTGATTGTGCACTTTAGGTGAAAATGTCAAAATCTTAAAAATGAGCATAAGCACAATGAAATTAATGCTGGAATCATCTTCAGGATGCTAGAATACACATAATACAGCAAAAATTTTGAGTCTACAACGTTTAGTTTAGGTGTGAGAGCCAAAATGAACTTTTTATTGCTTTAAACGCGTTTTCAGCCCCTGATTGTACACTTAAGGTGAAAATGTCAAAATCTTAAAAATGAGCATAAGCACAATGAAATTAATGCTGGAATCATCTTCAGGATGCTAGAATACACTAAATACAGCAAAAATTTTGAGTCTACAACGTTTAGTTTAGGTGTGAGAGCCAAAATGAACTTTTTATTGCTTTAAACGCGTTTTCAGCCTGATTGTGCACTTTAGGTGAAAATGTCAAAATCTTAAAAATGAGCATAAGCACTATGAAATTAATGCTGGAATCATCTTCAGGATGCTAGAATACACTGAATACAGCAAAAATTTTGAGTCTACAACGTTTAGTTTAGGTGTGATATTCAAAATGAACTTTTTATTGCTTTAAACGCGTTTTCAGCCCCTGATTGTACACTTAAGGTGAAAATGTCAAAATCTTAAAAATGAGCATAAGCACAATGAAATTAATGCTAGAATCATCTTCAGGATGCTAGAATACACTAAATACAGCAAAAATGTTGAGTGTACAACGTTTAGTTTAGGTGTGAGAGCCAAAATGAACTTTTTATTGCTTTAAATGCGTTTTCAGCCTGATTGTGCACTTTAGGTGAAAATGTCAAAATCTTCAAAATGAGCATAAGCACAATGAAATTAATGCTGGAATCATCTTCAGGATGCTAGAATACACTAAATACAGCAAAAATTTTGAGTCTACAACGTTTAGTTTAGGTGTGAGTGCCAAAATGAACTTTTTATTGCTTTAAACGCGTTTTCAGCCTGATTGTGCACTTTAGGTGAAAATGTCAAAATCTTAAAAATGAGCATAAGCACAATGAAATTAATGCTGGAATCATCTTTAGGATGCTAGAATACACTAAATACAGCAAAAATTTTGAGTCTACAACGTTTAGTTTAGGTGTGAGAGCCAAAATGAACTTTTTATTGCTTTAAACGCGTTTTCAGCCCCTGATTGTACACTTAAGGTGAAAATGTCAAAATCTTCAAAATGAGCATAAGCACAATGAAATTAATGCTGGAATCATCTTCAGGATGCTAGAATACACTAAATACAGCAAAAATTTTGAGTCTACAACGTTTAGTTTAGGTGTGAGAGCCAAAATGAACTTTTTATTGCTTTAAACGCGTTTTCAGCCCCTGATTGTACACTTAAGGTGAAAATGTCAAAATCTTAAAAATGAGCATAAGCACAATGAAATTAATGCTGGAATCATCTTCAGGATGCTAGAATACACTAAATACAGCAAAAATGTTGAGTCTACAACGTTTAGTTTAGGTGTGAGAGCCAAAATGAACTTTTTATTGCTTTAAATGCGTTTTCAGCCTGATTGTGCACTTTAGGTGAAAATGTCAAAATCTTCAAAATGAGCATAAGCACAATGAAATTAATGCTGGAATCATCTTCAGGATGCTAGAATACACTAAATACAGCAAAAATTTTGAGTCTACAACGTTTAGTTTAGGTGTGAGTGCCAAAATGAACTTTTTATTGCTTTAAACGCGTTTTCAGCCTGATTGTGCACTTTAGGTGAAAATGTCAAAATCTTAAAAATGAGCATAAGCACAATGAAATTAATGCTGGAATCATCTTTAGGATGCTAGAATACACTAAATACAGCAAAAATTTTGAGTCTACAACGTTTAGTTTAGGTGTGAGAGCCAAAATGAACTTTTTATTGCTTTAAACGCGTTTTCAGCCCCTGATTGTACACTTAAGGTGAAAATGTCAAAATCTTCAAAATGAGCATAAGCACAATGAAATTAATGCTGGAATCATCTTCAGGATGCTAGAATACACTAAATACAGCAAAAATTTTGAGTCTACAACGTTTAGTTTAGGTGTGAGAGCCAAAATGAACTTTTTATTGCTTTAAACGCGTTTTCAGCCTGATTGTGCACTTTAGGTGAAAATGTCAAAATCTTAAAAATGAGCATAAGCACAATGAAATTAATGCTGGAATCATCTTCAGGATGCTAGAATACACTAAATACAGCAAAAATTTTGAGTCTACAATGTTTAGTTTAGGTGTGAGAGCCAAAATGAACTTTTTATTGCTTTAAACGCGTTTTCAGCCACTGATTGTACACTTAAGGTGAAAATGTCAAAATCTTCAAAATGAGCATAAGCACAATGAAATTAATGCTGGAATCATCTTCAGGATGCTAGAATACACTAAATACAGCAAAAATTTTGAGTCTACAACGTTTAGTTTAGGTGTGAGAGCCAAAATGAACTTTTTATTGCTTTAAACGCGTTTTCAGCCTGATTGTGCACTTTAGGTGAAAATGTCAAAATCTTAAAAATGAGCATAAGCACAATGAAATTAATGCTGGAATCATCTTCAGGATGCTAGAATACACTAAATACAGCAAAAATTTTGAGTCTACAACGTTTAGTTTAGGTGTGAGAGCCAAAATGAACTTTTTATTGCTTTAAACGCGTTTTCAGCCCCTGATTGTACACTTAAGGTGAAAATGTCAAAATCTTAAAAATGAGCATAAGCACAATGAAATTAATGCTGGAATCATCTTCAGGATGCTAGAATACACTAAATACAGCAAAAATGTTGAGTCTACAACGTTTAGTTTAGGTGTGAGAGCCAAAATGAACTTTTTATTGCTTTAAATGCGTTTTCAGCCTGATTGTGCACTTTAGGTGAAAATGTCAAAATCTTAAAAATGAGCATAAGCACAATGAAATTAATGCTGGAATCATCTTCAGGATGCTAGAATACACTAAATACAGCAAAAATTTTGAGTCTACAACGTTTAGTTTAGGTGTGAGAGCCAAAATGAACTTTTTATTGCTTTAAACGCGTTTTCAGCCCCTGATTGTACACTTAAGGTGAAAATGTCAAAATCTTCAAAATGAGCATAAGCACAATGAAATTAATGCTGGAATCATCTTCAGGATGCTAGAATACACTAAATACAGCAAAAATTTTGAGTCTACAACGTTTAGTTTAGGTGTGAGTGCCAAAATGAACTTTTTATTGCTTTAAACGCGTTTTCAGCCTGATTGTGCACTTTAGGTGAAAATGTCAAAATCTTAAAAATGAGCATAAGCACAATGAAATTAATGCTGGAATCATCTTTAGGATGCTAGAATACACTAAATACAGCAAAAATTTTGAGTCTACAACGTTTAGTTTAGGTGTGAGAGCCAAAATGAACTTTTTATTGCTTTAAACGCGTTTTCAGCCCCTGATTGTACACTTAAGGTGAAAATGTCAAAATCTTCAAAATGAGCATAAGCACAATGAAATTAATGCTGGAATCATCTTCAGGATGCTAGAATACACTAAATACAGCAAAAATTTTGAGTCTACAACGTTTAGTTTAGGTGTGAGAGCCAAAATGAACTTTTTATTGCTTTAAACGCGTTTTCAGCCCCTGATTGTACACTTAAGGTGAAAATGTCAAAATCTTAAAAATGAGCATAAGCACAATGAAATTAATGCTGGAATCATCTTCAGGATGCTAGAATACACTAAATACAGCAAAAATGTTGAGTCTACAAAGTTTAGTTTAGGTGTGAGAGCCAAAATGAACTTTTTATTGCTTTAAATGCGTTTTCAGCCTGATTGTGCACTTTAGGTGAAAATGTCAAAATCTTCAAAATGAGCATAAGCACAATGAAATTAATGCTGGAATCATCTTCAGGATGCTAGAATACACTAAATACAGCAAAAATTTTGAGTCTACAACGTTTAGTTTAGGTGTGAGTGCCAAAATGAACTTTTTATTGCTTTAAACGCGTTTTCAGCCTGATTGTGCACTTTAGGTGAAAATGTCAAAATCTTAAAAATGAGTATAAGCACAATGAAATTAATGCTGGAATCATCTTTAGGATGCTAGAATACACTAAATACAGCAAAAATTTTGAGTCTACAACGTTTAGTTTAGGTGTGAGAGCCAAAATGAACTTTTTATTGCTTTAAACGCGTTTTCAGCCCCTGATTGTACACTTAAGGTGAAAATGTCAAAATCTTCAAAATGAGCATAAGCACAATGAAATTAATGCTGGAATCATCTTCAGGATGCTAGAATACACTAAATACAGCAAAAATTTTGAGTCTACAACGTTTAGTTTAGGTGTGAGAGCCAAAATGAACTTTTTATTGCTTTAAACGCGTTTTCAGCCTGATTGTGCACTTTAGGTGAAAATGTCAAAATCTTAAAAATGAGCATAAGCACAATTAAATTAATGCTGGAATCATCTTCAGGATGCTAGAATACACTAAATACAGCAAAAATTTTGAGTCTACAATGTTTAGTTTAGGTGTGAGAGCCAAAATGAACTTTTTATTGCTTTAAACGCGTTTTCAGCCCCTGATTGTACACTTAAGGTGAAAATGTCAAAATCTTCAAAATGAGCATAAGCACAATGAAATTAATGCTGGAATCATCTTCAGGATGCTAGAATACACTAAATACAGCAAAAATTTTGAGTCTACAACGTTTAGTTTAGGTGTGAGAGCCAAAATGAACTTTTTATTGCTTTAAATGCGTTTTCAGCCTGATTGTGCACTTTAGGTGAAAATGTCAAAATCTTCAAAATGAGCATAAGCACAATGAAATTAATGCTGGAATCATCTTCAGGATGCTAGAATACACTAAATACAGCAAAAATTTTGAGTCTACAACGTTTAGTTTAGGTGTGAGTGCCAAAATGAACTTTTTATTGCTTTAAACGCGTTTTCAGCCTGATTGTGCACTTTAGGTGAAAATGTCAAAATCTTAAAAATGAGCATAAGCACAATGAAATTAATGCTGGAATCATCTTTAGGATGCTAGAATACACTAAATACAGCAAAAATTTTGAGTCTACAACGTTTAGTTTAGGTGTGAGAGCCAAAATGAACTTTTTATTGCTTTAAACGCGTTTTCAGCCCCTGATTGTACACTTAAGGTGAAAATGTCAAAATCTTCAAAATGAGCATAAGCACAATGAAATTAATGCTGGAATCATCTTCAGGATGCTAGAATACACTAAATACAGCAAAAATTTTGAGTCTACAACGTTTAGTTTAGGTGTGAGAGCCAAAATGAACTTTTTATTGCTTTAAACGCGTTTTCAGCCCCTGATTGTACACTTAAGGTGAAAATGTCAAAATCTTAAAAATGAGCATAAGCACAATGAAATTAATGCTGGAATCATCTTCAGGATGCTAGAATACACTAAATACAGCAAAAATGTTGAGTCTACAACGTTTAGTTTAGGTGTGAGAGCCAAAATGAACTTTTTATTGCTTTAAATGCGTTTTCAGCCTGATTGTGCACTTTAGGTGAAAATGTCAAAATCTTCAAAATGAGCATAAGCACAATGAAATTAATGCTGGAATCATCTTCAGGATGCTAGAATACACTAAATACAGCAAAAATTTTGAGTCTACAACGTTTAGTTTAGGTGTGAGTGCCAAAATGAACTTTTTATTGCTTTAAACGCGTTTTCAGCCTGATTGTGCACTTTAGGTGAAAATGTCAAAATCTTAAAAATGAGCATAAGCACAATGAAATTAATGCTGGAATCATCTTTAGGATGCTAGAATACACTAAATACAGCAAAAATTTTGAGTCTACAACGTTTAGTTTAGGTGTGAGAGCCAAAATGAACTTTTTATTGCTTTAAACGCGTTTTCAGCCCCTGATTGTACACTTAAGGTGAAAATGTCAAAATCTTAAAAATGAGCATAAGCACAATGAAATTAATGCTGGAATCATCTTCAGGATGCTAGAATACACTAAATACAGCAAAAATGTTGAGTCTACAACGTTTAGTTTAGGTGTGAGAGCCAAAATGAACTTTTTATTGCTTTAAATGCGTTTTCAGCCTGATTGTGCACTTTAGGTGAAAATGTCAAAATCTTCAAAATGAGCATAAGCACAATGAAATTAATGCTGGAATCATCTTCAGGATGCTAGAATACACTAAATACAGCAAAAATTTTGAGTCTACAACGTTTAGTTTAGGTGTGAGTGCCAAAATGAACTTTTTATTGCTTTAAACGCGTTTTCAGCCTGATTGTGCACTTTAGGTGAAAATGTCAAAATCTTAAAAATGAGCATAAGCACAATGAAATTAATGCTGGAATCATCTTTAGGATGCTAGAATACACTAAATACAGCAAAAAGTTTGAGTCTACAACGTTTAGTTTAGGTGTGAGAGCCAAAATGAACTTTTTATTGCTTTAAACGCGTTTTCAGCCCCTGATTGTACACTTAAGGTGAAAATGTCAAAATCTTCAAAATGAGCATAAGCACAATGAAATTAATGCTGGAATCATCTTCAGGATGCTAGAATACACTAAATACAGCAAAAATTTTGAGTCTACAACGTTTAGTTTAGGTGTGAGAGCCAAAATGAACTTTTTATTGCTTTAAACGCGTTTTCAGCCCCTGATTGTACACTTAAGGTGAAAATGTCAAAATCTTAAAAATGAGCATAAGCACAATGAAATTAATGCTGGAATCATCTTCAGGATGCTAGAATACACTAAATACAGCAAAAATGTTGAGTCTACAACGTTTAGTTTAGGTGTGAGAGCCAAAATGAACTTTTTATTGCTTTAAATGCGTTTTCAGCCTGATTGTGCACTTTAGGTGAAAATGTCAAAATCTTCAAAATGAGCATAAGCACAATGAAATTAATGCTGGAATCATCTTCAGGATGCTAGAATACACTAAATACAGCAAAAATTTTGAGTCTACAACGTTTAGTTTAGGTGTGAGAGCCAAAATGAACTTTTTATTGCTTTAAACGCGTTTTCAGCCCCTGATTGTACACTTAAGGTGAAAATGTCAAAATCTTCAAAATGAGCATAAGCACAATGAAATTAATGCTGGAATCATCTTCAGGATGCTAGAATACATAAATACAGCAAAAATTTTGAGTCTACAACGTTTAGTTTAGGTGTGAGAGCCAAAATGAACTTTTTATTGCTTTAAACGCGTTTTCAGCCTGATTGTGCACTTTAGGTGAAAATGTCAAAATCTTAAAAATGAGCATAAGCACAATGAAATTAATGCTGGAATCATCTTCAGGATGCTAGAATACACTAAATACAGCAAAAATTTTGAGTCTACAACGTTTAGTTTAGGTTTGTGAGCCAAAATGAACTTTTTATTGCTTTAAATGCGTTTTCAGCCTGATTGTGCACTTTAGGTGAAAATGTCAAAATCTTCAAAATGAGCATAAGCACTATGAAATTAATGCTGGAATCATCTTCAGGATGCTAGAATACACTGAATACAGCAAAAATTTTGAGTCTACAACGTTTAGTTTAGGTGTGAGAGCCAAAATGAACTTTTTATTGCTTTAAACGCGTTTTCAGCCTGATTGTGCACTTTAGGTGAAAATGTCAAAATCTTAAAAATGAGCATAAGCACTATGAAATTAATGCTGGAATCATCTTCAGGATGCTAGAATACACTGAATACAGCTAAAATTTTGAGTCTACAACGTTTAGTTTAGGTGTGAGATTCAAAATGAACTTTTTATTGCTTTAAACGCGTTTTCAGCCCCTGATTGTACACTTAAGGTGAAAATGTCAAAATCTTAAAAATGAGCATAAGCACAATGAAATTAATGCTAGAATCATCTTCAGGATGCTAGAATACACTAAATACAGCAAAAATGTTGAGTGTACAACGTTTAGTTTAGGTGTGAGAGCCAAAATGAACTTTTTATTGCTTTAAATGCGTTTTCAGCCTGATTGTGCACTTTAGGTGAAAATGTCAAAATCTTCAAAATGAGCATAAGCACAATGAAATTAATGCTGGAATCATCTTCAGGATGCTAGAATACACTAAATACAGCAAAAATTTTGAGTCTACAACGTTTAGTTTAGGTGTGAGTGCCAAAATGAACTTTTTATTGCTTTAAACGCGTTTTCAGCCTGATTGTGCACTTTAGGTGAAAATGTCAAAATCTTAAAAATGAGCATAAGCACAATGAAATTAATGCTGGAATCATCTTCAGGATGCTAGAATACACTAAATACAGCAAAAATGTTGAGTCTACAACGTTTAGTTTAGGTGTGAGAGCCAAAATGAACTTTTTATTGCTTTAAATGCGTTTTCAGCCTGATTGTGCACTTTAGGTGAAAATGTCAAAATCTTCAAAATGAGCATAAGCACGATGAAATTAATGCTAGAATCATCTTCAGGATGCTAGAATACACTGAATACAGCAAAAATTTTGAGTCTACAACGTTTAGTTTAGGTGTGAGAGCCAAAATGAACTTTTTATTGCTTTAAACGCGTTTTCAGCCCCTGATTGTACACTTAAGGTGAAAATGTCAAAATCTTAAAAATGAGCATAAGCACAATGAAATTAATGCTGGAATCATCTTCAGGATGCTAGAATACACTAAATACAGCAAAAATGTTGAGTCTACAACGTTTAGTTTAGGTGTGAGAGCCAAAATGAACTTTTTATTGCTTTAAATGCGTTTTCAGCCTGATTGTGCACTTTAGGTGAAAATGTCAAAATCTTCAAAATGAGCATAAGCACAATGAAATTAATGCTGGAATCATCTTCAGGATGCTAGAATACACTAAATACAGCAAAAATTTTGAGTCTACAACGTTTAGTTTAGGTGTGAGTGCCAAAATGAACTTTTTATTGCTTTAAACGCGTTTTCAGCCTGATTGTGCACTTTAGGTGAAAATGTCAAAATCTTAAAAATGAGCATAAGCACAATGAAATTAATGCTGGAATCATCTTTAGGATGCTAGAATACACTAAATACAGCAAAAATTTTGAGTCTACAACGTTTAGTTTAGGTGTGAGAGCCAAAATGAACTTTTTATTGCTTTAAACGCGTTTTCAGCCCCTGATTGTACACTTAAGGTGAAAATGTCAAAATCTTCAAAATGAGCATAAGCACAATGAAATTAATGCTGGAATCATCTTTAGGATGCTAGAATACACTAAATACAGCAAAAATTTTGAGTCTACAACGTTTAGTTTAGGTGTGAGAGCCAAAATGAACTTTTTATTGCTTTAAACGCGTTTTCAGCCTGATTGTGCACTTTAGGTGAAAATGTCAAAATCTTAAAAATGAGCATAAGCACAATGAAATTAATGCTGGAATCATCTTCAGGATGCTAGAATACACATAATACAGCAAAAATTTTGAGTCTACAACGTTTAGTTTAGGTGTGAGAGCCAAAATGAACTTTTTATTGCTTTAAACGCGTTTTCAGCCCCTGATTGTACACTTAAGGTGAAAATGTCAAAATCTTCAAAATGAGCATAAGCACAATGAAATTAATGCTGGAATCATCTTCAGGATGCTAGAATACACTAAATACAGCAAAAATTTTGAGTCTACAACGTTTAGTTTAGGTGTGAGAGCCAAAATGAACTTTTTATTGCTTTAAACGCGTTTTCAGCCTGATTGTGCACTTTAGGTGAAAATGTCAAAATCTTAAAAATGAGCATAAGCACTATGAAATTAATGCTGGAATCATCTTCAGGATGCTAGAATACACTGAATACAGCAAAAATTTTGAGTCTACAACGTTTAGTTTAGGTGTGATATTCAAAATGAACTTTTTATTGCTTTAAACGCGTTTTCAGCCCCTGATTGTACACTTAAGGTGAAAATGTCAAAATCTTAAAAATGAGCATAAGCACAATGAAATTAATGCTAGAATCATCTTCAGGATGCTAGAATACACTAAATACAGCAAAAATGTTGAGTGTACAACGTTTAGTTTAGGTGTGAGAGCCAAAATGAACTTTTTATTGCTTTAAATGCGTTTTCAGCCTGATTGTGCACTTTAGGTGAAAATGTCAAAATCTTCAAAATGAGCATAAGCACAATGAAATTAATGCTGGAATCATCTTCAGGATGCTAGAATACACTAAATACAGCAAAAATTTTGAGTCTACAACGTTTAGTTTAGGTGTGAGTGCCAAAATGAACTTTTTATTGCTTTAAACGCGTTTTCAGCCTGATTGTGCACTTTAGGTGAAAATGTCAAAATCTTAAAAATGAGCATAAGCACAATGAAATTAATGCTGGAATCATCTTCAGGATGCTAGAATACACTAAATACAGCAAAAATTTTGAGTCTACAACGTTTAGTTTAGGTGTGAGAGCCAAAATGAACTTTTTATTGCTTTAAACGCGTTTTCAGCCCCTGATTGTACACTTAAGGTGAAAATGTCAAAATCTTCAAAATGAGCATAAGCACAATGAAATTAATGCTGGAATCATCTTCAGGATGCTAGAATACACTAAATACAGCAAAAATTTTGAGTCTACAACGTTTAGTTTAGGTGTGAGAGCCAAAATGAACTTTTTATTGCTTTAAACGCGTTTTCAGCCCCTGATTGTACACTTAAGGTGAAAATGTCAAAATCTTAAAAATGAGCATAAGCACAATGAAATTAATGCTGGAATCATCTTCAGGATGCTAGAATACACTAAATACAGCAAAAATGTTGAGTCTACAACGTTTAGTTTAGGTGTGAGAGCCAAAATGAACTTTTTATTGCTTTAAATGCGTTTTCAGCCTGATTGTGCACTTTAGGTGAAAATGTCAAAATCTTCAAAATGAGCATAAGCACAATGAAATTAATGCTGGAATCATCTTCAGGATGCTAGAATACACTAAATACAGCAAAACTTTTGAGTCTACAACGTTTAGTTTAGGTGTGAGTGCCAAAATGAACTTTTTATTGCTTTAAACGCGTTTTCAGCCTGATTGTGCACTTTAGGTGAAAATGTCAAAATCTTAAAAATGAGCATAAGCACAATGAAATTAATGCTGGAATCATCTTTAGGATGCTAGAATACACTAAATACAGCAAAATTTTTGAGTCTACAACGTTTAGTTTAGGTGTGAGAGCCAAAATGAACTTTTTATTGCTTTAAACGCGTTTTCAGCCCCTGATTGTACACTTAAGGTGAAAATGTCAAAATCTTCAAAATGAGCATAAGCACAATGAAATTAATGCTGGAATCATCTTCAGGATGCTAGAATACACTAAATACAGCAAAAATTTTGAGTCTACAACGTTTAGTTTAGGTGTGAGAGCCAAAATGAACTTTTTATTGCTTTAAACGCGTTTTCAGCCTGATTGTGCACTTTAGGTGAAAATGTCAAAATCTTAAAAATGAGCATAAGCACAATGAAATTAATGCTGGAATCATCTTCAGGATGCTAGAATACACATAATACAGCAAAAATTTTGAGTCTACAACGTTTAGTTTAGGTGTGAGAGCCAAAATGAACTTTTTATTGCTTTAAACGCGTTTTCAGCCCCTGATTGTACACTTAAGGTGAAAATGTCAAAATCTTCAAAATGAGCATAAGCACAATGAAATTAATGCTGGAATCATCTTCAGGATGCTAGAATACACTAAATACAGCAAAAATTTTGAGTCTACAACGTTTAGTTTAGGTGTGAGAGCCAAAATGAACTTTTTATTGCTTTAAACGCGTTTTCAGCCTGATTGTGCACTTTAGGTGAAAATGTCAAAATCTTAAAAATGAGCATAAGCACTATGAAATTAATGCTGGAATCATCTTCAGGATGCTAGAATACACTGAATACAGCAAAAATTTTGAGTCTACAACGTTTAGTTTAGGTGTGAGAGCCAAAATGAACTTTTTATTGCTTTAAACGCGTTTTCAGCCCCTGATTGTACACTTAAGGTGAAAATGTCAAAATCTTAAAAATGAGCATAAGCACAATGAAATTAATGCTGGAATCATCTTCAGGATGCTAGAATACACTAAATACAGCAAAAATGTTGAGTCTACAACGTTTAGTTTAGGTGTGAGAGCCAAAATGAACTTTTTATTGCTTTAAATGCGTTTTCAGCCTGATTGTGCACTTTAGGTGAAAATGTCAAAATCTTCAAAATGAGCATAAGCACAATGAAATTAATGCTGGAATCATCTTCAGGATGCTAGAATACACTAAATACAGCAAAAATTTTGAGTCTACAACGTTTAGTTTAGGTGTGAGTGCCAAAATGAACTTTTTATTGCTTTAAACGCGTTTTCAGCCTGATTGTGCACTTTAGGTGAAAATGTCAAAATCTTAAAAATGAGCATAAGCACAATGAAATTAATGCTGGAATCATCTTCAGGATGCTAGAATACACTAAATACAGCAAAAATTTTGAGTCTACAACGTTTAGTTTAGGTGTGAGAGCCAAAATGAACTTTTTATTGCTTTAAACGCGTTTTCAGCCCCTGATTGTACACTTAAGGTGAAAATGTCAAAATCTTAAAAATGAGCACAAGCACAATGAAATTAATGCTGGAATCATCTTCAGGATGCTAGAATACACTAAATACAGCAAAAATGTTGAGTCTACAACGTTTAGTTTAGGTGTGAGAGCCAAAATGAACTTTTTATTGCTTTAAATGCGTTTTCAGCCTGATTGTGCACTTTAGGTGAAAATGTCAAAATCTTCAAAATGAGCATAAGCACAATGAAATTAATGCTGGAATCATCTTCAGGATGCTAGAATACACTAAATACAGCAAAAATTTTGAGTCTACAACGTTTAGTTTAGGTGTGAGAGCCAAAATGAACTTTTTATTGCTTTAAACGCGTTTTCAGCCCCTGATTGTACACTTAAGGTGAAAATGTCAAAATCTTAAAAATGAGCACAAGCACAATGAAATTAATGCTGGAATCATCTTCAGGATGCTAGAATACACTAAATACAGCAAAAATGTTGAGTCTACAACGTTTAGTTTAGGTGTGAGAGCCAAAATGAACTTTTTATTGCTTTAAATGCGTTTTCAGCCTGATTGTGCACTTTAGGTGAAAATGTCAAAATCTTCAAAATGAGCATAAGCACAATGAAATTAATGCTGGAATCATCTTCAGGATGCTAGAATACACTAAATACAGCAAAAATTTTGAGTCTACAACGTTTAGTTTAGGTGTGAGTGCCAAAATGAACTTTTTATTGCTTTAAACGCGTTTTCAGCCTGATTGTGCACTTTAGGTGAAAATGTCAAAATCTTAAAAATGAGCATAAGCACAATGAAATTAATGCTAGAATCATCTTTAGGATGCTAGAATACACTAAATACAGCAAAAATTTTGAGTCTACAACGTTTAGTTTAGGTGTGAGAGCCAAAATGAACTTTTTATTGCTTTAAACGCGTTTTCAGCCCCTGATTGTACACTTAAGGTGAAAATGTCAAAATCTTCAAAATGAGCATAAGCACAATGAAATTAATGCTGGAATCATCTTCAGGATGCTAGAATACACTAAATACAGCAAAAATTTTGAGTCTACAACGTTTAGTTTAGGTGTGAGAGCCAAAATGAACTTTTTATTGCTTTAAACGCGTTTTCAGCCCCTGATTGTACACTTAAGGTGAAAATGTCAAAATCTTAAAAATGAGCATAAGCACAATGAAATTAATGCTGGAATCATCTTCAGGATGCTAGAATACACTAAATACAGCAAAAATGTTGAGTCTACAACGTTTAGTTTAGGTGTGAGAGCCAAAATGAACTTTTTATTGCTTTAAATGCGTTTTCAGCCTGATTGTGCACTTTAGGTGAAAATGTCAAAATCTTCAAAATGAGCATAAGCACAGCAAAAATGTTGAGTCTACAACGTTTAGTTTAGGTGTGAGAGCCAAAATGAACTTTTTATTGCTTTAAATGCGTTTTCAGCCTGATTGTGCACTTTAGGTGAAAATGTCAAAATCTTCAAAATGAGCATAAGCACAATGAAATTAATGCTGGAATCATCTTCAGGATGCTAGAATACACTAAATACAGCAAAAATTTTGAGTCTACAACGTTTAGTTTAGGTGTGAGTGCCAAAATGAACTTTTTATTGCTTTAAACGCGTTTTCAGCCTGATTGTGCACTTTAGGTGAAAATGTCAAAATCTTAAAAATGAGCATAAGCACAATGAAATTAATGCTGGAATCATCTTCAGGATGCTAGAATACACTAAATACAGCAAAAATTTTGAGTCTACAACGTTTAGTTTAGGTGTGAGAGCCAAAATGAACTTTTTATTGCTTTAAACGCGTTTTCAGCCCCTGATTGTACACTTAAGGTGAAAATGTCAAAATCTTCAAAATGAGCATAAGCACAATGAAATTAATGCTGGAATCATCTTCAGGATGCTAGAATACACTAAATACAGCAAAAATTCAATGAAATGTCAAAATCTTAAAAATGAGCATAAGCACAATGAAATTAATGCTAGAATCATCTTTAGGATGCTAGAATACACTAAATACAGCAAAAATTTTGAGTCTACAACGTTTAGTTTAGGTGTGAGAGCCAAAATGAACTTTTTATTGCTTTAAACGCGTTTTCAGCCCCTGATTGTACACTTAAGGTGAAAATGTCAAAATCTTCAAAATGAGCATAAGCACAATGAAATTAATGCTGGAATCATCTTCAGGATGCTAGAATACACTAAATACAGCAAAAATTTTGAGTCTACAACGTTTAGTTTAGGTGTGAGAGCCAAAATGAACTTTTTATTGCTTTAAACGCGTTTTCAGCCCCTGATTGTACACTTAAGGTGAAAATGTCAAAATCTTAAAAATGAGCATAAGCACAATGAAATTAATGCTGGAATCATCTTCAGGATGCTAGAATACACTAAATACAGCAAAAATGTTGAGTCTACAACGTTTAGTTTAGGTGTGAGAGCCAAAATGAACTTTTTATTGCTTTAAATGCGTTTTCAGCCTGATTGTGCACTTTAGGTGAAAATGTCAAAATCTTCAAAATGAGCATAAGCACAGCAAAAATGTTGAGTCTACAACGTTTAGTTTAGGTGTGAGAGCCAAAATGAACTTTTTATTGCTTTAAATGCGTTTTCAGCCTGATTGTGCACTTTAGGTGAAAATGTCAAAATCTTCAAAATGAGCATAAGCACAATGAAATTAATGCTGGAATCATCTTCAGGATGCTAGAATACACTAAATACAGCAAAAATTTTGAGTCTACAACGTTTAGTTTAGGTGTGAGTGCCAAAATGAACTTTTTATTGCTTTAAACGCGTTTTCAGCCTGATTGTGCACTTTAGGTGAAAATGTCAAAATCTTAAAAATGAGCATAAGCACAATGAAATTAATGCTGGAATCATCTTCAGGATGCTAGAATACACTAAATACAGCAAAAATTTTGAGTCTACAACGTTTAGTTTAGGTGTGAGAGCCAAAATGAACTTTTTATTGCTTTAAACGCGTTTTCAGCCCCTGATTGTACACTTAAGGTGAAAATGTCAAAATCTTCAAAATGAGCATAAGCACAATGAAATTAATGCTGGAATCATCTTCAGGATGCTAGAATACACTAAATACAGCAAAAATTTTGAGTCTACAACGTTTAGTTTAGGTGTGAGAGCCAAAATGAACTTTTTATTGCTTTAAACGCGTTTTCAGCCTGATTGTGCACTTTAGGTGAAAATGTCAAAATCTTCAAAATGAGCATAAGCACAATGAAATTAATGCTGGAATCATCTTCAGGATGCTAGAATACACTAAATACAGCAAAAATTTTGAGTCTACAACGTTTAGTTTAGGTGTGAGAGCCAAAATGAACTTTTTATTGCTTTAAACGCGTTTTCAGCCCCTGATTGTACACTTAAGGTGAAAATGTCAAAATCTTAAAAATGAGCACAAGCACAATGAAATTAATGCTGGAATCATCTTCAGGATGCTAGAATACACTAAATACAGCAAAAATGTTGAGTCTACAACGTTTAGTTTAGGTGTGAGAGCCAAAATGAACTTTTTATTGCTTTAAATGCGTTTTCAGCCTGATTGTGCACTTTAGGTGAAAATGTCAAAATCTTCAAAATGAGCATAAGCACAATGAAATTAATGCTGGAATCATCTTCAGGATGCTAGAATACACTAAATACAGCAAAAATTTTGAGTCTACAACGTTTAGTTTAGGTGTGAGTGCCAAAATGAACTTTTTATTGCTTTAAACGCGTTTTCAGCCTGATTGTGCACTTTAGGTGAAAATGTCAAAATCTTAAAAATGAGCATAAGCACAATGAAATTAATGCTAGAATCATCTTTAGGATGCTAGAATACACTAAATACAGCAAAAATTTTGAGTCTACAACGTTTAGTTTAGGTGTGAGAGCCAAAATGAACTTTTTATTGCTTTAAACGCGTTTTCAGCCCCTGATTGTACACTTAAGGTGAAAATGTCAAAATCTTCAAAATGAGCATAAGCACAATGAAATTAATGCTGGAATCATCTTCAGGATGCTAGAATACACTAAATACAGCAAAAATTTTGAGTCTACAACGTTTAGTTTAGGTGTGAGAGCCAAAATGAACTTTTTATTGCTTTAAACGCGTTTTCAGCCCCTGATTGTACACTTAAGGTGAAAATGTCAAAATCTTAAAAATGAGCATAAGCACAATGAAATTAATGCTGGAATCATCTTCAGGATGCTAGAATACACTAAATACAGCAAAAATGTTGAGTCTACAACGTTTAGTTTAGGTGTGAGAGCCAAAATGAACTTTTTATTGCTTTAAATGCGTTTTCAGCCTGATTGTGCACTTTAGGTGAAAATGTCAAAATCTTCAAAATGAGCATAAGCACAATGAAATTAATGCTGGAATCATCTTCAGGATGCTAGAATACACTAAATACAGCAAAAATTTTGAGTCTACAACGTTTAGTTTAGGTGTGAGTGCCAAAATGAACTTTTTATTGCTTTAAACGCGTTTTCAGCCTGATTGTGCACTTTAGGTGAAAATGTCAAAATCTTAAAAATGAGCATAAGCACAATGAAATTAATGCTGGAATCATCTTTAGGATGCTAGAATACACTAAATACAGCAAAAATTTTGAGTCTACAACGTTTAGTTTAGGTGTGAGAGCCAAAATGAACTTTTTATTGCTTTAAACGCGTTTTCAGCCCCTGATTGTACACTTAAGGTGAAAATGTCAAAATCTTCAAAATGAGCATAAGCACAATGAAATTAATGCTGGAATCATCTTCAGGATGCTAGAATACACTAAATACAGCAAAAATTTTGAGTCTACAACGTTTAGTTTAGGTGTGAGAGCCAAAATGAACTTTTTATTGCTTTAAACGCGTTTTCAGCCCCTGATTGTACACTTAAGGTGAAAATGTCAAAATCTTAAAAATGAGCATAAGCACAATGAAATTAATGCTGGAATCATCTTCAGGATGCTAGAATACACTAAATACAGCAAAAATGTTGAGTCTACAACGTTTAGTTTAGGTGTGAGAGCCAAAATGAACTTTTTATTGCTTTAAATGCGTTTTCAGCCTGATTGTGCACTTTAGGTGAAAATGTCAAAATCTTCAAAATGAGCATAAGCACAATGAAATTAATGCTGGAATCATCTTCAGGATGCTAGAATACACTAAATACAGCAAAAATTTTGAGTCTACAACGTTTAGTTTAGGTGTGAGTGCCAAAATGAACTTTTTATTGCTTTAAACGCGTTTTCAGCCTGATTGTGCACTTTAGGTGAAAATGTCAAAATCTTAAAAATGAGCATAAGCACAATGAAATTAATGCTGGAATCATCTTCAGGATGCTAGAATACACTAAATACAGCAAAAATTTTGAGTCTACAACGTTTAGTTTAGGTGTGAGAGCCAAAATGAACTTTTTATTGCTTTAAACGCGTTTTCAGCCCCTGATTGTACACTTAAGGTGAAAATGTCAAAATCTTCAAAATGAGCATAAGCACAATGAAATTAATGCTGGAATCATCTTCAGGATGCTAGAATACACTAAATACAGCAAAAATTTTGAGTCTACAACGTTTAGTTTAGGTGTGAGAGCCAAAATGAACTTTTTATTGCTTTAAACGCGTTTTCAGCCTGATTGTGCACTTTAGGTGAAAATGTCAAAATCTTCAAAATGAGCATAAGCACAATGAAATTAATGCTGGAATCATCTTCAGGATGCTAGAATACACTAAATACAGCAAAAATTTTGAGTCTACAATGTTTAGTTTAGGTGTGAGAGCCAAAATGAACTTTTTATTGCTTTAAACGCGTTTTCAGCCCCTGATTGTACACTTAAGGTGAAAATGTCAAAATCTTCAAAATGAGCATAAGCACAATGAAATTAATGCTGGAATCATCTTCAGGATGCTAGAATACACTAAATACAGCAAAAATTTTGAGTCTACAACGTTTAGTTTAGGTGTGAGAGCCAAAACGAACTTTTTATTGCTTTAAACGCGTTTTCAGCCTGATTGTGCACTTTAGGTGAAAATGTCAAAATCTTCAAAATGAGCATAAGCACGATGAAATTAATGCTAGAATCATCTTCAGGATGCTAGAATACACTGAATACAGCAAAAATTTTGAGTCTACAACGTTTAGTTTAGGTGTGAGAGCCAAAATGAACTTTTTATTGCTTTAAACACGTTTTCAGCCCCTGATTGTACACTTAAGGTGAAAATGTCAAAATCTTAAAAATGAGCACAAGCACAATGAAATTAATGCTGGAATCATCTTCAGGATGCTAGAATACACTAAATACAGCAAAAATGTTGAGTCTACAACGTTTAGTTTAGGTGTGAGAGCCAAAATGAACTTTTTATTGCTTTAAATGCGTTTTCAGCCTGATTGTGCACTTTAGGTGAAAATGTCAAAATCTTCAAAATGAGCATAAGCACAATGAAATTAATGCTGGAATCATCTTCAGGATGCTAGAATACACTAAATACAGCAAAAATTTTGAGTCTACAACGTTTAGTTTAGGTGTGAGTGCCAAAATGAACTTTTTATTGCTTTAAACGCGTTTTCAGCCTGATTGTGCACTTTAGGTGAAAATGTCAAAATCTTAAAAATGAGCATAAGCACAATGAAATTAATGCTGGAATCATCTTCAGGATGCTAGAATACACTAAATACAGCAAAAATTTTGAGTCTACAACGTTTAGTTTAGGTGTGAGAGCCAAAATGAACTTTTTATTGCTTTAAACGCGTTTTCAGCCCCTGATTGTACACTTAAGGTGAAAATGTCAAAATCTTCAAAATGAGCATAAGCACAATGAAATTAATGCTGGAATCATCTTCAGGATGCTAGAATACACTAAATACAGCAAAAATTCAATGAAATGTCAAAATCTTAAAAATGAGCATAAGCACAATGAAATTAATGCTAGAATCATCTTTAGGATGCTAGAATACACTAAATACAGCAAAAATTTTGAGTCTACAACGTTTAGTTTAGGTGTGAGAGCCAAAATGAACTTTTTATTGCTTTAAACGCGTTTTCAGCCCCTGATTGTACACTTAAGGTGAAAATGTCAAAATCTTCAAAATGAGCATAAGCACAATGAAATTAATGCTGGAATCATCTTCAGGATGCTAGAATACACTAAATACAGCAAAAATTTTGAGTCTACAACGTTTAGTTTAGGTGTGAGAGCCAAAATGAACTTTTTATTGCTTTAAACGCGTTTTCAGCCCCTGATTGTACACTTAAGGTGAAAATGTCAAAATCTTAAAAATGAGCATAAGCACAATGAAATTAATGCTGGAATCATCTTCAGGATGCTAGAATACACTAAATACAGCAAAAATGTTGAGTCTACAACGTTTAGTTTAGGTGTGAGAGCCAAAATGAACTTTTTATTGCTTTAAATGCGTTTTCAGCCTGATTGTGCACTTTAGGTGAAAATGTCAAAATCTTCAAAATGAGCATAAGCACAGCAAAAATGTTGAGTCTACAACGTTTAGTTTAGGTGTGAGAGCCAAAATGAACTTTTTATTGCTTTAAATGCGTTTTCAGCCTGATTGTGCACTTTAGGTGAAAATGTCAAAATCTTCAAAATGAGCATAAGCACAATGAAATTAATGCTGGAATCATCTTCAGGATGCTAGAATACACTAAATACAGCAAAAATTTTGAGTCTACAACGTTTAGTTTAGGTGTGAGTGCCAAAATGAACTTTTTATTGCTTTAAACGCGTTTTCAGCCTGATTGTGCACTTTAGGTGAAAATGTCAAAATCTTAAAAATGAGCATAAGCACAATGAAATTAATGCTGGAATCATCTTCAGGATGCTAGAATACACTAAATACAGCAAAAATTTTGAGTCTACAACGTTTAGTTTAGGTGTGAGAGCCAAAATGAACTTTTTATTGCTTTAAACGCGTTTTCAGCCCCTGATTGTACACTTAAGGTGAAAATGTCAAAATCTTCAAAATGAGCATAAGCACAATGAAATTAATGCTGGAATCATCTTCAGGATGCTAGAATACACTAAATACAGCAAAAATTTTGAGTCTACAACGTTTAGTTTAGGTGTGAGAGCCAAAATGAACTTTTTATTGCTTTAAACGCGTTTTCAGCCTGATTGTGCACTTTAGGTGAAAATGTCAAAATCTTCAAAATGAGCATAAGCACAATGAAATTAATGCTGGAATCATCTTCAGGATGCTAGAATACACTAAATACAGCAAAAATTTTGAGTCTACAACGTTTAGTTTAGGTGTGAGAGCCAAAATGAACTTTTTATTGCTTTAAACGCGTTTTCAGCCCCTGATTGTACACTTAAGGTGAAAATGTCAAAATCTTAAAAATGAGCACAAGCACAATGAAATTAATGCTGGAATCATCTTCAGGATGCTAGAATACACTAAATACAGCAAAAATGTTGAGTCTACAACGTTTAGTTTAGGTGTGAGAGCCAAAATGAACTTTTTATTGCTTTAAATGCGTTTTCAGCCTGATTGTGCACTTTAGGTCAAAATGTCAAAATCTTCAAAATGAGCATAAGCACAATGAAATTAATGCTGGAATCATCTTCAGGATGCTAGAATACACTAAATACAGCAAAAATTTTGAGTCTACAACGTTTAGTTTAGGTGTGAGTGCCAAAATGAACTTTTTATTGCTTTAAACGCGTTTTCAGCCTGATTGTGCACTTTAGGTGAAAATGTCAAAATCTTAAAAATGAGCATAAGCACAATGAAATTAATGCTAGAATCATCTTTAGGATGCTAGAATACACTAAATACAGCAAAAATTTTGAGTCTACAACGTTTAGTTTAGGTGTGAGAGCCAAAATGAACTTTTTATTGCTTTAAACGCGTTTTCAGCCCCTGATTGTACACTTAAGGTGAAAATGTCAAAATCTTCAAAATGAGCATAAGCACAATGAAATTAATGCTGGAATCATCTTCAGGATGCTAGAATACACTAAATACAGCAAAAATTTTGAGTCTACAACGTTTAGTTTAGGTGTGAGAGCCAAAATGAACTTTTTATTGCTTTAAACGCGTTTTCAGCCCCTGATTGTACACTTAAGGTGAAAATGTCAAAATCTTAAAAATGAGCATAAGCACAATGAAATTAATGCTGGAATCATCTTCAGGATGCTAGAATACACTAAATACAGCAAAAATGTTGAGTCTACAACGTTTAGTTTAGGTGTGAGAGCCAAAATGAACTTTTTATTGCTTTAAATGCGTTTTCAGCCTGATTGTGCACTTTAGGTGAAAATGTCAAAATCTTCAAAATGAGCATAAGCACAATGAAATTAATGCTGGAATCATCTTCAGGATGCTAGAATACACTAAATACAGCAAAAATTTTGAGTCTACAACGTTTAGTTTAGGTGTGAGTGCCAAAATGAACTTTTTATTGCTTTAAACGCGTTTTCAGCCTGATTGTGCACTTTAGGTGAAAATGTCAAAATCTTAAAAATGAGCATAAGCACAATGAAATTAATGCTGGAATCATCTTTAGGATGCTAGAATACACTAAATACAGCAAAAATTTTGAGTCTACAACGTTTAGTTTAGGTGTGAGAGCCAAAATGAACTTTTTATTGCTTTAAACGCGTTTTCAGCCCCTGATTGTACACTTAAGGTGAAAATGTCAAAATCTTCAAAATGAGCATAAGCACAATGAAATTAATGCTGGAATCATCTTCAGGATGCTAGAATACACTAAATACAGCAAAAATTTTGAGTCTACAACGTTTAGTTTAGGTGTGAGAGCCAAAATGAACTTTTTATTGCTTTAAACGCGTTTTCAGCCCCTGATTGTACACTTAAGGTGAAAATGTCAAAATCTTAAAAATGAGCATAAGCACAATGAAATTAATGCTGGAATCATCTTCAGGATGCTAGAATACACTAAATACAGCAAAAATGTTGAGTCTACAACGTTTAGTTTAGGTGTGAGAGCCAAAATGAACTTTTTATTACTTTAAATGCGTTTTCAGCCTGATTGTGCACTTTAGGTGAAAATGTCAAAATCTTCAAAATGAGCATAAGCACAATGAAATTAATGCTGGAATCATCTTCAGGATGCTAGAATACACTAAATACAGCAAAAATTTTGAGTCTACAACGTTTAGTTTAGGTGTGAGTGCCAAAATGAACTTTTTATTGCTTTAAACGCGTTTTCAGCCTGATTGTGCACTTTAGGTGAAAATGTCAAAATCTTAAAAATGAGCATAAGCACAATGAAATTAATGCTGGAATCATCTTCAGGATGCTAGAATACACTAAATACAGCAAAAATTTTGAGTCTACAACGTTTAGTTTAGGTGTGAGAGCCAAAATGAACTTTTTATTGCTTTAAACGCGTTTTCAGCCCCTGATTGTACACTTAAGGTGAAAATGTCAAAATCTTCAAAATGAGCATAAGCACAATGAAATTAATGCTGGAATCATCTTCAGGATGCTAGAATACACTAAATACAGCAAAAATTTTGAGTCTACAACGTTTAGTTTAGGTGTGAGAGCCAAAATGAACTTTTTATTGCTTTAAACGCGTTTTCAGCCTGATTGTGCACTTTAGGTGAAAATGTCAAAATCTTCAAAATGAGCATAAGCACAATGAAATTAATGCTGGAATCATCTTCAGGATGCTAGAATACACTAAATACAGCAAAAATTTTGAGTCTACAATGTTTAGTTTAGGTGTGAGAGCCAAAATGAACTTTTTATTGCTTTAAACGCGTTTTCAGCCCCTGATTGTACACTTAAGGTGAAAATGTCAAAATCTTCAAAATGAGCATAAGCACAATGAAATTAATGCTGGAATCATCTTCAGGATGCTAGAATACACTAAATACAGCAAAAATTTTGAGTCTACAACGTTTAGTTTAGGTGTGAGAGCCAAAACGAACTTTTTATTGCTTTAAACGCGTTTTCAGCCTGATTGTGCACTTTAGGTGAAAATGTCAAAATCTTCAAAATGAGCATAAGCACGATGAAATTAATGCTAGAATCATCTTCAGGATGCTAGAATACACTGAATACAGCAAAAATTTTGAGTCTACAACGTTTAGTTTAGGTGTGAGAGCCAAAATGAACTTTTTATTGCTTTAAACACGTTTTCAGCCCCTGATTGTACACTTAAGGTGAAAATGTCAAAATCTTAAAAATGAGCACAAGCACAATGAAATTAATGCTGGAATCATCTTCAGGATGCTAGAATACACTAAATACAGCAAAAATGTTGAGTCTACAACGTTTAGTTTAGGTGTGAGAGCCAAAATGAACTTTTTATTGCTTTAAATGCGTTTTCAGCCTGATTGTGCACTTTAGGTGAAAATGTCAAAATCTTCAAAATGAGCATAAGCACAATGAAATTAATGCTGGAATCATCTTCAGGATGCTAGAATACACTAAATACAGCAAAAATTTTGAGTCTACAACGTTTAGTTTAGGTGTGAGTGCCAAAATGAACTTTTTATTGCTTTAAACGCGTTTTCAGCCTGATTGTGCACTTTAGGTGAAAATGTCAAAATCTTAAAAATGAGCATAAGCACAATGAAATTAATGCTGGAATCATCTTTAGGATGCTAGAATACACTAAATACAGCAAAAATTTTGAGTCTACAACGTTTAGTTTAGGTGTGAGAGCCAAAATGAACTTTTTATTGCTTTAAACGCGTTTTCAGCCCCTGATTGTACACTTAAGGTGAAAATGTCAAAATCTTCAAAATGAGCATAAGCACAATGAAATTAATGCTGGAATCATCTTCAGGATGCTAGAATACACTAAATACAGCAAAAATTTTGAGTCTACAACGTTTAGTTTAGGTGTGAGAGCCAAAATGAACTTTTTATTGCTTTAAACGCGTTTTCAGCCCCTGATTGTACACTTAAGGTGAAAATGTCAAAATCTTAAAAATGAGCATAAGCACAATGAAATTAATGCTGGAATCATCTTCAGGATGCTAGAATACACTAAATACAGCAAAAATGTTGAGTCTAAAACGTTTAGTTTAGGTGTGAGAGCCAAAATGAACTTTTTATTGCTTTAAATGCGTTTTCAGCCTGATTGTGCACTTTAGGTGAAAATGTCAAAATCTTCAAAATGAGCATAAGCACAATGAAATTAATGCTGGAATCATCTTCAGGATGCTAGAATACACTAAATACAGCAAAAATTTTGAGTCTACAACGTTTAGTTTAGGTGTGAGTGCCAAAATGAACTTTTTATTGCTTTAAACGCGTTTTCAGCCTGATTGTGCACTTTAGGTGAAAATGTCAAAATCTTAAAAATGAGCATAAGCACAATGAAATTAATGCTGGAATCATCTTTAGGATGCTAGAATACACTAAATACAGCAAAAATTTTGAGTCTACAACGTTTAGTTTAGGTGTGAGAGCCAAAATGAACTTTTTATTGCTTTAAACGCGTTTTCAGCCCCTGATTGTACACTTAAGGTGAAAATGTCAAAATCTTCAAAATGAGCATAAGCACAATGAAATTAATGCTGGAATCATCTTCGGGATGCTAGAATACACTAAATACAGCAAAAATTTTGAGTCTACAACGTTTAGTTTAGGTGTGAGAGCCAAAATGAACTTTTTATTGCTTTAAACGCGTTTTCAGCCTGATTGTGCACTTTAGGTGAAAATGTCAAAATCTTAAAAATGAGCATAAGCACAATGAAATTAATGCTGGAATCATCTTCAGGATGCTAGAATACACTAAATACAGCAAAAATTTTGAGTCTACAACGTTTAGTTTAGGTGTGAGTGCCAAAATGAACTTTTTATTGCTTTAAACGCGTTTTCAGCCTGATTGTGCACTTTAGGTGAAAATGTCAAAATCTTAAAAATGAGCATAAGCACAATGCAATTAATGCTTGAATCATCTTTAGGATGCTAGAATACACTAAATACAGCAAAAATTTTGAGTCTACAACGTTTAGTTTAGGTGTGAGAGCCAAAATGAACTTTTTATTGCTTTAAACGCGTTTTCAGCCCCTGATTGTACACTTAAGGTGAAAATGTCAAAATCTTCAAAATGAGCATAAGCACAATGAAATTAATGCTGGAATCATCTTCAGGATGCTAGAATACACTAAATACAGCAAAAATTTTGAGTCTACAACGTTTAGTTTAGGTGTGAGAGCCAAAATGAACTTTTTATTGCTTTAAACGCGTTTTCAGCCTGATTGTGCACTTTAGGTGAAAATGTCAAAATCTTAAAAATGAGCATAAGCACAATGAAATTAATGCTGGAATCATCTTCAGGATGCTAGAATACACTAAATACAGCAAAAATTTTGAGTCTACAATGTTTAGTTTAGGTGTGAGAGCCAAAATGAACTTTTTATTGCTTTAAACGCGTTTTCAGCCCCTGATTGTACACTTAAGGTGAAAATGTCAAAATCTTCAAAATGAGCATAAGCACAATGAAATTAATGCTGGAATCATCTTCAGGATGCTAGAATACACTAAATACAGCAAAAATTTTGAGTCTACAACGTTTAGTTTAGGTGTGAGAGCCAAAATGAACTTTTTATTGCTTTAAACGCGTTTTCAGCCTGATTGTGCACTTTAGGTGAAAATGTCAAAATCTTAAAAATGAGCATAAGCACAATGAAATTAATGCTGGAATCATCTTCAGGGTGCTAGAATACAATATATACAGCAAAAATTTTGAGTCTACAACGTTTAGTTTAGGTGTGAGAGCCAAAATGAACTTTTTATTGCTTTAAACGCGTTTTCAGCCCCTAATTGTACACTTAAGGTGAAAATGTCAAAATCTTAAAATGAGCATAAGCACAATGAAATTAATGCTGGAATCATCTTTAGGATGCTAGAATACACTAAATACAGCAAAAATTTTGAGTCTACAACGTTTAGTTTAGGTGTGAGAGCCAAAATGAACTTTTTATTGCTTTAAACGCGTTTTCAGCCCCTGATTGTACACTTTAGGTGAAAATGTCAAAATCTTAAAAATGAGCATAAGCACAATGAAATTAATGCTGGAATCATCTTCAGGATGCTAGAATACACTAAATATAGCAAAAATTTTGAGTCTACAACGTTTAGTTTAGGTGTGAGAGCCAAAATTAACTTTTTATTGCTTTAAACGCGTTTTCAGCCCCTGATTGTACACTTAAGGTGAAAATGTCAAAATCTTAAAAATGAGCATAAGCACAATGAAATTAATGCTGGAATCATCTTCAGGATGCTAGAATACACTAAATACAGCAAAAATGTTGAGTCTACAACGTTTAGTTTAGGTGTGAGAGCCAAAATGAACTTTTTATTGCTTTAAATGCGTTTTCAGCCTGATTGTGCACTTTAGGTGAAAATGTCAAAATCTTCAAAATGAGCATAAGCACAATGAAATTAATGCTGGAATCATCTTCAGGATGCTAGAATACACTAAATACAGCAAAAATTTTGAGTCTACAACGTTTAGTTTAGGTGTGAGTGCCAAAATGAACTTTTTATTGCTTTAAACGCGTTTTCAGCCCCTAATTGTACACTTAAGGTGAAAATGTCAAAATCTTAAAAATGAGCATAAGCACAATGAAATTAATGCTGGAATCATCTTCAGGATGCTAGAATACACTAAATACAGCAAAAATTTTGAGTCTACAACGTTTAGTTTAGGTGTGAGTGCCAAAATGAACTTTTTATTGCTTTAAACGCGTTTTCAGCCTGATTGTGCACTTTAGGTGAAAATGTCAAAATCTTAAAATGAGCATAAGCACAATGAAATTAATGCTGGAATCATCTTTAGGATGCTAGAATACACTAAATACAGCAAAAATTTTGAGTCTACAACGTTTAGTTTAGGTGTGAGAGCCAAAATGAACTTTTTATTGCTTTAAACGCGTTTTCAGCCCCTGATTGTACACTTTAGGTGAAAATGTCAAAATCTTAAAAATGAGCATAAGCACAATGAAATTAATGCTGGAATCATCTTCAGGATGCTAGAATACACTAAATATAGCAAAAATTTTGAGTCTACAACGTTTAGTTTAGATGTGAGAGCCAAAATGAACTTTTTATTGCTTTAAACGCGTTTTCAGCCCCTGATTGTACACTTAAGGTGAAAATGTCAAAATCTTAAAAATGAGCATAAGCACAATGAAATTAATGCTGGAATCATCTTCAGGATGCTAGAATACACTAAATACAGCAAAAATTTTGAGTCTACAACGTTTAGTTTAGGTGTGAGAGCCAAAATGAACTTTTTATTGCTTTAAACGCGTTTTCAGCCTGATTGTGCACTTTAGGTGAAAATGTCAAAATCTTAAAAATGAGCATAAGCACAATGAAATTAATGCTGGAATCATCTTCAGGATGCTAGAATACACTAAATACAGCAAAAATTTTGAGTCTACAACGTTTAGTTTAGGTGTGAGTGCCAAAATGAACTTTTTATTGCTTTAAACGCGTTTTCAGCCTGATTGTGCACTTTAGGTGAAAATGTCAAAATCTTAAAAATGAGCATAAGCACAATGCAATTAATGCTTGAATCATCTTTAGGATGCTAGAATACACTAAATACAGCAAAAATTTTGAGTCTACAACGTTTAGTTTAGGTGTGAGAGCCAAAATGAACTTTTTATTGCTTTAAACGCGTTTTCAGCCCCTGATTGTACACTTAAGGTGAAAATGTCAAAATCTTCAAAATGAGCATAAGCACAATGAAATTAATGCTGGAATCATCTTCAGGATGCTAGAATACACTAAATACAGCAAAAATTTTGAGTCTACAACGTTTAGTTTAGGTGTGAGAGCCAAAATGAACTTTTTATTGCTTTAAACGCGTTTTCAGCCTGATTGTGCACTTTAGGTGAAAATGTCAAAATCTTAAAAATGAGCATAAGCACAATGAAATTAATGCTGGAATCATCTTCAGGATGCTAGAATACACTAAATACAGCAAAAATTTTGAGTCTACAATGTTTAGTTTAGGTGTGAGAGCCAAAATGAACTTTTTATTGCTTTAAACGCGTTTTCAGCCCCTGATTGTACACTTAAGGTGAAAATGTCAAAATCTTCAAAATGAGCATAAGCACAATGAAATTAATGCTGGAATCATCTTCAGGATGCTAGAATACACTAAATACAGCAAAAATTTTGAGTCTACAACGTTTAGTTTAGGTGTGAGAGCCAAAATGAACTTTTTATTGCTTTAAACGCGTTTTCAGCCTGATTGTGCACTTTAGGTGAAAATGTCAAAATCTTAAAAATGAGCATAAGCACAATGAAATTAATGCTGGAATCATCTTCAGGGTGCTAGAATACAATAAATACAGCAAAAATTTTGAGTCTACAACGTTTAGTTTAGGTGTGAGAGCCAAAATGAACTTTTTATTGCTTTAAACGCGTTTTCAGCCCCTAATTGTACACTTAAGGTGAAAATGTCAAAATCTTAAAATGAGCATAAGCACAATGAAATTAATGCTGGAATCATCTTTAGGATGCTAGAATACACTAAATACAGCAAAAATTTTGAGTCTACAACGTTTAGTTTAGGTGTGAGAGCCAAAATGAACTTTTTATTGCTTTAAACGCGTTTTCAGCCCCTGATTGTACACTTTAGGTGAAAATGTCAAAATCTTAAAAATGAGCATAAGCACAATGAAATTAATGCTGGAATCATCTTCAGGATGCTAGAATACACTAAATATAGCAAAAATTTTGAGTCTACAACGTTTAGTTTAGGTGTGAGAGCCAAAATTAACTTTTTATTGCTTTAAACGCGTTTTCAGCCCCTGATTGTACACTTAAGGTGAAAATGTCAAAATCTTAAAAATGAGCATAAGCACAATGAAATTAATGCTGGAATCATCTTCAGGATGCTAGAATACACTAAATACAGCAAAAATGTTGAGTCTACAACGTTTAGTTTAGGTGTGAGAGCCAAAATGAACTTTTTATTGCTTTAAATGCGTTTTCAGCCTGATTGTGCACTTTAGGTGAAAATGTCAAAATCTTCAAAATGAGCATAAGCACAATGAAATTAATGCTGGAATCATCTTCAGGATGCTAGAATACACTAAATACAGCAAAAATTTTGAGTCTACAACGTTTAGTTTAGGTGTGAGTGCCAAAATGAACTTTTTATTGCTTTAAACGCGTTTTCAGCCCCTAATTGTACACTTAAGGTGAAAATGTCAAAATCTTAAAAATGAGCATAAGCACAATGAAATTAATGCTGGAATCATCTTCAGGATGCTAGAATACACTAAATACAGCAAAAATTTTGAGTCTACAACGTTTAGTTTAGGTGTGAGTGCCAAAATGAACTTTTTATTGCTTTAAACGCGTTTTCAGCCTGATTGTGCACTTTAGGTGAAAATGTCAAAATCTTAAAATGAGCATAAGCACAATGAAATTAATGCTGGAATCATCTTTAGGATGCTAGAATACACTAAATACAGCAAAAATTTTGAGTCTACAACGTTTAGTTTAGGTGTGAGAGCCAAAATGAACTTTTTATTGCTTTAAACGCGTTTTCAGCCCCTGATTGTACACTTTAGGTGAAAATGTCAAAATCTTAAAAATGAGCATAAGCACAATGAAATTAATGCTGGAATCATCTTCAGGATGCTAGAATACACTAAATATAGCAAAAATTTTGAGTCTACAACGTTTAGTTTAGATGTGAGAGCCAAAATGAACTTTTTATTGCTTTAAACGCGTTTTCAGCCCCTGATTGTACACTTAAGGTGAAAATGTCAAAATCTTAAAAATGAGCATAAGCACAATGAAATTAATGCTGGAATCATCTTCAGGATGCTAGAATACACTAAATACAGCAAAAATTTTGAGTCTACAACGTTTAGTTTAGGTGTGAGTGCCAAAATGAACTTTTTATTGCTTTAAACGCGTTTTCAGCCTGATTGTGCACTTTAGGTGAAAATGTCAAAATCTTAAAAATGAGCATAAGCACAATGAAATTAATGCTGGAATCATCTTTAGGATGCTAGAATACACTAAATACAGCAAAAATTTTGAGTCTACAACGTTTAGTTTAGGTGTGAGAGCCAAAATGAACTTTTTATTGCTTTAAACGCGTTTTCAGCCCCTGATTGTACACTTAAGGTGAAAATGTCAAAATCTTCAAAATGAGCATAAGCACAATGAAATTAATGCTGGAATCATCTTCAGGATGCTAGAATACACTAAATACAGCAAAAATTTTGAGTCTACAACGTTTAGTTTAGGTGTGAGAGCCAAAATGAACTTTTTATTGCTTTAAACGCGTTTTCAGCCCCTGATTGTACACTTAAGGTGAAAATGTCAAAATCTTAAAAATGAGCATAAGCACAATGAAATTAATGCTGGAATCATCTTCAGGATGCTAGAATACACTAAATACAGCAAAAATGTTGAGTCTACAACGTTTAGTTTAGGTGTGAGAGCCAAAATGAACTTTTTATTGCTTTAAATGCGTTTTCAGCCTGATTGTGCACTTTAGGTGAAAATGTCAAAATCTTCAAAATGAGCATAAGCACAATGAAATTAATGCTGGAATCGTCTTCAGGATGCTAGAATACACTAAATACAGCAAAAATTTTGAGTCTACAACGTTTAGTTTAGGTGTGAGAGCCAAAATGAACTTTTTATTGCTTTAAACGCGTTTTCAGCCCCTGATTGTACACTTAAGGTGAAAATGTCAAAATCTTCAAAATGAGCATAAGCACAATGAAATTAATGCTGGAATCATCTTCAGGATGCTAGAATACACTAAATACAGCAAAAATTTTGAGTCTACAACGTTTAGTTTAGGTGTGAGAGCCAAAATGAACTTTTTATTGCTTTAAACGCGTTTTCAGCCTGATTGTGCACTTTAGGTAAAAATGTCAAAATCTTAAAAATGAGCATAAGCACAATGAAATTAATGCTGGAATCATCTTCAGGATGCTAGAATACACTAAATACAGCAAAAATTTTGAGTCTACAACGTTTAGTTTAGGTTTGTGAGCCAAAATGAACTTTTTATTGCTTTAAATGCGTTTTCAGCCTGATTGTGCACTTTAGGTGAAAATGTCAAAATCTTCAAAATGAGCATAAGCACTATGAAATTAATGCTGGAATCATCTTCAGGATGCTAGAATACACTGAATACAGCAAAAATTTTGAGTCTACAACGTTTAGTTTAGGTGTGAGAGCCAAAATGAACTTTTTATTGCTTTAAACGCGTTTTCAGCCTGATTGTGCACTTTAGGTGAAAATGTCAAAATCTTAAAAATGAGCATAAGCACTATGAAATTAATGCTGGAATCATCTTCAGGATGCTAGAATACACTGAATACAGCAAAAATTTTGAGTCTACAACGTTTAGTTTAGGTGTGAGATTCAAAATGAACTTTTTATTGCTTTAAACGCGTTTTCAGCCCCTGATTGTACACTTAAGGTGAAAATGTCAAAATCTTAAAAATGAGCATAAGCACAATGAAATTAATGCTAGAATCATCTTCAGGATGCTAGAATACACTAAATACAGCAAAAATGTTGAGTGTACAACGTTTAGTTTAGGTGTGAGAGCCAAAATGAACTTTTTATTGCTTTAAATGCGTTTTCAGCCTGATTGTGCACTTTAGGTGAAAATGTCAAAATCTTCAAAATGAGCATAAGCACAATGAAATTAATGCTGGAATCATCTTCAGGATGCTAGAATACACTAAATACAGCAAAAATTTTGAGTCTACAACGTTTAGTTTAAGTGTGAGTGCCAAAATGAACTTTTTATTGCTTTAAACGCGTTTTCAGCCTGATTGTGCACTTTAGGTGAAAATGTCAAAATCTTAAAAATGAGCATAAGCACAATGAAATTAATGCTGGAATCATCTTCAGGATGCTAGAATACACTAAATACAGCAAAAATGTTGAGTCTACAACGTTTAGTTTAGGTGTGAGAGCCAAAATGAACTTTTTATTGCTTTAAACGCGTTTTCAGCCCCTGATTGTACACTTAAGGTGAAAATGTCAAAATCTTAAAAATGAGCACAAGCACAATGAAATTAATGCTGGAATCATCTTCAGGATGCTAGAATACACTAAATACAGCAAAAATGTTGAGTCTACAACGTTTAGTTTAGGTGTGAGAGCCAAAATGAACTTTTTATTGCTTTAAATGCGTTTTCAGCCTGATTGTGCACTTTAGGTGAAAATGTCAAAATCTTCAAAATGAGCATAAGCACAATGAAATTAATGCTGGAATCATCTTCAGGATGCTAGAATACACTAAATACAGCAAAAATTTTGAGTCTACAACGTTTAGTTTAGGTGTGAGTGCCAAAATGAACTTTTTATTGCTTTAAACGCGTTTTCAGCCTGATTGTGCACTTTAGGTGAAAATGTCAAAATCTTAAAAATGAGCATAAGCACAATGAAATTAATGCTGGAATCATCTTTAGGATGCTAGAATACACTAAATACAGCAAAAATTTTGAGTCTACAACGTTTAGTTTAGGTGTGAGAGCCAAAATGAACTTTTTATTGCTTTAAACGCGTTTTCAGCCCCTGATTGTACACTTAAGGTGAAAATGTCAAAATCTTCAAAATGAGCATAAGCACAATGAAATTAATGCTGGAATCATCTTCAGGATGCTAGAATACACTAAATACAGCAAAAATTTTGAGTCTACAACGTTTAGTTTAGGTGTGAGAGCCAAAATGAACTTTTTATTGCTTTAAACGCGTTTTCAGCCTGATTGTGCACTTTAGGTGAAAATGTCAAAATCTTAAAAATGAGCATAAGCACAATGAAATTAATGCTGGAATCATCTTCAGGATGCTAGAATACACTAAATACAGCAAAAATTTTGAGTCTACAATGTTTAGTTTAGGTGTGAGAGCCAAAATGAACTTTTTATTGCTTTAAACGCGTTTTCAGCCCCTGATTGTACACTTAAGGTGAAAATGTCAAAATCTTCAAAATGAGCATAAGCACAATGAAATTAATGCTGGAATCATCTTCAGGATGCTAGAATACACTAAATACAGCAAAAATTTTGAGTCTACAACGTTTAGTTTAGGTGTGAGAGCCAAAATGAACTTTTTATTGCTTTAAACGCGTTTTCAGCCCCTGATTGTACACTTAAGGTGAAAATGTCAAAATCTTAAAAATGAGCATAAGCACAATGAAATTAATGCTGGAATCATCTTCAGGATGCTAGAATACACTAAATACAGCAAAAATGTTGAGTCTACAACGTTTAGTTTAGGTGTGAGAGCCAAAATGAACTTTTTATTGCTTTAAATGCGTTTTCAGCCTGATTGTGCACTTTAGGTGAAAATGTCAAAATCTTCAAAATGAGCATAAGCACAATGAAATTAATGCTGGAATCATCTTCAGGATGCTAGAATACACTAAATACAGCAAAAATTTTGAGTCTACAACGTTTAGTTTAGGTGTGAGTGCCAAAATGAACTTTTTATTGCTTTAAACGCGTTTTCAGCCTGATTGTGCACTTTAGGTGAAAATGTCAAAATCTTAAAAATGAGCATAAGCACAATGAAATTAATGCTAGAATCATCTTTAGGATGCTAGAATACACTAAATACAGCAAAAATTTTGAGTCTACAACGTTTAGTTTAGGTGTGAGAGCCAAAATGAACTTTTTATTGCTTTAAACGCGTTTTCAGCCCCTGATTGTACACTTAAGGTGAAAATGTCAAAATCTTCAAAATGAGCATAAGCACAATGAAATTAATGCTGGAATCATCTTCAGGATGCTAGAATACACTAAATACAGCAAAAATTTTGAGTCTACAACGTTTAGTTTAGGTGTGAGAGCCAAAATGAACTTTTTATTGCTTTAAACGCGTTTTCAGCCCCTGATTGTACACTTAAGGTGAAAATGTCAAAATCTTAAAAATGAGCATAAGCACAATGAAATTAATGCTGGAATCATCTTCAGGATGCTAGAATACACTAAATACAGCAAAAATGTTGAGTCTACAACGTTTAGTTTAGGTGTGAGAGCCAAAATGAACTTTTTATTGCTTTAAATGCGTTTTCAGCCTGATTGTGCACTTTAGCTGAAAATGTCAAAATCTTCAAAATGAGCATAAGCACAATGAAATTAATGCTGGAATCATCTTCAGGATGCTAGAATACACTAAATACAGCAAAAATTTTGAGTCTACAACGTTTAGTTTAGGTGTGAGTGCCAAAATGAACTTTTTATTGCTTTAAACGCGTTTTCAGCCTGATTGTGCACTTTAGGTGAAAATGTCAAAATCTTAAAAATGAGCATAAGCACAATGAAATTAATGCTGGAATCATCTTTAGGATGCTAGAATACACTAAATACAGCAAAAATTTTGAGTCTACAACGTTTAGTTTAGGTGTGAGAGCCAAAATGAACTTTTTATTGCTTTAAACGCGTTTTCAGCCCCTGATTGTACACTTAAGGTGAAAATGTCAAAATCTTCAAAATGAGCATAAGCACAATGAAATTAATGCTGGAATCATCTTCAGGATGCTAGAATACACTAAATACAGCAAAAATTTTGAGTCTACAACGTTTAGTTTAGGTGTGAGAGCCAAAATGAACTTTTTATTGCTTTAAACGCGTTTTCAGCCCCTGATTGTACACTTAAGGTGAAAATGTCAAAATCTTAAAAATGAGCATAAGCACAATGAAATTAATGCTGGAATCATCTTCAGGATGCTAGAATACACTAAATACAGCAAAAATGTTGAGTCTACAACGTTTAGTTTAGGTGTGAGAGCCAAAATGAACTTTTTATTGCTTTAAATGCGTTTTCAGCCTGATTGTGCACTTTAGGTGAAAATGTCAAAATCTTCAAAATGAGCATAAGCACAATGAAATTAATGCTGGAATCATCTTCAGGATGCTAGAATACACTAAATACAGCAAAAATTTTGAGTCTACAACGTTTAGTTTAGGTGTGAGTGCCAAAATGAACTTTTTATTGCTTTAAACGCGTTTTCAGCCTGATTGTGCACTTTAGGTGAAAATGTCAAAATCTTAAAAATGAGCATAAGCACAATGAAATTAATGCTGGAATCATCTTCAGGATGCTAGAATACACTAAATACAGCAAAAATTTTGAGTCTACAACGTTTAGTTTAGGTGTGAGAGCCAAAATGAACTTTTTATTGCTTTAAACGCGTTTTCAGCCCCTGATTGTACACTTAAGGTGAAAATGTCAAAATCTTCAAAATGAGCATAAGCACAATGAAATTAATGCTGGAATCATCTTCAGGATGCTAGAATACACTAAATACAGCAAAAATTTTGAGTCTACAACGTTTAGTTTAGGTGTGAGAGCCAAAATGAACTTTTTATTGCTTTAAACGCGTTTTCAGCCTGATTGTGCACTTTAGGTGAAAATGTCAAAATCTTCAAAATGAGCATAAGCACAATGAAATTAATGCTGGAATCATCTTCAGGATGCTAGAATACACTAAATACAGCAAAAATTTTGAGTCTACAATGTTTAGTTTAGGTGTGAGAGCCAAAATGAACTTTTTATTGCTTTAAACGCGTTTTCAGCCCCTGATTGTACACTTAAGGTGAAAATGTCAAAATCTTCAAAATGAGCATAAGCACAATGAAATTAATGCTGGAATCATCTTCAGGATGCTAGAATACACTAAATACAGCAAAAATTTTGAGTCTACAACGTTTAGTTTAGGTGTGAGAGCCAAAACGAACTTTTTATTGCTTTAAACGCGTTTTCAGCCTGATTGTGCACTTTAGGTGAAAATGTCAAAATCTTCAAAATGAGCATAAGCACGATGAAATTAATGCTAGAATCATCTTCAGGATGCTAGAATACACTGAATACAGCAAAAATTTTGAGTCTACAACGTTTAGTTTAGGTGTGAGAGCCAAAATGAACTTTTTATTGCTTTAAACACGTTTTCAGCCCCTGATTGTACACTTAAGGTGAAAATGTCAAAATCTTAAAAATGAGCACAAGCACAATGAAATTAATGCTGGAATCATCTTCAGGATGCTAGAATACACTAAATACAGCAAAAATGTTGAGTCTACAACGTTTAGTTTAGGTGTGAGAGCCAAAATGAACTTTTTATTGCTTTAAATGCGTTTTCAGCCTGATTGTGCACTTTAGGTGAAAATGTCAAAATCTTCAAAATGAGCATAAGCACAATGAAATTAATGCTGGAATCATCTTCAGGATGCTAGAATACACTAAATACAGCAAAAATTTTGAGTCTACAACGTTTAGTTTAGGTGTGAGTGCCAAAATGAACTTTTTATTGCTTTAAACGCGTTTTCAGCCTGATTGTGCACTTTAGGTGAAAATGTCAAAATCTTAAAAATGAGCATAAGCACAATGAAATTAATGCTGGAATCATCTTTAGGATGCTAGAATACACTAAATACAGCAAAAATTTTGAGTCTACAACGTTTAGTTTAGGTGTGAGAGCCAAAATGAACTTTTTATTGCTTTAAACGCGTTTTCAGCCCCTGATTGTACACTTAAGGTGAAAATGTCAAAATCTTCAAAATGAGCATAAGCACAATGAAATTAATGCTGGAATCATCTTCAGGATGCTAGAATACACTAAATACAGCAAAAATTTTGAGTCTACAACGTTTAGTTTAGGTGTGAGAGCCAAAATGAACTTTTTATTGCTTTAAACGCGTTTTCAGCCCCTGATTGTACACTTAAGGTGAAAATGTCAAAATCTTAAAAATGAGCATAAGCACAATGAAATTAATGCTGGAATCATCTTCAGGATGCTAGAATACACTAAATACAGCAAAAATGTTGAGTCTAAAACGTTTAGTTTAGGTGTGAGAGCCAAAATGAACTTTTTATTGCTTTAAATGCGTTTTCAGCCTGATTGTGCACTTTAGGTGAAAATGTCAAAATCTTCAAAATGAGCATAAGCACAATGAAATTAATGCTGGAATCATCTTCAGGATGCTAGAATACACTAAATACAGCAAAAATTTTGAGTCTACAACGTTTAGTTTAGGTGTGAGTGCCAAAATGAACTTTTTATTGCTTTAAACGCGTTTTCAGCCTGATTGTGCACTTTAGGTGAAAATGTCAAAATCTTAAAAATGAGCATAAGCACAATGAAATTAATGCTGGAATCATCTTTAGGATGCTAGAATACACTAAATACAGCAAAAATTTTGAGTCTACAACGTTTAGTTTAGGTGTGAGAGCCAAAATGAACTTTTTATTGCTTTAAACGCGTTTTCAGCCCCTGATTGTACACTTAAGGTGAAAATGTCAAAATCTTCAAAATGAGCATAAGCACAATGAAATTAATGCTGGAATCATCTTCAGGATGCTAGAATACACTAAATACAGCAAAAATTTTGAGTCTACAACGTTTAGTTTAGGTGTGAGAGCCAAAATGAACTTTTTATTGCTTTAAACGCGTTTTCAGCCTGATTGTGCACTTTAGGTGAAAATGTCAAAATCTTAAAAATGAGCATAAGCACAATGAAATTAATGCTGGAATCATCTTCAGGATGCTAGAATACACTAAATACAGCAAAAATTTTGAGTCTACAATGTTTAGTTTAGGTGTGAGAGCCAAAATGAACTTTTTATTGCTTTAAACGCGTTTTCAGCCCCTGATTGTACACTTAAGGTGAAAATGTCAAAATCTTCAAAATGAGCATAAGCACAATGAAATTAATGCTGGAATCATCTTCAGGATGCTAGAATACACTAAATACAGCAAAAATTTTGAGTCTACAACGTTTAGTTTAGGTGTGAGAGCCAAAATGAACTTTTTATTGCTTTAAACGCGTTTTCAGCCCCTGATTGTACACTTAAGGTGAAAATGTCAAAATCTTAAAAATGAGCATAAGCACAATGAAATTAATGCTGGAATCATCTTCAGGATGCTAGAATACACTAAATACAGCAAAAATGTTGAGTCTACAACGTTTAGTTTAGGTGTGAGAGCCAAAATGAACTTTTTATTGCTTTAAATGCGTTTTCAGCCTGATTGTGCACTTTAGGTGAAAATGTCAAAATCTTCAAAATGAGCATAAGCACAATGAAATTAATGCTGGAATCATCTTCAGGATGCTAGAATACACTAAATACAGCAAAAATTTTGAGTCTACAACGTTTAGTTTAGGTGTGAGTGCCAAAATGAACTTTTTATTGCTTTAAACGCGTTTTCAGCCTGATTGTGCACTTTAGGTGAAAATGTCAAAATCTTAAAAATGAGCATAAGCACAATGCAATTAATGCTTGAATCATCTTTAGGATGCTAGAATACACTAAATACAGCAAAAATTTTGAGTCTACAACGTTTAGTTTAGGTGTGAGAGCCAAAATGAACTTTTTATTGCTTTAAACGCGTTTTCAGCCCCTGATTGTACACTTAAGGTGAAAATGTCAAAATCTTCAAAATGAGCATAAGCACAATGAAATTAATGCTGGAATCATCTTCAGGATGCTAGAATACACTAAATACAGCAAAAATTTTGAGTCTACAACGTTTAGTTTAGGTGTGAGAGCCAAAATGAACTTTTTATTGCTTTAAACGCGTTTTCAGCCTGATTGTGCACTTTAGGTGAAAATGTCAAAATCTTAAAAATGAGCATAAGCACAATGAAATTAATGCTGGAATCATCTTCAGGATGCTAGAATACACTAAATACAGCAAAAATTTTGAGTCTACAATGTTTAGTTTAGGTGTGAGAGCCAAAATGAACTTTTTATTGCTTTAAACGCGTTTTCAGCCCCTGATTGTACACTTAAGGTGAAAATGTCAAAATCTTCAAAATGAGCATAAGCACAATGAAATTAATGCTGGAATCATCTTCAGGATGCTAGAATACACTAAATACAGCAAAAATTTTGAGTCTACAACGTTTAGTTTAGGTGTGAGAGCCAAAATGAACTTTTTATTGCTTTAAACGCGTTTTCAGCCTGATTGTGCACTTTAGGTGAAAATGTCAAAATCTTAAAAATGAGCATAAGCACAATGAAATTAATGCTGGAATCATCTTCAGGGTGCTAGAATACAATAAATACAGCAAAAATTTTGAGTCTACAACGTTTAGTTTAGGTGTGAGAGCCAAAATTAACTTTTTATTGCTTTAAACGCGTTTTCAGCCCCTGATTGTACACTTAAGGTGAAAATGTCAAAATCTTAAAAATGAGCATAAGCACAATGAAATTAATGCTGGAATCATCTTCAGGATGCTAGAATACACTAAATACAGCAAAAATGTTGAGTCTACAACGTTTAGTTTAGGTGTGAGAGCCAAAATGAACTTTTTATTGCTTTAAATGCGTTTTCAGCCTGATTGTGCACTTTAGGTGAAAATGTCAAAATCTTCAAAATGAGCATAAGCACAATGAAATTAATGCTGGAATCATCTTCAGGATGCTAGAATACACTAAATACAGCAAAAATTTTGAGTCTACAACGTTTAGTTTAGGTGTGAGTGCCAAAATGAACTTTTTATTGCTTTAAACGCGTTTTCAGCCCCTAATTGTACACTTAAGGTGAAAATGTCAAAATCTTAAAAATGAGCATAAGCACAATGAAATTAATGCTGGAATCATCTTCAGGATGCTAGAATACACTAAATACAGCAAAAATTTTGAGTCTACAACGTTTAGTTTAGGTGTGAGTGCCAAAATGAACTTTTTATTGCTTTAAACGCGTTTTCAGCCTGATTGTGCACTTTAGGTGAAAATGTCAAAATCTTAAAATGAGCATAAGCACAATGAAATTAATGCTGGAATCATCTTTAGGATGCTAGAATACACTAAATACAGCAAAAATTTTGAGTCTACAACGTTTAGTTTAGGTGTGAGAGCCAAAATGAACTTTTTATTGCTTTAAACGCGTTTTCAGCCCCTGATTGTACACTTTAGGTGAAAATGTCAAAATCTTAAAAATGAGCATAAGCACAATGAAATTAATGCTGGAATCATCTTCAGGATGCTAGAATACACTAAATATAGCAAAAATTTTGAGTCTACAACGTTTAGTTTAGATGTGAGAGCCAAAATGAACTTTTTATTGCTTTAAACGCGTTTTCAGCCCCTGATTGTACACTTAAGGTGAAAATGTCAAAATCTTAAAAATGAGCATAAGCACAATGAAATTAATGCTGGAATCATCTTCAGGATGCTAGAATACACTAAATACAGCAAAAATTTTGAGTCTACAACGTTTAGTTTAGGTGTGAGTGCCAAAATGAACTTTTTATTGCTTTAAACGCGTTTTCAGCCTGATTGTGCACTTTAGGTGAAAATGTCAAAATCTTAAAAATGAGCATAAGCACAATGAAATTAATGCTGGAATCATCTTTAGGATGCTAGAATACACTAAATACAGCAAAAATTTTGAGTCTACAACGTTTAGTTTAGGTGTGAGAGCCAAAATGAACTTTTTATTGCTTTAAACGCGTTTTCAGCCCCTGATTGTACACTTAAGGTGAAAATGTCAAAATCTTCAAAATGAGCATAAGCACAATGAAATTAATGCTGGAATCATCTTCAGGATGCTAGAATACACTAAATACAGCAAAAATTTTGAGTCTACAACGTTTAGTTTAGGTGTGAGAGCCAAAATGAACTTTTTATTGCTTTAAACGCGTTTTCAGCCCCTGATTGTACACTTAAGGTGAAAATGTCAAAATCTTAAAAATGAGCATAAGCACAATGAAATTAATGCTGGAATCATCTTCAGGATGCTAGAATACACTAAATACAGCAAAAATGTTGAGTCTACAACGTTTAGTTTAGGTGTGAGAGCCAAAATGAACTTTTTATTGCTTTAAATGCGTTTTCAGCCTGATTGTGCACTTTAGGTGAAAATGTCAAAATCTTCAAAATGAGCATAAGCACAATGAAATTAATGCTGGAATCGTCTTCAGGATGCTAGAATACACTAAATACAGCAAAAATTTTGAGTCTACAACGTTTAGTTTAGGTGTGAGAGCCAAAATGAACTTTTTATTGCTTTAAACGCGTTTTCAGCCCCTGATTGTACACTTAAGGTGAAAATGTCAAAATCTTCAAAATGAGCATAAGCACAATGAAATTAATGCTGGAATCATCTTCAGGATGCTAGAATACACTAAATACAGCAAAAATTTTGAGTCTACAACGTTTAGTTTAGGTGTGAGAGCCAAAATGAACTTTTTATTGCTTTAAACGCGTTTTCAGCCTGATTGTGCACTTTAGGTAAAAATGTCAAAATCTTAAAAATGAGCATAAGCACAATGAAATTAATGCTGGAATCATCTTCAGGATGCTAGAATACACTAAATACAGCAAAAATTTTGAGTCTACAACGTTTAGTTTAGGTTTGTGAGCCAAAATGAACTTTTTATTGCTTTAAATGCGTTTTCAGCCTGATTGTGCACTTTAGGTGAAAATGTCAAAATCTTCAAAATGAGCATAAGCACTATGAAATTAATGCTGGAATCATCTTCAGGATGCTAGAATACACTAAATACAGCAAAAATTTTGAGTCTACAACGTTTAGTTTAGGTGTGAGAGCCAAAATGAACTTTTTATTGCTTTAAACGCGTTTTCAGCCCCTGATTGTACACTTAAGGTGAAAATGTCAAAATCTTCAAAATGAGCATAAGCACAATGAAATTAATGCTGGAATCATCTTCAGGATGCTAGAATACACTAAATACAGCAAAAATTTTGAGTCTACAACGTTTAGTTTAGGTGTGAGAGCCAAAATGAACTTTTTATTGCTTTAAACGCGTTTTCAGCCTGATTGTGCACTTTAGGTGAAAATGTCAAAATCTTAAAAATGAGCATAAGCACAATGAAATTAATGCTGGAATCATCTTCAGGATGCTAGAATACACTAAATACAGCAAAAATTTTGAGTCTACAATGTTTAGTTTAGGTGTGAGAGCCAAAATGAACTTTTTATTGCTTTAAACGCGTTTTCAGCCCCTGATTGTACACTTAAGGTGAAAATGTCAAAATCTTCAAAATGAGCATAAGCACAATGAAATTAATGCTGGAATCATCTTCAGGATGCTAGAATACACTAAATACAGCAAAAATTTTGAGTCTACAACGTTTAGTTTAGGTGTGAGAGCCAAAATGAACTTTTTATTGCTTTAAACGCGTTTTCAGCCCCTGATTGTACACTTAAGGTGAAAATGTCAAAATCTTAAAAATGAGCATAAGCACAATGAAATTAATGCTGGAATCATCTTCAGGATGCTAGAATACACTAAATACAGCAAAAATGTTGAGTCTACAACGTTTAGTTTAGGTGTGAGAGCCAAAATGAACTTTTTATTGCTTTAAATGCGTTTTCAGCCTGATTGTGCACTTTAGGTGAAAATGTCAAAATCTTCAAAATGAGCATAAGCACAATGAAATTAATGCTGGAATCATCTTCAGGATGCTAGAATACACTAAATACAGCAAAAATTTTGAGTCTACAACGTTTAGTTTAGGTGTGAGTGCCAAAATGAACTTTTTATTGCTTTAAACGCGTTTTCAGCCTGATTGTGCACTTTAGGTGAAAATGTCAAAATCTTAAAAATGAGCATAAGCACAATGAAATTAATGCTAGAATCATCTTTAGGATGCTAGAATACACTAAATACAGCAAAAAGTTTGAGTCTACAACGTTTAGTTTAGGTGTGAGAGCCAAAATGAACTTTTTATTGCTTTAAACGCGTTTTCAGCCCCTGATTGTACACTTAAGGTGAAAATGTCAAAATCTTCAAAATGAGCATAAGCACAATGAAATTAATGCTGGAATCATCTTCAGGATGCTAGAATACACTAAATACAGCAAAAATTTTGAGTCTACAACGTTTAGTTTAGGTGTGAGAGCCAAAATGAACTTTTTATTGCTTTAAACGCGTTTTCAGCCCCTGATTGTACACTTAAGGTGAAAATGTCAAAATCTTAAAAATGAGCATAAGCACAATGAAATTAATGCTGGAATCATCTTCAGGATGCTAGAATACACTAAATACAGCAAAAATGTTGAGTCTACAACGTTTAGTTTAGGTGTGAGAGCCAAAATGAACTTTTTATTGCTTTAAATGCGTTTTCAGCCTGATTGTGCACTTTAGCTGAAAATGTCAAAATCTTCAAAATGAGCATAAGCACAATGAAATTAATGCTGGAATCATCTTCAGGATGCTAGAATACACTAAATACAGCAAAAATTTTGAGTCTACAACGTTTAGTTTAGGTGTGAGTGCCAAAATGAACTTTTTATTGCTTTAAACGCGTTTTCAGCCTGATTGTGCACTTTAGGTGAAAATGTCAAAATCTTAAAAATGAGCATAAGCACAATGAAATTAATGCTGGAATCATCTTTAGGATGCTAGAATACACTAAATACAGCAAAAATTTTGAGTCTACAACGTTTAGTTTAGGTGTGAGAGCCAAAATGAACTTTTTATTGCTTTAAACGCGTTTTCAGCCCCTGATTGTACACTTAAGGTGAAAATGTCAAAATCTTCAAAATGAGCATAAGCACAATGAAATTAATGCTGGAATCATCTTCAGGATGCTAGAATACACTAAATACAGCAAAAATTTTGAGTCTACAACGTTTAGTTTAGGTGTGAGAGCCAAAATGAACTTTTTATTGCTTTAAACGCGTTTTCAGCCCCTGATTGTACACTTAAGGTGAAAATGTCAAAATCTTAAAAATGAGCATAAGCACAATGAAATTAATGCTGGAATCATCTTCAGGATGCTAGAATACACTAAATACAGCAAAAATGTTGAGTCTACAACGTTTAGTTTAGGTGTGAGAGCCAAAATGAACTTTTTATTGCTTTAAATGCGTTTTCAGCCTGATTGTGCACTTTAGGTGAAAATGTCAAAATCTTCAAAATGAGCATAAGCACAATGAAATTAATGCTGGAATCATCTTCAGGATGCTAGAATACACTAAATACAGCAAAAATTTTGAGTCTACAACGTTTAGTTTAGGTGTGAGTGCCAAAATGAACTTTTTATTGCTTTAAACGCGTTTTCAGCCTGATTGTGCACTTTAGGTGAAAATGTCAAAATCTTAAAAATGAGCATAAGCACAATGAAATTAATGCTGGAATCATCTTCAGGATGCTAGAATACACTAAATACAGCAAAAATTTTGAGTCTACAACGTTTAGTTTAGGTGTGAGAGCCAAAATGAACTTTTTATTGCTTTAAACGCGTTTTCAGCCCCTGATTGTACACTTAAGGTGAAAATGTCAAAATCTTCAAAATGAGCATAAGCACAATGAAATTAATGCTGGAATCATCTTCAGGATGCTAGAATACACTAAATACAGCAAAAATTTTGAGTCTACAACGTTTAGTTTAGGTGTGAGAGCCAAAATGAACTTTTTATTGCTTTAAACGCGTTTTCAGCCTGATTGTGCACTTTAGGTGAAAATGTCAAAATCTTCAAAATGAGCATAAGCACAATGAAATTAATGCTGGAATCATCTTCAGGATGCTAGAATACACTAAATACAGCAAAAATTTTGAGTCTACAATGTTTAGTTTAGGTGTGAGAGCCAAAATGAACTTTTTATTGCTTTAAACGCGTTTTCAGCCCCTGATTGTACACTTAAGGTGAAAATGTCAAAATCTTCAAAATGAGCATAAGCACAATGAAATTAATGCTGGAATCATCTTCAGGATGCTAGAATACACTAAATACAGCAAAAATTTTGAGTCTACAACGTTTAGTTTAGGTGTGAGAGCCAAAACGAACTTTTTATTGCTTTAAACGCGTTTTCAGCCTGATTGTGCACTTTAGGTGAAAATGTCAAAATCTTCAAAATGAGCATAAGCACGATGAAATTAATGCTAGAATCATCTTCAGGATGCTAGAATACACTGAATACAGCAAAAATTTTGAGTCTACAACGTTTAGTTTAGGTGTGAGAGCCAAAATGAACTTTTTATTGCTTTAAACACGTTTTCAGCCCCTGATTGTACACTTAAGGTGAAAATGTCAAAATCTTAAAAATGAGCACAAGCACAATGAAATTAATGCTGGAATCATCTTCAGGATGCTAGAATACACTAAATACAGCAAAAATGTTGAGTCTACAACGTTTAGTTTAGGTGTGAGAGCCAAAATGAACTTTTTATTGCTTTAAATGCGTTTTCAGCCTGATTGTGCACTTTAGGTGAAAATGTCAAAATCTTCAAAATGAGCATAAGCACAATGAAATTAATGCTGGAATCATCTTCAGGATGCTAGAATACACTAAATACAGCAAAAATTTTGAGTCTACAACGTTTAGTTTAGGTGTGAGTGCCAAAATGAACTTTTTATTGCTTTAAACGCGTTTTCAGCCTGATTGTGCACTTTAGGTGAAAATGTCAAAATCTTAAAAATGAGCATAAGCACAATGAAATTAATGCTGGAATCATCTTTAGGATGCTAGAATACACTAAATACAGCAAAAATTTTGAGTCTACAACGTTTAGTTTAGGTGTGAGAGCCAAAATGAACTTTTTATTGCTTTAAACGCGTTTTCAGCCCCTGATTGTACACTTAAGGTGAAAATGTCAAAATCTTCAAAATGAGCATAAGCACAATGAAATTAATGCTGGAATCATCTTCAGGATGCTAGAATACACTAAATACAGCAAAAATTTTGAGTCTACAACGTTTAGTTTAGGTGTGAGAGCCAAAATGAACTTTTTATTGCTTTAAACGCGTTTTCAGCCCCTGATTGTACACTTAAGGTGAAAATGTCAAAATCTTAAAAATGAGCATAAGCACAATGAAATTAATGCTGGAATCATCTTCAGGATGCTAGAATACACTAAATACAGCAAAAATGTTGAGTCTAAAACGTTTAGTTTAGGTGTGAGAGCCAAAATGAACTTTTTATTGCTTTAAATGCGTTTTCAGCCTGATTGTGCACTTTAGGTGAAAATGTCAAAATCTTCAAAATGAGCATAAGCACAATGAAATTAATGCTGGAATCATCTTCAGGATGCTAGAATACACTAAATACAGCAAAAATTTTGAGTCTACAACGTTTAGTTTAGGTGTGAGTGCCAAAATGAACTTTTTATTGCTTTAAACGCGTTTTCAGCCTGATTGTGCACTTTAGGTGAAAATGTCAAAATCTTAAAAATGAGCATAAGCACAATGAAATTAATGCTGGAATCATCTTTAGGATGCTAGAATACACTAAATACAGCAAAAATTTTGAGTCTACAACGTTTAGTTTAGGTGTGAGAGCCAAAATGAACTTTTTATTGCTTTAAACGCGTTTTCAGCCCCTGATTGTACACTTAAGGTGAAAATGTCAAAATCTTCAAAATGAGCATAAGCACAATGAAATTAATGCTGGAATCATCTTCAGGATGCTAGAATACACTAAATACAGCAAAAATTTTGAGTCTACAACGTTTAGTTTAGGTGTGAGAGCCAAAATGAACTTTTTATTGCTTTAAACGCGTTTTCAGCCTGATTGTGCACTTTAGGTGAAAATGTCAAAATCTTAAAAATGAGCATAAGCACAATGAAATTAATGCTGGAATCATCTTCAGGATGCTAGAATACACTAAATACAGCAAAAATTTTGAGTCTACAATGTTTAGTTTAGGTGTGAGAGCCAAAATGAACTTTTTATTGCTTTAAACGCGTTTTCAGCCCCTGATTGTACACTTAAGGTGAAAATGTCAAAATCTTCAAAATGAGCATAAGCACAATGAAATTAATGCTGGAATCATCTTCAGGATGCTAGAATACACTAAATACAGCAAAAATTTTGAGTCTACAACGTTTAGTTTAGGTGTGAGAGCCAAAATGAACTTTTTATTGCTTTAAACGCGTTTTCAGCCCCTGATTGTACACTTAAGGTGAAAATGTCAAAATCTTAAAAATGAGCATAAGCACAATGAAATTAATGCTGGAATCATCTTCAGGATGCTAGAATACACTAAATACAGCAAAAATGTTGAGTCTACAACGTTTAGTTTAGGTGTGAGAGCCAAAATGAACTTTTTATTGCTTTAAATGCGTTTTCAGCCTGATTGTGCACTTTAGGTGAAAATGTCAAAATCTTCAAAATGAGCATAAGCACAATGAAATTAATGCTGGAATCATCTTCAGGATGCTAGAATACACTAAATACAGCAAAAATTTTGAGTCTACAACGTTTAGTTTAGGTGTGAGTGCCAAAATGAACTTTTTATTGCTTTAAACGCGTTTTCAGCCTGATTGTGCACTTTAGGTGAAAATGTCAAAATCTTAAAAATGAGCATAAGCACAATGCAATTAATGCTTGAATCATCTTTAGGATGCTAGAATACACTAAATACAGCAAAAATTTTGAGTCTACAACGTTTAGTTTAGGTGTGAGAGCCAAAATGAACTTTTTATTGCTTTAAACGCGTTTTCAGCCCCTGATTGTACACTTAAGGTGAAAATGTCAAAATCTTCAAAATGAGCATAAGCACAATGAAATTAATGCTGGAATCATCTTCAGGATGCTAGAATACACTAAATACAGCAAAAATTTTGAGTCTACAACGTTTAGTTTAGGTGTGAGAGCCAAAATGAACTTTTTATTGCTTTAAACGCGTTTTCAGCCTGATTGTGCACTTTAGGTGAAAATGTCAAAATCTTAAAAATGAGCATAAGCACAATGAAATTAATGCTGGAATCATCTTCAGGATGCTAGAATACACTAAATACAGCAAAAATTTTGAGTCTACAATGTTTAGTTTAGGTGTGAGAGCCAAAATGAACTTTTTATTGCTTTAAACGCGTTTTCAGCCCCTGATTGTACACTTAAGGTGAAAATGTCAAAATCTTCAAAATGAGCATAAGCACAATGAAATTAATGCTGGAATCATCTTCAGGATGCTAGAATACACTAAATACAGCAAAAATTTTGAGTCTACAACGTTTAGTTTAGGTGTGAGAGCCAAAATGAACTTTTTATTGCTTTAAACGCGTTTTCAGCCTGATTGTGCACTTTAGGTGAAAATGTCAAAATCTTAAAAATGAGCATAAGCACAATGAAATTAATGCTGGAATCATCTTCAGGGTGCTAGAATACAATAAATACAGCAAAAATTTTGAGTCTACAACGTTTAGTTTAGGTGTGAGAGCCAAAATGAACTTTTTATTGCTTTAAACGCGTTTTCAGCCCCTAATTGTACACTTAAGGTGAAAATGTCAAAATCTTAAAATGAGCATAAGCACAATGAAATTAATGCTGGAATCATCTTTAGGATGCTAGAATACACTAAATACAGCAAAAATTTTGAGTCTACAACGTTTAGTTTAGGTGTGAGAGCCAAAATGAACTTTTTATTGCTTTAAACGCGTTTTCAGCCCCTGATTGTACACTTTAGGTGAAAATGTCAAAATCTTAAAAATGAGCATAAGCACAATGAAATTAATGCTGGAATCATCTTCAGGATGCTAGAATACACTAAATATAGCAAAAATTTTGAGTCTACAACGTTTAGTTTAGGTGTGAGAGCCAAAATTAACTTTTTATTGCTTTAAACGCGTTTTCAGCCCCTGATTGTACACTTAAGGTGAAAATGTCAAAATCTTAAAAATGAGCATAAGCACAATGAAATTAATGCTGGAATCATCTTCAGGATGCTAGAATACACTAAATACAGCAAAAATGTTGAGTCTACAACGTTTAGTTTAGGTGTGAGAGCCAAAATGAACTTTTTATTGCTTTAAATGCGTTTTCAGCCTGATTGTGCACTTTAGGTGAAAATGTCAAAATCTTCAAAATGAGCATAAGCACAATGAAATTAATGCTGGAATCATCTTCAGGATGCTAGAATACACTAAATACAGCAAAAATTTTGAGTCTACAACGTTTAGTTTAGGTGTGAGTGCCAAAATGAACTTTTTATTGCTTTAAACGCGTTTTCAGCCCCTAATTGTACACTTAAGGTGAAAATGTCAAAATCTTAAAAATGAGCATAAGCACAATGAAATTAATGCTGGAATCATCTTCAGGATGCTAGAATACACTAAATACAGCAAAAATTTTGAGTCTACAACGTTTAGTTTAGGTGTGAGTGCCAAAATGAACTTTTTATTGCTTTAAACGCGTTTTCAGCCTGATTGTGCACTTTAGGTGAAAATGTCAAAATCTTAAAATGAGCATAAGCACAATGAAATTAATGCTGGAATCATCTTTAGGATGCTAGAATACACTAAATACAGCAAAAATTTTGAGTCTACAACGTTTAGTTTAGGTGTGAGAGCCAAAATGAACTTTTTATTGCTTTAAACGCGTTTTCAGCCCCTGATTGTACACTTTAGGTGAAAATGTCAAAATCTTAAAAATGAGCATAAGCACAATGAAATTAATGCTGGAATCATCTTCAGGATGCTAGAATACACTAAATATAGCAAAAATTTTGAGTCTACAACGTTTAGTTTAGATGTGAGAGCCAAAATGAACTTTTTATTGCTTTAAACGCGTTTTCAGCCCCTGATTGTACACTTAAGGTGAAAATGTCAAAATCTTAAAAATGAGCATAAGCACAATGAAATTAATGCTGGAATCATCTTCAGGATGCTAGAATACACTAAATACAGCAAAAATTTTGAGTCTACAACGTTTAGTTTAGGTGTGAGTGCCAAAATGAACTTTTTATTGCTTTAAACGCGTTTTCAGCCTGATTGTGCACTTTAGGTGAAAATGTCAAAATCTTAAAAATGAGCATAAGCACAATGAAATTAATGCTGGAATCATCTTTAGGATGCTAGAATACACTAAATACAGCAAAAATTTTGAGTCTACAACGTTTAGTTTAGGTGTGAGAGCCAAAATGAACTTTTTATTGCTTTAAACGCGTTTTCAGCCCCTGATTGTACACTTAAGGTGAAAATGTCAAAATCTTCAAAATGAGCATAAGCACAATGAAATTAATGCTGGAATCATCTTCAGGATGCTAGAATACACTAAATACAGCAAAAATTTTGAGTCTACAACGTTTAGTTTAGGTGTGAGAGCCAAAATGAACTTTTTATTGCTTTAAACGCGTTTTCAGCCCCTGATTGTACACTTAAGGTGAAAATGTCAAAATCTTAAAAATGAGCATAAGCACAATGAAATTAATGCTGGAATCATCTTCAGGATGCTAGAATACACTAAATACAGCAAAAATGTTGAGTCTACAACGTTTAGTTTAGGTGTGAGAGCCAAAATGAACTTTTTATTGCTTTAAATGCGTTTTCAGCCTGATTGTGCACTTTAGGTGAAAATGTCAAAATCTTCAAAATGAGCATAAGCACAATGAAATTAATGCTGGAATCGTCTTCAGGATGCTAGAATACACTAAATACAGCAAAAATTTTGAGTCTACAACGTTTAGTTTAGGTGTGAGAGCCAAAATGAACTTTTTATTGCTTTAAACGCGTTTTCAGCCCCTGATTGTACACTTAAGGTGAAAATGTCAAAATCTTCAAAATGAGCATAAGCACAATGAAATTAATGCTGGAATCATCTTCAGGATGCTAGAATACACTAAATACAGCAAAAATTTTGAGTCTACAACGTTTAGTTTAGGTGTGAGAGCCAAAATGAACTTTTTATTGCTTTAAACGCGTTTTCAGCCTGATTGTGCACTTTAGGTAAAAATGTCAAAATCTTAAAAATGAGCATAAGCACAATGAAATTAATGCTGGAATCATCTTCAGGATGCTAGAATACACTAAATACAGCAAAAATTTTGAGTCTACAACGTTTAGTTTAGGTTTGTGAGCCAAAATGAACTTTTTATTGCTTTAAATGCGTTTTCAGCCTGATTGTGCACTTTAGGTGAAAATGTCAAAATCTTCAAAATGAGCATAAGCACTATGAAATTAATGCTGGAATCATCTTCAGGATGCTAGAATACACTGAATACAGCAAAAATTTTGAGTCTACAACGTTTAGTTTAGGTGTGAGAGCCAAAATGAACTTTTTATTGCTTTAAACGCGTTTTCAGCCTGATTGTGCACTTTAGGTGAAAATGTCAAAATCTTAAAAATGAGCATAAGCACTATGAAATTAATGCTGGAATCATCTTCAGGATGCTAGAATACACTGAATACAGCAAAAATTTTGAGTCTACAACGTTTAGTTTAGGTGTGAGATTCAAAATGAACTTTTTATTGCTTTAAACGCGTTTTCAGCCCCTGATTGTACACTTAAGGTGAAAATGTCAAAATCTTAAAAATGAGCATAAGCACAATGAAATTAATGCTAGAATCATCTTCAGGATGCTAGAATACACTAAATACAGCAAAAATGTTGAGTGTACAACGTTTAGTTTAGGTGTGAGAGCCAAAATGAACTTTTTATTGCTTTAAATGCGTTTTCAGCCTGATTGTGCACTTTAGGTGAAAATGTCAAAATCTTCAAAATGAGCATAAGCACAATGAAATTAATGCTGGAATCATCTTCAGGATGCTAGAATACACTAAATACAGCAAAAATTTTGAGTCTACAACGTTTAGTTTAAGTGTGAGTGCCAAAATGAACTTTTTATTGCTTTAAACGCGTTTTCAGCCTGATTGTGCACTTTAGGTGAAAATGTCAAAATCTTAAAAATGAGCATAAGCACAATGAAATTAATGCTGGAATCATCTTCAGGATGCTAGAATACACTAAATACAGCAAAAATGTTGAGTCTACAACGTTTAGTTTAGGTGTGAGAGCCAAAATGAACTTTTTATTGCTTTAAACGCGTTTTCAGCCCCTGATTGTACACTTAAGGTGAAAATGTCAAAATCTTAAAAATGAGCACAAGCACAATGAAATTAATGCTGGAATCATCTTCAGGATGCTAGAATACACTAAATACAGCAAAAATGTTGAGTCTACAACGTTTAGTTTAGGTGTGAGAGCCAAAATGAACTTTTTATTGCTTTAAATGCGTTTTCAGCCTGATTGTGCACTTTAGGTGAAAATGTCAAAATCTTCAAAATGAGCATAAGCACAATGAAATTAATGCTGGAATCATCTTCAGGATGCTAGAATACACTAAATACAGCAAAAATTTTGAGTCTACAACGTTTAGTTTAGGTGTGAGTGCCAAAATGAACTTTTTATTGCTTTAAACGCGTTTTCAGCCTGATTGTGCACTTTAGGTGAAAATGTCAAAATCTTAAAAATGAGCATAAGCACAATGAAATTAATGCTGGAATCATCTTTAGGATGCTAGAATACACTAAATACAGCAAAAATTTTGAGTCTACAACGTTTAGTTTAGGTGTGAGAGCCAAAATGAACTTTTTATTGCTTTAAACGCGTTTTCAGCCCCTGATTGTACACTTAAGGTGAAAATGTCAAAATCTTCAAAATGAGCATAAGCACAATGAAATTAATGCTGGAATCATCTTCAGGATGCTAGAATACACTAAATACAGCAAAAATTTTGAGTCTACAACGTTTAGTTTAGGTGTGAGAGCCAAAATGAACTTTTTATTGCTTTAAACGCGTTTTCAGCCTGATTGTGCACTTTAGGTGAAAATGTCAAAATCTTAAAAATGAGCATAAGCACAATGAAATTAATGCTGGAATCATCTTCAGGATGCTAGAATACACTAAATACAGCAAAAATTTTGAGTCTACAATGTTTAGTTTAGGTGTGAGAGCCAAAATGAACTTTTTATTGCTTTAAACGCGTTTTCAGCCCCTGATTGTACACTTAAGGTGAAAATGTCAAAATCTTCAAAATGAGCATAAGCACAATGAAATTAATGCTGGAATCATCTTCAGGATGCTAGAATACACTAAATACAGCAAAAATTTTGAGTCTACAACGTTTAGTTTAGGTGTGAGAGCCAAAATGAACTTTTTATTGCTTTAAACGCGTTTTCAGCCCCTGATTGTACACTTAAGGTGAAAATGTCAAAATCTTAAAAATGAGCATAAGCACAATGAAATTAATGCTGGAATCATCTTCAGGATGCTAGAATACACTAAATACAGCAAAAATGTTGAGTCTACAACGTTTAGTTTAGGTGTGAGAGCCAAAATGAACTTTTTATTGCTTTAAATGCGTTTTCAGCCTGATTGTGCACTTTAGGTGAAAATGTCAAAATCTTCAAAATGAGCATAAGCACAATGAAATTAATGCTGGAATCATCTTCAGGATGCTAGAATACACTAAATACAGCAAAAATTTTGAGTCTACAACGTTTAGTTTAGGTGTGAGTGCCAAAATGAACTTTTTATTGCTTTAAACGCGTTTTCAGCCTGATTGTGCACTTTAGGTGAAAATGTCAAAATCTTAAAAATGAGCATAAGCACAATGCAATTAATGCTTGAATCATCTTTAGGATGCTAGAATACACTAAATACAGCAAAAATTTTGAGTCTACAACGTTTAGTTTAGGTGTGAGAGCCAAAATGAACTTTTTATTGCTTTAAACGCGTTTTCAGCCCCTGATTGTACACTTAAGGTGAAAATGTCAAAATCTTCAAAATGAGCATAAGCACAATGAAATTAATGCTGGAATCATCTTCAGGATGCTAGAATACACTAAATACAGCAAAAATTTTGAGTCTACAACGTTTAGTTTAGGTGTGAGAGCCAAAATGAACTTTTTATTGCTTTAAACGCGTTTTCAGCCTGATTGTGCACTTTAGGTGAAAATGTCAAAATCTTAAAAATGAGCATAAGCACAATGAAATTAATGCTGGAATCATCTTCAGGATGCTAGAATACACTAAATACAGCAAAAATTTTGAGTCTACAATGTTTAGTTTAGGTGTGAGAGCCAAAATGAACTTTTTATTGCTTTAAACGCGTTTTCAGCCCCTGATTGTACACTTAAGGTGAAAATGTCAAAATCTTCAAAATGAGCATAAGCACAATGAAATTAATGCTGGAATCATCTTCAGGATGCTAGAATACACTAAATACAGCAAAAATTTTGAGTCTACAACGTTTAGTTTAGGTGTGAGAGCCAAAATGAACTTTTTATTGCTTTAAACGCGTTTTCAGCCTGATTGTGCACTTTAGGTGAAAATGTCAAAATCTTAAAAATGAGCATAAGCACAATGAAATTAATGCTGGAATCATCTTCAGGGTGCTAGAATACAATAAATACAGCAAAAATTTTGAGTCTACAACGTTTAGTTTAGGTGTGAGAGCCAAAATGAACTTTTTATTGCTTTAAACGCGTTTTCAGCCCCTAATTGTACACTTAAGGTGAAAATGTCAAAATCTTAAAAATGAGCATAAGCACAATGAAATTAATGCTGGAATCATCTTCAGGATGCTAGAATACACTAAATACAGCAAAAATTTTGAGTCTACAACGTTTAGTTTAGGTGTGAGTGCCAAAATGAACTTTTTATTGCTTTAAACGCGTTTTCAGCCTGATTGTGCACTTTAGGTGAAAATGTCAAAATCTTAAAATGAGCATAAGCACAATGAAATTAATGCTGGAATCATCTTTAGGATGCTAGAATACACTAAATACAGCAAAAATTTTGAGTCTACAACGTTTAGTTTAGGTGTGAGAGCCAAAATGAACTTTTTATTGCTTTAAACGCGTTTTCAGCCCCTGATTGTACACTTTAGGTGAAAATGTCAAAATCTTAAAAATGAGCATAAGCACAATGAAATTAATGCTGGAATCATCTTCAGGATGCTAGAATACACTAAATATAGCAAAAATTTTGAGTCTACAACGTTTAGTTTAGGTGTGAGAGCCAAAATGAACTTTTTATTGCTTTAAACGCGTTTTCAGCCCCTGATTGTACACTTAAGGTGAAAATGTCAAAATCTTAAAAATGAGCATAAGCACAATGAAATTAATGCTGGAATCATCTTCAGGATGCTAGAATACACTAAATACAGCAAAAATGTTGAGTCTACAACGTTTAGTTTAGGTGTGAGAGCCAAAATGAACTTTTTATTGCTTTAAATGCGTTTTCAGCCTGATTGTGCACTTTAGGTGAAAATGTCAAAATCTTCAAAATGAGCATAAGCACAATGAAATTAATGCTGGAATCATCTTCAGGATGCTAGAATACACTAAATACAGCAAAAATTTTGAGTCTACAACGTTTAGTTTAGGTGTGAGTGCCAAAATGAACTTTTTATTGCTTTAAACGCGTTTTCAGCCCCTAATTGTACACTTAAGGTGAAAATGTCAAAATCTTAAAAATGAGCATAAGCACAATGAAATTAATGCTGGAATCATCTTCAGGATGCTAGAATACACTAAATACAGCAAAAATTTTGAGTCTACAACGTTTAGTTTAGGTGTGAGTGCCAAAATGAACTTTTTATTGCTTTAAACGCGTTTTCAGCCTGATTGTGCACTTTAGGTGAAAATGTCAAAATCTTAAAATGAGCATAAGCACAATGAAATTAATGCTGGAATCATCTTTAGGATGCTAGAATACACTAAATACAGCAAAAATTTTGAGTCTACAACGTTTAGTTTAGGTGTGAGAGCCAAAATGAACTTTTTATTGCTTTAAACGCGTTTTCAGCCCCTGATTGTACACTTTAGGTGAAAATGTCAAAATCTTAAAAATGAGCATAAGCACAATGAAATTAATGCTGGAATCATCTTCAGGATGCTAGAATACACTAAATAAAGCAAAAATTTTGAGTCTACAACGTTTAGTTTAGGTGTGAGAGCCAAAATGAACTTTTTATTGCTTTAAACGCGTTTTCAGCCCCTGATTGTACACTTAAGGTGAAAATGTCAAAATCTTAAAAATGAGCATAAGCACAATGAAATTAATGCTGGAATCATCTTCAGGATGCTAGAATACACTAAATACAGCAAAAATGTTGAGTCTACAACGTTTAGTTTAGGTGTGAGAGCCAAAATGAACTTTTTATTGCTTTAAATGCGTTTTCAGCCTGATTGTGCACTTTAGGTGAAAATGTCAAAATCTTCAAAATGAGCATAAGCACAATGAAATTAATGCTGGAATCATCTTCAGGATGCTAGAATACACTAAATACAGCAAAAATTTTGAGTCTACAACGTTTAGTTTAGGTGTGAGTGCCAAAATGAACTTTTTATTGCTTTAAACGCGTTTTCAGCCTGATTGTGCACTTTAGGTGAAAATGTCAAAATCTTAAAAATGAGCATAAGCACAATGAAATTAATGCTGGAATCATCTTTAGGATGCTAGAATACACTAAATACAGCAAAAATTTTGAGTCTACAACGTTTAGTTTAGGTGTGAGAGCCAAAATGAACTTTTTATTGCTTTAAACGCGTTTTCAGCCCCTGATTGTACACTTAAGGTGAAAATGTCAAAATCTTCAAAATGAGCATAAGCACAATGAAATTAATGCTGGAATCATCTTCAGGATGCTAGAATACACTAAATACAGCAAAAATTTTGAGTCTACAACGTTTAGTTTAGGTGTGAGAGCCAAAATGAACTTTTTATTGCTTTAAACGCGTTTTCAGCCCCTGATTGTACACTTAAGGTGAAAATGTCAAAATCTTAAAAATGAGCATAAGCACAATGAAATTAATGCTGGAATCATCTTCAGGATGCTAGAATACACTAAATACAGCAAAAATGTTGAGTCTACAACGTTTAGTTTAGGTGTGAGAGCCAAAATGAACTTTTTATTGCTTTAAATGCGTTTTCAGCCTGATTGTGCACTTTAGGTGAAAATGTCAAAATCTTCAAAATGAGCATAAGCACAATGAAATTAATGCTGGAATCATCTTCAGGATGCTAGAATACACTAAATACAGCAAAAATTTTGAGTCTACAACGTTTAGTTTAGGTGTGAGAGCCAAAATGAACTTTTTATTGCTTTAAACGCGTTTTCAGCCCCTGATTGTACACTTAAGGTGAAAATGTCAAAATCTTCAAAATGAGCATAAGCACAATGAAATTAATGCTGGAATCATCTTCAGGATGCTAGAATACACTAAATACAGCAAAAATTTTGAGTCTACAACGTTTAGTTTAGGTGTGAGAGCCAAAATTAACTTTTTATTGCTTTAAACGCGTTTTCAGCCTGATTGTGCACTTTAGGTAAAAATGTCAAAATCTTAAAAATGAGCATAAGCACAATGAAATTAATGCTGGAATCATCTTCAGGATGCTAGAATACACTAAATACAGCAAAAATTTTGAGTCTACAACGTTTAGTTTAGGTTTGTGAGCCAAAATGAACTTTTTATTGCTTTAAATGCGTTTTCAGCCTGATTGTGCACTTTAGGTGAAAATGTCAAAATCTTCAAAATGAGCATAAGCACTATGAAATTAATGCTGGAATCATCTTCAGGATGCTAGAATACACTGAATACAGCAAAAATTTTGAGTCTACAACGTTTAGTTTAGGTGTGAGAGCCAAAATGAACTTTTTATTGCTTTAAACGCGTTTTCAGCCTGATTGTGCACTTTAGGTGAAAATGTCAAAATCTTAAAAATGTGCATAAGCACTATGAAATTAATGCTGGAATCATCTTCAGGATGCTAGAATACACTGAATACAGCAAAAATTTTGAGTCTACAACGTTTAGTTTAGGTGTGAGATTCAAAATGAACTTTTTATTGCTTTAAACGCGTTTTCAGCCCCTGATTGTACACTTAAGGTGAAAATGTCAAAATCTTAAAAATGAGCATAAGCACAATGAAATTAATGCTAGAATCATCTTCAGGATGCTAGAATACACTAAATACAGCAAAAATGTTGAGTGTACAACGTTTAGTTTAGGTGTGAGAGCCAAAATGAACTTTTTATTGCTTTAAATGCGTTTTCAGCCTGATTGTGCACTTTAGGTGAAAATGTCAAAATCTTCAAAATGAGCATAAGCACAATGAAATTAATGCTGGAATCATCTTCAGGATGCTAGAATACACTAAATACAGCAAAAAATTTGAGTCTACAACGTTTAGTTTAAGTGTGAGTGCCAAAATGAACTTTTTATTGCTTTAAACGCGTTTTCAGCCTGATTGTGCACTTTAGGTGAAAATGTCAAAATCTTAAAAATGAGCATAAGCACAATGAAATTAATGCTGGAATCATCTTCAGGATGCTAGAATACACTAAATACAGCAAAAATGTTGAGTCTACAACGTTTAGTTTAGGTGTGAGAGCCAAAATGAACTTTTTATTGCTTTAAACGCGTTTTCAGCCCCTGATTGTACACTTAAGGTGAAAATGTCAAAATCTTCAAAATGAGCATAAGCACAATGAAATTAATGCTGGAATCATCTTCAGGATGCTAGAATACACTAAATACAGCAAAAATTTTGAGTCTACAACGTTTAGTTTAGGTGTGAGAGCCAAAATGAACTTTTTATTGCTTTAAACGCGTTTTCAGCCCCTGATTGTACACTTAAGGTAAAAATGTCAAAATCTTAAAAATGAGCATAAGCACAATGAAATTAATGCTGGAATCATCTTCAGGATGCTAGAATACACTAAATACAGCAAAAATGTTGAGTCTACAACGTTTAGTTTAGGTGTGAGAGCCAAAATGAACTTTTTATTGCTTTAAATGCGTTTTCAGCCTGATTGTGCACTTTAGGTGAAAATGTCAAAATCTTCAAAATGAGCATAAGCACAATGAAATTAATGCTGGAATCATCTTCAGGATGCTAGAATACACTAAATACAGCAAAAATTTTGAGTCTACAACGTTTAGTTTAGGTGTGAGTGCCAAAATGAACTTTTTATTGCTTTAAACGCGTTTTCAGCCTGATTGTGCACTTAAGGTGAAAATGTCAAAATCTTAAAAATGAGCATAAGCACAATGAAATTAATGCTGGAATCATCTTTAGGATGCTAGAATACACTAAATACAGCAAAAATTTTGAGTCTACAACGTTTAGTTTAGGTGTGAGAGCCAAAATGAACTTTTTATTGCTTTAAACGCGTTTTCAGCCCCTGATTGTACACTTAAGGTGAAAATGTCAAAATCTTAAAAATGAGCATAAGCACAATGAAATTAATGCTGGAATCATCTTCAGGGTGCTAGAATACACTAAATACAGCAAAAATTTTGAGTCTACAACGTTTAGTTTAGGTGTGAGAGCCAAAATGAACTTTTTATTGCTTTAAACGCGTTTTCAGCCCCTAATTGTACACTTAAGGTGAAAATGTCAAAATCTTAAAAATGAGCATAAGCACAATGAAATTAATGCTGGAATCATCTTCAGGATGCTAGAATACACTAAATATAGCAAAAATTTTGAGTCTACAACGTTTAGTTTAGGTGTGAGAGCCAAAATGAACTTTTTATTGCTTTAAACGCGTTTTCAGCCCCTGATTGTACACTTAAGGTGAAAATGTCAAAATCTTAAAAATGAGCATAAGCACAATGAAATTAATGCTGGAATCATCTTCAGGATGCTAGAATACACTAAATACAGCAAAAATGTTGAGTCTACAACGTTTAGTTTAGGTGTGAGAGCCAAAATGAACTTTTTATTGCTTTAAATGCGTTTTCAGCCTGATTGTGCACTTTAGGTGAAAATGTCAAAATCTTCAAAATGAGCATAAGCACAATGAAATTAATGCTGGAATCATCTTCAGGATGCTAGAATACACTAAATACAGCAAAAATTTTGAGTCTACAACGTTTAGTTTAGGTGTGAGTGCCAAAATGAACATTTTATTGCTTTAAACGCGTTTTCAGCCTGATTGTGCACTTTAGGTGAAAATGTCAAAATCTTAAAAATGAGCATAAGCACAATGAAATTAATGCTGGAATCATCTTTAGGATGCTAGAATACACTAAATACAGCAAAAATTTTGAGTCTACAACGTTTAGTTTAGGTGTGAGAGCCAAAATGAACTTTTTATTGCTTTAAACGCGTTTTCAGCCCCTGATTGTACACTTAAGGTGAAAATGTCAAAATCTTCAAAATGAGCATAAGCACAATGAAATTAATGCTGGAATCATCTTCAGGATGCTAGAATACACTAAATACAGCAAAAATTTTGAGTCTACAACGTTTAGTTTAGGTGTGAGAGCCAAAATGAACTTTTTATTGCTTTAAACGCGTTTTCAGCCCCTAATTGTACACTTAAGGTGAAAATGTCAAAATCTTAAAAATGAGCATAAGCACAATGAAATTAATGCTGGAATCATCTTCAGGATGCTAGAATACACTAAATACAGCAAAAATTTTGAGTCTACAACGTTTAGTTTAGGTGTGAGTGCCAAAATGAACTTTTTTTTGCTTTAAACGCGTTTTCAGCCTGATTGTGCACTTTAGGTGAAAATGTCAAAATCTTAAAATGAGCATAAGCACAATGAAATTAATGCTGGAATCATCTTTAGGATGCTAGAATACACTAAATACAGCAAAAATTTTGAGTCTACAACGTTTAGTTTAGGTGTGAGAGCCAAAATGAACTTTTTATTGCTTTAAACGCGTTTTCAGCCCCTGATTGTACACTTTAGGTGAAAATGTCAAAATCTTAAAAATGAGCATAAGCACAATGAAATTAATGCTGGAATCATCTTCAGGATGCTAGAATACACTAAATATAGCAAAAATTTTGAGTCTACAACGTTTAGTTTAGGTGTGAGAGCCAAAATGAACTTTTTATTGCTTTAAACGCGTTTTCAGCCCCTGATTGTACACTTAAGGTGAAAATGTCAAAATCTTCAAAATGAGCATAAGCACAATGAAATTAATGCTGGAATCATCTTCAGGATGCTAGAATACACTAAATACAGCAAAAATTTTGAGTCTACAACGTTTAGTTTAGGTGTGAGAGCCAAAATGAACTTTTTATTGCTTTAAACGCGTTTTCAGCCTGATTGTGCACTTTAGGTAAAAATGTCAAAATCTTAAAAATGAGCATAAGCACAATGAAATTAATGCTGGAATCATCTTCAGGATGCTAGAATACACTAAATACAGCAAAAATTTTGAGTCTACAACGTTTAGTTTAGGTTTGTGAGCCAAAATGAACTTTTTATTGCTTTAAATGCGTTTTCAGCCTGATTGTGCACTTTAGGTGAAAATGTCAAAATCTTCAAAATGAGCATAAGCACTATGAAATTAATGCTGGAATCATCTTCAGGATGCTAGAATACACTGAATACAGCAAAAATTTTGAGTCTACAACGTTTAGTTTAGGTGTGAGAGCCAAAATGAACTTTTTATTGCTTTAAACGCGTTTTCAGCCTGATTGTGCACTTTAGGTGAAAATGTCAAAATCTTAAAAATGAGCATAAGCACTATGAAATTAATGCTGGAATCATCTTCAGGATGCTAGAATACACTGAATACAGCAAAAATTTTGAGTCTACAACGTTTAGTTTAGGTGTGAGATTCAAAATGAACTTTTTATTGCTTTAAACGCGTTTTCAGCCCCTGATTGTACACTTAAGGTGAAAATGTCAAAATCTTAAAAATGAGCATAAGCACAATGAAATTAATGCTAGAATCATCTTCAGGATGCTAGAATACACTAAATACAGCAAAAATGTTGAGTGTACAACGTTTAGTTTAGGTGTGAGAGCCAAAATGAACTTTTTATTGCTTTAAATGCGTTTTCAGCCTGATTGTGCACTTTAGGTGAAAATGTCAAAATCTTCAAAATGAGCATAAGCACAATGAAATTAATGCTGGAATCATCTTCAGGATGCTAGAATACACTAAATACAGCAAAAATTTTGAGTCTACAACGTTTAGTTTAAGTGTGAGTGCCAAAATGAACTTTTTATTGCTTTAAACGCGTTTTCAGCCTGATTGTGCACTTTAGGTGAAAATGTCAAAATCTTAAAAATGAGCATAAGCACAATGAAATTAATGCTGGAATCATCTTCAGGATGCTAGAATACACTAAATACAGCAAAAATGTTGAGTCTACAACGTTTAGTTTAGGTGTGAGAGCCAAAATGAACTTTTTATTGCTTTAAACGCGTTTTCAGCCCCTGATTGTACACTTAAGGTGAAAATGTCAAAATCTTCAAAATGAGCATAAGCACAATGAAATTAATGCTGGAATCATCTTCAGGATGCTAGAATACACTAATTACAGCAAAAATTTTGAGTCTACAACGTTTAGTTTAGGTGTGAGAGCCAAAATGAACTTTTTATTGCTTTAAACGCGTTTTCAGCCCCTGATTGTACACTTAAGGTGAAAATGTCAAAATCTTAAAAATGAGCATAAGCACAATGAAATTAATGCTGGAATCATCTTCAGGATGCTAGAATACACTAAATACAGCAAAAATGTTGAGTCTACAACGTTTAGTTTAGGTGTGAGAGCCAAAATGAACTTTTTATTGCTTTAAATGCGTTTTCAGCCTGATTGTGCACTTTAGGTGAAAATGTCAAAATCTTCAAAATGAGCATAAGCACAATGAAATTAATGCTGGAATCATCTTCAGGATGCTAGAATACACTAAATACAGCAAAAATTTTGAGTCTACAACGTTTAGTTTAGGTGTGAGAGCCAAAATGAACTTTTTATTGCTTTAAACGCGTTTTCAGCCCCTGATTGTACACTTAAGGTGAAAATGTCAAAATCTTCAAAATGAGCATAAGCACAATGAAATTAATGCTGGAATCATCTTCAGGATGCTAGAATACACTAAATACAGCAAAAATTTTGAGTCTACAATGTTTAGTTTAGGTGTGAGAGCCAAAATGAACTTTTTATTGCTTTAAACGCGTTTTCAGCCTGATTGTGCACTTTAGGTGAAAATGTCAAAATCTTAAAAATGAGCATAAGCACAATGAAATTAATGCTGGAATCATCTTCAGGATGCTAGAATACACTAAATACAGCAAAAATTTTGAGTCTACAACGTTTAGTTTAGGTGTGAGAGCCAAAATGAACTTTTTATTGCTTTAAACGCGTTTTCAGCCCCTGATTGTACACTTAAGGTGAAAATGTCAAAATCTTCAAAATGAGCATAAGCACAATGAAATTAATGCTGGAATCATCTTCAGGATGCTAGAATACACTAAATACAGCAAAAATTTTGAGTCTACAACGTTTAGTTTAGGTGTGAGAGCCAAAATGAACTTTTTATTGCTTTAAACGCGTTTTCAGCCTGATTGTGCACTTTAGGTGAAAATGTCAAAATCTTAAAAATGAGCATAAGCACAATGAAATTAATGCTGGAATCATCTTCAGGATGCTAGAATACACTAAATACAGCAAAAATTTTGAGTCTACAACGTTTAGTTTAGGTGTGAGAGCCAAAATGAACTTTTTATTGCTTTAAACGCGTTTTCAGCCCCTAATTGTACACTTAAGGTGAAAATGTCAAAATCTTAAAAATGAGCATAAGCACAATGAAATTAATGCTGGAATCATCTTCAGGATGCTAGAATACACTAAATACAGCAAAAATGTTGAGTCTACAACGTTTAGTTTAGGTGTGAGAGCCAAAATGAACTTTTTATTGCTTTAAATGCGTTTTCAGCCTGATTGTGCACTTTAGGTGAAAATGTCAAAATCTTCAAAATGAGCATAAGCACGATGAAATTAATGCTAGAATCATCTTCAGGATGCTAGAATACACTGAATACAGCAAAAATTTTGAGTCTACAACGTTTAGTTTAGGTGTGAGAGCCAAAATGAACTTTTTATTGCTTTAAACGCGTTTTCAGCCCCTGATTGTACACTTAAGGTGAAAATGACAAAATCTTAAAAATGAGCATAAGCACAATGAAATTAATGCTGGAATCATCTTCAGGATGCTAGAATACACTAAATACAGCAAAAATGTTGAGTCTACAACGTTTAGTTTAGGTGTGAGAGCCAAAATGAACTTTTTATTGCTTTAAATGCGTTTTCAGCCTGATTGTGCACTTTAGGTGAAAATGTCAAAATCTTCAAAATGAGCATAAGCACAATGAAATTAATGCTGGAATCATCTTCAGGATGCTAGAATACACTAAATACAGCAAAATTTTTGAGTCTACAACGTTTAGTTTAGGTGTGAGTGCCAAAATGAGCTTTTTATTGCTTTAAACGCGTTTTCAGCCTGATTGTGCACTTTAGGTGAAAATGTCAAAATCTTAAAAATGAGCATAAGCACAATGAAATTAATGCTGGAATCATCTTCAGGATGCTAGAATACACTAAATACAGCAAAAATTTTGAGTCTACAACGTTTAGTTTAGGTGTGAGAGCCAAAATGAACTTTTTATTGCTTTAAACGCGTTTTCAGCCCCTGATTGTACACTTAAGGTGAAAATGTCAAAATCTTCAAAATGAGCATAAGCACAATGAAATTAATGCTGGAATCATCTTCAGGATGCTAGAATACACTAAATACAGCAAAAATTTTGAGTCTACAACGTTTAGTTTAGGTGTGAGAGCCAAAATGAACTTTTTATTGCTTTAAACGCGTTTTCAGCCTGATTGTGCACTTTAGGTGAAAATGTCAAAATCTTAAAAATGAGCATAAGCACAATGAAATTAATGCTGGAATCATCTTCAGGATGCTAGAATACACTAAATACAGCAAAAATTTTGAGTCTACAACGTTTAGTTTAGGTGTGAGAGCCAAAATGAACTTTTTATTGCTTTAAACGCGTTTTCAGCCCCTAATTGTACACTTAAGGTGAAAATGTCAAAATCTTAAAAATGAGCATAAGCACAATGAAATTAATGCTGGAATCATCTTCAGGATGCTAGAATACACTAAATACAGCAAAAATGTTGAGTCTACAACGTTTAGTTTAGGTGTGAGAGCCAAAATGAACTTTTTATTGCTTTAAATGCGTTTTCAGCCTGATTGTGCACTTTAGGTGAAAATGTCAAAATCTTCAAAATGAGCATAAGCACGATGAAATTAATGCTAGAATCATCTTCAGGATGCTAGAATACACTGAATACAGCAAAAATTTTGAGTCTACAACGTTTAGTTTAGGTGTGAGAGCCAAAATGAACTTTTTATTGCTTTAAACGCGTTTTCAGCCCCTGATTGTACACTTAAGGTGAAAATGTCAAAATCTTAAAAATGAGCATAAGCACAATGAAATTAATGCTGGAATCATCTTCAGGATGCTAGAATACACTAAATACAGCAAAAATGTTGAGTCTACAACGTTTAGTTTAGGTGTGAGAGCCAAAATGAACTTTTTATTGCTTTAAATGCGTTTTCAGCCTGATTGTGCACTTTAGGTGAAAATGTCAAAATCTTCAAAATGAGCATAAGCACAATGAAATTAATGCTGGAATCATCTTCAGGATGCTAGAATACACTAAATACAGCAAAAATTTTGAGTCTACAACGTTTAGTTTAGGTGTGAGTGCCAAAATGAACTTTTTATTGCTTTAAACGCGTTTTCAGCCTGATTGTGCACTTTAGGTGAAAATGTCAAAATCTTAAAAATGAGCATAAGCACAATGAAATTAATGCTGGAATCATCTTCAGGATGCTAGAATACACTAAATACAGCAAAAATTTTGAGTCTACAACGTTTAGTTTAGGTGTGAGAGCCAAAATGAACTTTTTATTGCTTTAAACGCGTTTTCAGCCCCTGATTGTACACTTAAGGTGAAAATGTCAAAATCTTAAAAATGAGCACAAGCACAATGAAATTAATGCTGGAATCATCTTCAGGATGCTAGAATACACTAAATACAGCAAAAATGTTGAGTTTACAACGTTTAGTTTAGGTGTGAGAGCCAAAATGAACTTTTTATTGCTTTAAATGCGTTTTCAGCCTGATTGTGCACTTTAGGTGAAAATGTCAAAATCTTCAAAATGAGCATAAGCACAATGAAATTAATGCTGGAATCATCTTCAGGATGCTAGAATACACTAAATACAGCAAAAATTTTGAGTCTACAACGTTTAGTTTAGGTGTGAGTGCCAAAATGAACTTTTTATTGCTTTAAACGCGTTTTCAGCCTGATTGTGCACTTTAGGTGAAAATGTCAAAATCTTAAAAATGAGCATAAGCACAATGAAATTAATGCTGGAATCATCTTTAGGATGCTAGAATACACTAAATACAGCAAAAATTTTGAGTCTACAACGTTTAGTTTAGGTGTGAGAGCCAAAATGAACTTTTTATTGCTTTAAACGCGTTTTCAGCCCCTGATTGTACACTTAAGGTGAAAATGTCAAAATCTTCAAAATGAGCATAAGCACAATGAAATTAATGCTGGAATCATCTTTAGGATGCTAGAATACACTAAATACAGCAAAAATTTTGAGTCTACAACGTTTAGTTTAGGTGTGAGAGCCAAAATGAACTTTTTATTGCTTTAAACGCGTTTTCAGCCTGATTGTGCACTTTAGGTGAAAATGTCAAAATCTTAAAAATGAGCATAAGCACAATGAAATTAATGCTGGAATCATCTTCAGGATGCTAGAATACACTAAATACAGCAAAAATTTTGAGTCTACAACGTTTAGTTTAGGTGTGAGAGCCAAAATGAACTTTTTATTGCTTTAAACGCGTTTTCAGCCCCTGATTGTACACTTAAGGTGAAAATGTCAAAATCTTCAAAATGAGCATAAGCACAATGAGATTAATGCTGGAATCATCTTCAGGATGCTAGAATACACTAATTACAGCAAAAATTTTGAGTCTACAACGTTTAGTTTAGGTGTGAGAGCCAAAATGAACTTTTTATTGCTTTAAACGCGTTTTCAGCCTGATTGTGCACTTTAGGTGAAAATGTCAAAATCTTAAAAATGAGCATAAGCACAATGACATTAATGCTGGAATCATCTTCAGGATGCTAGAATACACTAAATACAGCAAAAATTTGAGTCTACAACGTTTAGTTTAGGTGTGAGAGCCAAAATGAACTTTTTATTGCTTTAAACGCGTTTTCAGCCCCTGATTGTACACTTAAGGTGAAAATGTCAAAATCTTAAAAATGAGCATAAGCACAATGAAATTAATGCTGGAATCATCTTCAGGATGCTAGAATACACTAAATACAGCAAAAATGTTGAGTCTACAACGTTTAGTTTAGGTGTGAGAGCCAAAATGAACTTTTTATTGCTTTAAACGCGTTTTCAGCCCCTGATTGTACACTTAAGGTGAAAATGTCAAAATCTTCAAAATGAGCATAAGCACAATGAAATTAATGCTGGAATCATCTTCAGGATGCTAGAATACACTAAATACAGCAAAAATTTTGAGTCTACAACGTTTAGTTTAGGTGTGAGAGCCAAAATGAACTTTTTATTGCTTTAAACGCGTTTTCAGCCTGATTGTGCACTTTAGGTGAAAATGTCAAAATCTTAAAAATGAGCATAAGCACAATGAAATTAATGCTGGAATCATCTTCAGGATGCTAGAATACACTAAATACAGCAAAAATTTTGAGTCTACAACGTTTAGTTTAGGTGTGAGAGCCAAAATGAACTTTTTATTGCTTTAAACGCGTTTTCAGCCCCTAATTGTACACTTAAGGTGAAAATGTCAAAATCTTAAAAATGAGCATAAGCACAATGAAATTAATGCTGGAATCATCTTCAGGATGCTAGAATACACTAAATACAGCAAAAATGTTGAGTCTACAACGTTTAGTTTAGGTGTGAGAGCCAAAATGAACTTTTTATTGCTTTAAATGCGTTTTCAGCCTGATTGTGCACTTTAGGTGAAAATGTCAAAATCTTCAAAATGAGCATAAGCACGATGAAATTAATGCTAGAATCATCTTCAGGATGCTAAAATACACTGAATACAGCAAAAATTTTGAGTCTACAACGTTTAGTTTAGGTGTGAGAGCCAAAATGAACTTTTTATTGCTTTAAACGCGTTTTCAGCCCCTGATTGTACACTTAAGGTGAAAATGTCAAAATCTTAAAAATGAGCATAAGCACAATGAAATTAATGCTGGAATCATCTTCAGGATGCTAGAATACACTAAATACAGCAAAAATTTTGAGTCTACAACGTTTAGTTTAGGTGTGAGTGCCAAAATGAACTTTTTATTGCTTTAAACGCCTTTTCAGCCTGATTGTGCACTTTAGGTGAAAATGTCAAAATCTTAAAAATGAGCATAAGCACAATGAAATTAATGCTGGAATCATCTTCAGGATGCTAGAATACACTAAATACAGCAAAAATTTTGAGTCTACAACGTTTAGTTTAGGTGTGAGAGCCAAAATGAACTTTTTATTGCTTTAAACGCGTTTTCAGCCCCTGATTGTACACTTAAGGTGAAAATGTCAAAATCTTCAAAATGAGCATAAGCACAATGAAATTAATGCTGGAATCATCTTCAGGATGCTAGAATACACTAATTACAGCAAAAATTTTGAGTCTACAACGTTTAGTTTAGGTGTGAGAGCCAAAATGAACTTTTTATTGCTTTAAACGCGTTTTCAGCCCCTGATTGTACACTTAAGGTGAAAATGTCAAAATCTTAAAAATGAGCATAAGCACAATGAAATTAATGCTGGAATCATCTTCAGGATGCTAGAATACACTAAATACAGCAAAAATGTTGAGTCTACAACGTTTAGTTTAGGTGTGAGAGCCAAAATGAACTTTTTATTGCTTTAAATGCGTTTTCAGCCTGATTGTGCACTTTAGGTGAAAATGTCAAAATCTTCAAAATGAGCATAAGCACAATGAAATTAATGCTGGAATCATCTTCAGGATGCTAGAATACACTAAATACAGCAAAAATTTTGAGTCTACAACGTTTAGTTTAGGTGTGAGAGCCAAAATGAACTTTTTATTGCTTTAAACGCGTTTTCAGCCCCTGATTGTACACTTAAGGTGAAAATGTCAAAATCTTCAAAATGAGCATAAGCACAATGAAATTAATGCTGGAATCATCTTCAGGATGCTAGAATACACTAAATACAGCAAAAATTTTGAGTCTACAATGTTTAGTTTAGGTGTGAGAGCCAAAATGAACTTTTTATTGCTTTAAACGCGTTTTCAGCCTGATTGTGCACTTTAGGTGAAAATGTCAAAATCTTAAAAATGAGCATAAGCACAATGAAATTAATGCTGGAATCATCTTCAGGATGCTAGAATACACTAAATACAGCAAAAATTTTGAGTCTACAACGTTTAGTTTAGGTGTGAGAGCCAAAATGAACTTTTTATTGCTTTAAACGCGTTTTCAGCCCCTGATTGTACACTTAAGGTGAAAATGTCAAAATCTTCAAAATGAGCATAAGCACAATGAAATTAATGCTGGAATCATCTTCAGGATGCTAGAATACACTAAATACAGCAAAAATTTTGAGTCTACAACGTTTAGTTTAGGTGTGAGAGCCAAAATGAACTTTTTATTGCTTTAAACGCGTTTTCAGCCTGATTGTGCACTTTAGGTGAAAATGTCAAAATCTTAAAAATGAGCATAAGCACAATGAAATTAATGCTGGAATCATCTTCAGGATGCTAGAATACACTAAATACAGCAAAAATTTTGAGTCTACAACGTTTAGTTTAGGTGTGAGAGCCAAAATGAACTTTTTATTGCTTTAAACGCGTTTTCAGCCCCTAATTGTACACTTAAGGTGAAAATGTCAAAATCTTAAAAATGAGCATAAGCACAATGAAATTAATGCTGGAATCATCTTCAGGATGCTAGAATACACTAAATACAGCAAAAATGTTGAGTCTACAACGTTTAGTTTAGGTGTGAGAGCCAAAATGAACTTTTTATTGCTTTAAATGCGTTTTCAGCCTGATTGTGCACTTTAGGTGAAAATGTCAAAATCTTCAAAATGAGCATAAGCACGATGAAATTAATGCTAGAATCATCTTCAGGATGCTAGAATACACTGAATACAGCAAAAATTTTGAGTCTACAACGTTTAGTTTAGGTGTGAGAGCCAAAATGAACTTTTTATTGCTTTAAACGCGTTTTCAGCCCCTGATTGTACACTTAAGGTGAAAATGACAAAATCTTAAAAATGAGCATAAGCACAATGAAATTAATGCTGGAATCATCTTCAGGATGCTAGAATACACTAAATACAGCAAAAATGTTGAGTCTACAACGTTTAGTTTAGGTGTGAGAGCCAAAATGAACTTTTTATTGCTTTAAATGCGTTTTCAGCCTGATTGTGCACTTTAGGTGAAAATGTCAAAATCTTCAAAATGAGCATAAGCACAATGAAATTAATGCTGGAATCATCTTCAGGATGCTAGAATACACTAAATACAGCAAAATTTTTGAGTCTACAACGTTTAGTTTAGGTGTGAGTGCCAAAATGAGCTTTTTATTGCTTTAAACGCGTTTTCAGCCTGATTGTGCACTTTAGGTGAAAATGTCAAAATCTTAAAAATGAGCATAAGCACAATGAAATTAATGCTGGAATCATCTTCAGGATGCTAGAATACACTAAATACAGCAAAAATTTTGAGTCTACAACGTTTAGTTTAGGTGTGAGAGCCAAAATGAACTTTTTATTGCTTTAAACGCGTTTTCAGCCCCTGATTGTACACTTAAGGTGAAAATGTCAAAATCTTCAAAATGAGCATAAGCACAATGAAATTAATGCTGGAATCATCTTCAGGATGCTAGAATACACTAAATACAGCAAAAATTTTGAGTCTACAACGTTTAGTTTAGGTGTGAGAGCCAAAATGAACTTTTTATTGCTTTAAACGCGTTTTCAGCCTGATTGTGCACTTTAGGTGAAAATGTCAAAATCTTAAAAATGAGCATAAGCACAATGAAATTAATGCTGGAATCATCTTCAGGATGCTAGAATACACTAAATACAGCAAAAATTTTGAGTCTACAACGTTTAGTTTAGGTGTGAGAGCCAAAATGAACTTTTTATTGCTTTAAACGCGTTTTCAGCCCCTAATTGTACACTTAAGGTGAAAATGTCAAAATCTTAAAAATGAGCATAAGCACAATGAAATTAATGCTGGAATCATCTTCAGGATGCTAGAATACACTAAATACAGCAAAAATGTTGAGTCTACAACGTTTAGTTTAGGTGTGAGAGCCAAAATGAACTTTTTATTGCTTTAAATGCGTTTTCAGCCTGATTGTGCACTTTAGGTGAAAATGTCAAAATCTTCAAAATGAGCATAAGCACGATGAAATTAATGCTAGAATCATCTTCAGGATGCTAGAATACACTGAATACAGCAAAAATTTTGAGTCTACAACGTTTAGTTTAGGTGTGAGAGCCAAAATGAACTTTTTATTGCTTTAAACGCGTTTTCAGCCCCTGATTGTACACTTAAGGTGAAAATGTCAAAATCTTAAAAATGAGCATAAGCACAATGAAATTAATGCTGGAATCATCTTCAGGATGCTAGAATACACTAAATACAGCAAAAATGTTGAGTCTACAACGTTTAGTTTAGGTGTGAGAGCCAAAATGAACTTTTTATTGCTTTAAATGCGTTTTCAGCCTGATTGTGCACTTTAGGTGAAAATGTCAAAATCTTCAAAATGAGCATAAGCACAATGAAATTAATGCTGGAATCATCTTCAGGATGCTAGAATACACTAAATACAGCAAAAATTTTGAGTCTACAACGTTTAGTTTAGGTGTGAGTGCCAAAATGAACTTTTTATTGCTTTAAACGCGTTTTCAGCCTGATTGTGCACTTTAGGTGAAAATGTCAAAATCTTAAAAATGAGCATAAGCACAATGAAATTAATGCTGGAATCATCTTCAGGATGCTAGAATACACTAAATACAGCAAAAATTTTGAGTCTACAACGTTTAGTTTAGGTGTGAGAGCCAAAATGAACTTTTTATTGCTTTAAACGCGTTTTCAGCCCCTGATTGTACACTTAAGGTGAAAATGTCAAAATCTTAAAAATGAGCACAAGCACAATGAAATTAATGCTGGAATCATCTTCAGGATGCTAGAATACACTAAATACAGCAAAAATGTTGAGTTTACAACGTTTAGTTTAGGTGTGAGAGCCAAAATGAACTTTTTATTGCTTTAAATGCGTTTTCAGCCTGATTGTGCACTTTAGGTGAAAATGTCAAAATCTTCAAAATGAGCATAAGCACAATGAAATTAATGCTGGAATCATCTTCAGGATGCTAGAATACACTAAATACAGCAAAAATTTTGAGTCTACAACGTTTAGTTTAGGTGTGAGTGCCAAAATGAACTTTTTATTGCTTTAAACGCGTTTTCAGCCTGATTGTGCACTTTAGGTGAAAATGTCAAAATCTTAAAAATGAGCATAAGCACAATGAAATTAATGCTGGAATCATCTTTAGGATGCTAGAATACACTAAATACAGCAAAAATTTTGAGTCTACAACGTTTAGTTTAGGTGTGAGAGCCAAAATGAACTTTTTATTGCTTTAAACGCGTTTTCAGCCCCTGATTGTACACTTAAGGTGAAAATGTCAAAATCTTCAAAATGAGCATAAGCACAATGAAATTAATGCTGGAATCATCTTTAGGATGCTAGAATACACTAAATACAGCAAAAATTTTGAGTCTACAACGTTTAGTTTAGGTGTGAGAGCCAAAATGAACTTTTTATTGCTTTAAACGCGTTTTCAGCCTGATTGTGCACTTTAGGTGAAAATGTCAAAATCTTAAAAATGAGCATAAGCACAATGAAATTAATGCTGGAATCATCTTCAGGATGCTAGAATACACTAAATACAGCAAAAATTTTGAGTCTACAACGTTTAGTTTAGGTGTGAGAGCCAAAATGAACTTTTTATTGCTTTAAACGCGTTTTCAGCCCCTGATTGTACACTTAAGGTGAAAATGTCAAAATCTTCAAAATGAGCATAAGCACAATGAGATTAATGCTGGAATCATCTTCAGGATGCTAGAATACACTAATTACAGCAAAAATTTTGAGTCTACAACGTTTAGTTTAGGTGTGAGAGCCAAAATGAACTTTTTATTGCTTTAAACGCGTTTTCAGCCTGATTGTGCACTTTAGGTGAAAATGTCAAAATCTTAAAAATGAGCATAAGCACAATGACATTAATGCTGGAATCATCTTCAGGATGCTAGAATACACTAAATACAGCAAAAATTTGAGTCTACAACGTTTAGTTTAGGTGTGAGAGCCAAAATGAACTTTTTATTGCTTTAAACGCGTTTTCAGCCCCTGATTGTACACTTAAGGTGAAAATGTCAAAATCTTAAAAATGAGCATAAGCACAATGAAATTAATGCTGGAATCATCTTCAGGATGCTAGAATACACTAAATACAGCAAAAATGTTGAGTCTACAACGTTTAGTTTAGGTGTGAGAGCCAAAATGAACTTTTTATTGCTTTAAACGCGTTTTCAGCCCCTGATTGTACACTTAAGGTGAAAATGTCAAAATCTTCAAAATGAGCATAAGCACAATGAAATTAATGCTGGAATCATCTTCAGGATGCTAGAATACACTAAATACAGCAAAAATTTTGAGTCTACAACGTTTAGTTTAGGTGTGAGAGCCAAAATGAACTTTTTATTGCTTTAAACGCGTTTTCAGCCTGATTGTGCACTTTAGGTGAAAATGTCAAAATCTTAAAAATGAGCATAAGCACAATGAAATTAATGCTGGAATCATCTTCAGGATGCTAGAATACACTAAATACAGCAAAAATTTTGAGTCTACAACGTTTAGTTTAGGTGTGAGAGCCAAAATGAACTTTTTATTGCTTTAAACGCGTTTTCAGCCCCTAATTGTACACTTAAGGTGAAAATGTCAAAATCTTAAAAATGAGCATAAGCACAATGAAATTAATGCTGGAATCATCTTCAGGATGCTAGAATACACTAAATACAGCAAAAATGTTGAGTCTACAACGTTTAGTTTAGGTGTGAGAGCCAAAATGAACTTTTTATTGCTTTAAATGCGTTTTCAGCCTGATTGTGCACTTTAGGTGAAAATGTCAAAATCTTCAAAATGAGCATAAGCACGATGAAATTAATGCTAGAATCATCTTCAGGATGCTAAAATACACTGAATACAGCAAAAATTTTGAGTCTACAACGTTTAGTTTAGGTGTGAGAGCCAAAATGAACTTTTTATTGCTTTAAACGCGTTTTCAGCCCCTGATTGTACACTTAAGGTGAAAATGTCAAAATCTTAAAAATGAGCATAAGCACAATGAAATTAATGCTGGAATCATCTTCAGGATGCTAGAATACACTAAATACAGCAAAAATTTTGAGTCTACAACGTTTAGTTTAGGTGTGAGTGCCAAAATGAACTTTTTATTGCTTTAAACGCCTTTTCAGCCTGATTGTGCACTTTAGGTGAAAATGTCAAAATCTTAAAAATGAGCATAAGCACAATGAAATTAATGCTGGAATCATCTTCAGGATGCTAGAATACACTAAATACAGCAAAAATTTTGAGTCTACAACGTTTAGTTTAGGTGTGAGAGCCAAAATGAACTTTTTATTGCTTTAAACGCGTTTTCAGCCCCTAATTGTACACTTAAGGTGAAAATGTCAAAATCTTAAAAATGAGCATAAGCACAATGAAATTAATGCTGGAATCATCTTCAGGATGCTAGAATACACTAAATACAGCAAAAATTTTGAGTCTACAACGTTTAGTTTAGGTGTGAGTGCCAAAATGAACTTTTTATTGCTTTAAACGCGTTTTCAGCCTGATTGTGCACTTTAGGTGAAAATGTCAAAATCTTAAAATGAGCATAAGCACAATGAAATTAATGCTGGAATCATCTTTAGGATGCTAGAATACACTAAATACAGCAAAAATTTTGAGTCTACAACGTTTAGTTTAGGTGTGAGAGCCAAAATGAACTTTTTATTGCTTTAAACGCGTTTTCAGCCCCTGATTGTACACTTTAGGTGAAAATGTCAAAATCTTAAAAATGAGCATAAGCACAATGAAATTAATGCTGGAATCATCTTCAGGATGCTAGAATACACTAAATAAAGCAAAAATTTTGAGTCTACAACGTTTAGTTTAGGTGTGAGAGCCAAAATGAACTTTTTATTGCTTTAAACGCGTTTTCAGCCCCTGATTGTACACTTAAGGTGAAAATGTCAAAATCTTAAAAATGAGCATAAGCACAATGAAATTAATGCTGGAATCATCTTCAGGATGCTAGAATACACTAAATACAGCAAAAATGTTGAGTCTACAACGTTTAGTTTAGGTGTGAGAGCCAAAATGAACTTTTTATTGCTTTAAATGCGTTTTCAGCCTGATTGTGCACTTTAGGTGAAAATGTCAAAATCTTCAAAATGAGCATAAGCACAATGAAATTAATGCTGGAATCATCTTCAGGATGCTAGAATACACTAAATACAGCAAAAATTTTGAGTCTACAACGTTTAGTTTAGGTGTGAGTGCCAAAATGAACTTTTTATTGCTTTAAACGCGTTTTCAGCCTGATTGTGCACTTTAGGTGAAAATGTCAAAATCTTAAAAATGAGCATAAGCACAATGAAATTAATGCTGGAATCATCTTTAGGATGCTAGAATACACTAAATACAGCAAAAATTTTGAGTCTACAACGTTTAGTTTAGGTGTGAGAGCCAAAATGAACTTTTTATTGCTTTAAACGCGTTTTCAGCCCCTGATTGTACACTTAAGGTGAAAATGTCAAAATCTTCAAAATGAGCATAAGCACAATGAAATTAATGCTGGAATCATCTTCAGGATGCTAGAATACACTAAATACAGCAAAAATTTTGAGTCTACAACGTTTAGTTTAGGTGTGAGAGCCAAAATGAACTTTTTATTGCTTTAAACGCGTTTTCAGCCCCTGATTGTACACTTAAGGTGAAAATGTCAAAATCTTAAAAATGAGCATAAGCACAATGAAATTAATGCTGGAATCATCTTCAGGATGCTAGAATACACTAAATACAGCAAAAATGTTGAGTCTACAACGTTTAGTTTAGGTGTGAGAGCCAAAATGAACTTTTTATTGCTTTAAATGCGTTTTCAGCCTGATTGTGCACTTTAGGTGAAAATGTCAAAATCTTCAAAATGAGCATAAGCACAATGAAATTAATGCTGGAATCATCTTCAGGATGCTAGAATACACTAAATACAGCAAAAATTTTGAGTCTACAACGTTTAGTTTAGGTGTGAGAGCCAAAATGAACTTTTTATTGCTTTAAACGCGTTTTCAGCCCCTGATTGTACACTTAAGGTGAAAATGTCAAAATCTTCAAAATGAGCATAAGCACAATGAAATTAATGCTGGAATCATCTTCAGGATGCTAGAATACACTAAATACAGCAAAAATTTTGAGTCTACAACGTTTAGTTTAGGTGTGAGAGCCAAAATTAACTTTTTATTGCTTTAAACGCGTTTTCAGCCTGATTGTGCACTTTAGGTAAAAATGTCAAAATCTTAAAAATGAGCATAAGCACAATGAAATTAATGCTGGAATCATCTTCAGGATGCTAGAATACACTAAATACAGCAAAAATTTTGAGTCTACAACGTTTAGTTTAGGTTTGTGAGCCAAAATGAACTTTTTATTGCTTTAAATGCGTTTTCAGCCTGATTGTGCACTTTAGGTGAAAATGTCAAAATCTTCAAAATGAGCATAAGCACTATGAAATTAATGCTGGAATCATCTTCAGGATGCTAGAATACACTGAATACAGCAAAAATTTTGAGTCTACAACGTTTAGTTTAGGTGTGAGAGCCAAAATGAACTTTTTATTGCTTTAAACGCGTTTTCAGCCTGATTGTGCACTTTAGGTGAAAATGTCAAAATCTTAAAAATGTGCATAAGCACTATGAAATTAATGCTGGAATCATCTTCAGGATGCTAGAATACACTGAATACAGCAAAAATTTTGAGTCTACAACGTTTAGTTTAGGTGTGAGATTCAAAATGAACTTTTTATTGCTTTAAACGCGTTTTCAGCCCCTGATTGTACACTTAAGGTGAAAATGTCAAAATCTTAAAAATGAGCATAAGCACAATGAAATTAATGCTAGAATCATCTTCAGGATGCTAGAATACACTAAATACAGCAAAAATGTTGAGTGTACAACGTTTAGTTTAGGTGTGAGAGCCAAAATGAACTTTTTATTGCTTTAAATGCGTTTTCAGCCTGATTGTGCACTTTAGGTGAAAATGTCAAAATCTTCAAAATGAGCATAAGCACAATGAAATTAATGCTGGAATCATCTTCAGGATGCTAGAATACACTAAATACAGCAAAAATTTTGAGTCTACAACGTTTAGTTTAAGTGTGAGTGCCAAAATGAACTTTTTATTGCTTTAAACGCGTTTTCAGCCTGATTGTGCACTTTAGGTGAAAATGTCAAAATCTTAAAAATGAGCATAAGCACAATGAAATTAATGCTGGAATCATCTTCAGGATGCTAGAATACACTAAATACAGCAAAAATGTTGAGTCTACAACGTTTAGTTTAGGTGTGAGAGCCAAAATGAACTTTTTATTGCTTTAAACGCGTTTTCAGCCCCTGATTGTACACTTAAGGTGAAAATGTCAAAATCTTCAAAATGAGCATAAGCACAATGAAATTAATGCTGGAATCATCTTCAGGATGCTAGAATACACTAAATACAGCAAAAATTTTGAGTCTACAACGTTTAGTTTAGGTGTGAGAGCCAAAATGAACTTTTTATTGCTTTAAACGCGTTTTCAGCCCCTGATTGTACACTTAAGGTGAAAATGTCAAAATCTTAAAAATGAGCATAAGCACAATGAAATTAATGCTGGAATCATCTTCAGGATGCTAGAATACACTAAATACAGCAAAAATGTTGAGTCTACAACGTTTAGTTTAGGTGTGAGAGCCAAAATGAACTTTTTATTGCTTTAAATGCGTTTTCAGCCTGATTGTGCACTTTAGGTGAAAATGTCAAAATCTTCAAAATGAGCATAAGCACAATGAAATTAATGCTGGAATCATCTTCAGGATGCTAGAATACACTAAATACAGCAAAAATTTTGAGTCTACAACGTTTAGTTTAGGTGTGAGTGCCAAAATGAACTTTTTATTGCTTTAAACGCGTTTTCAGCCTGATTGTGCACTTAAGGTGAAAATGTCAAAATCTTAAAAATGAGCATAAGCACAATGAAATTAATGCTGGAATCATCTTTAGGATGCTAGAATACACTAAATACAGCAAAAATTTTGAGTCTACAACGTTTAGTTTAGGTGTGAGAGCCAAAATGAACTTTTTATTGCTTTAAACGCGTTTTCAGCCCCTGATTGTACACTTAAGGTGAAAATGTCAAAATCTTAAAAATGAGCATAAGCACAATGAAATTAATGCTGGAATCATCTTCAGGGTGCTAGAATACACTAAATACAGCAAAAATTTTGAGTCTACAACGTTTAGTTTAGGTGTGAGAGCCAAAATGAACTTTTTATTGCTTTAAACGCGTTTTCAGCCCCTAATTGTACACTTAAGGTGAAAATGTCAAAATCTTAAAAATGAGCATAAGCACAATGAAATTAATGCTGGAATCATCTTCAGGATGCTAGAATACACTAAATATAGCAAAAATTTTGAGTCTACAACGTTTAGTTTAGGTGTGAGAGCCAAAATGAACTTTTTATTGCTTTAAACGCGTTTTCAGCCCCTGATTGTACACTTAAGGTGAAAATGTCAAAATCTTAAAAATGAGCATAAGCACAATGAAATTAATGCTGGAATCATCTTCAGGATGCTAGAATACACTAAATACAGCAAAAATGTTGAGTCTACAACGTTTAGTTTAGGTGTGAGAGCCAAAATGAACTTTTTATTGCTTTAAATGCGTTTTCAGCCTGATTGTGCACTTTAGGTGAAAATGTCAAAATCTTCAAAATGAGCATAAGCACAATGAAATTAATGCTGGAATCATCTTCAGGATGCTAGAATACACTAAATACAGCAAAAATTTTGAGTCTACAACGTTTAGTTTAGGTGTGAGTGCCAAAATGAACATTTTATTGCTTTAAACGCGTTTTCAGCCTGATTGTGCACTTTAGGTGAAAATGTCAAAATCTTAAAAATGAGCATAAGCACAATGAAATTAATGCTGGAATCATCTTTAGGATGCTAGAATACACTAAATACAGCAAAAATTTTGAGTCTACAACGTTTAGTTTAGGTGTGAGAGCCAAAATGAACTTTTTATTGCTTTAAACGCGTTTTCAGCCCCTGATTGTACACTTAAGGTGAAAATGTCAAAATCTTCAAAATGAGCATAAGCACAATGAAATTAATGCTGGAATCATCTTCAGGATGCTAGAATACACTAAATACAGCAAAAATTTTGAGTCTACAACGTTTAGTTTAGGTGTGAGAGCCAAAATGAACTTTTTATTGCTTTAAACGCGTTTTCAGCCCCTAATTGTACACTTAAGGTGAAAATGTCAAAATCTTAAAAATGAGCATAAGCACAATGAAATTAATGCTGGAATCATCTTCAGGATGCTAGAATACACTAAATACAGCAAAAATTTTGAGTCTACAACGTTTAGTTTAGGTGTGAGTGCCAAAATGAACTTTTTATTGCTTTAAACGCGTTTTCAGCCTGATTGTGCACTTTAGGTGAAAATGTCAAAATCTTAAAATGAGCATAAGCACAATGAAATTAATGCTGGAATCATCTTTAGGATGCTAGAATACACTAAATACAGCAAAAATTTTGAGTCTACAACGTTTAGTTTAGGTGTGAGAGCCAAAATGAACTTTTTATTGCTTTAAACGCGTTTTCAGCCCCTGATTGTACACTTTAGGTGAAAATGTCAAAATCTTAAAAATGAGCATAAGCACAATGAAATTAATGCTGGAATCATCTTCAGGATGCTAGAATACACTAAATATAGCAAAAATTTTGAGTCTACAACGTTTAGTTTAGGTGTGAGAGCCAAAATGAACTTTTTATTGCTTTAAACGCGTTTTCAGCCCCTGATTGTACACTTAAGGTGAAAATGTCAAAATCTTCAAAATGAGCATAAGCACAATGAAATTAATGCTGGAATCATCTTCAGGATGCTAGAATACACTAAATACAGCAAAAATTTTGAGTCTACAACGTTTAGTTTAGGTGTGAGAGCCAAAATGAACTTTTTATTGCTTTAAACGCGTTTTCAGCCTGATTGTGCACTTTAGGTAAAAATGTCAAAATCTTAAAAATGAGCATAAGCACAATGAAATTAATGCTGGAATCATCTTCAGGATGCTAGAATACACTAAATACAGCAAAAATTTTGAGTCTACAACGTTTAGTTTAGGTTTGTGAGCCAAAATGAACTTTTTATTGCTTTAAATGCGTTTTCAGCCTGATTGTGCACTTTAGGTGAAAATGTCAAAATCTTCAAAATGAGCATAAGCACTATGAAATTAATGCTGGAATCATCTTCAGGATGCTAGAATACACTGAATACAGCAAAAATTTTGAGTCTACAACGTTTAGTTTAGGTGTGAGAGCCAAAATGAACTTTTTATTGCTTTAAATGCGTTTTCAGCCTGATTGTGCACTTTAGGTGAAAATGTCAAAATCTTCAAAATGAGCATAAGCACAATGAAATTAATGCTGGAATCATCTTCAGGATGCTAGAATACACTAAATACAGCAAAAATTTTGAGTCTACAACGTTTAGTTTAAGTGTGAGTGCCAAAATGAACTTTTTATTGCTTTAAACGCGTTTTCAGCCTGATTGTGCACTTTAGGTGAAAATGTCAAAATCTTAAAAATGAGCATAAGCACAATGAAATTAATGCTGGAATCATCTTCAGGATGCTAGAATACACTAAATACAGCAAAAATGTTGAGTCTACAACGTTTAGTTTAGGTGTGAGAGCCAAAATGAACTTTTTATTGCTTTAAACGCGTTTTCAGCCCCTGATTGTACACTTAAGGTGAAAATGTCAAAATCTTCAAAATGAGCATAAGCACAATGAAATTAATGCTGGAATCATCTTCAGGATGCTAGAATACACTAATTACAGCAAAAATTTTGAGTCTACAACGTTTAGTTTAGGTGTGAGAGCCAAAATGAACTTTTTATTGCTTTAAACGCGTTTTCAGCCCCTGATTGTACACTTAAGGTGAAAATGTCAAAATCTTAAAAATGAGCATAAGCACAATGAAATTAATGCTGGAATCATCTTCAGGATGCTAGAATACACTAAATACAGCAAAAATGTTGAGTCTACAACGTTTAGTTTAGGTGTGAGAGCCAAAATGAACTTTTTATTGCTTTAAATGCGTTTTCAGCCTGATTGTGCACTTTAGGTGAAAATGTCAAAATCTTCAAAATGAGCATAAGCACAATGAAATTAATGCTGGAATCATCTTCAGGATGCTAGAATACACTAAATACAGCAAAAATTTTGAGTCTACAACGTTTAGTTTAGGTGTGAGAGCCAAAATGAACTTTTTATTGCTTTAAACGCGTTTTCAGCCCCTGATTGTACACTTAAGGTGAAAATGTCAAAATCTTCAAAATGAGCATAAGCACAATGAAATTAATGCTGGAATCATCTTCAGGATGCTAGAATACACTAAATACAGCAAAAATTTTGAGTCTACAATGTTTAGTTTAGGTGTGAGAGCCAAAATGAACTTTTTATTGCTTTAAACGCGTTTTCAGCCTGATTGTGCACTTTAGGTGAAAATGTCAAAATCTTAAAAATGAGCATAAGCACAATGAAATTAATGCTGGAATCATCTTCAGGATGCTAGAATACACTAAATACAGCAAAAATTTTGAGTCTACAACGTTTAGTTTAGGTGTGAGAGCCAAAATGAACTTTTTATTGCTTTAAACGCGTTTTCAGCCCCTGATTGTACACTTAAGGTGAAAATGTCAAAATCTTCAAAATGAGCATAAGCACAATGAAATTAATGCTGGAATCATCTTCAGGATGCTAGAATACACTAAATACAGCAAAAATTTTGAGTCTACAACGTTTAGTTTAGGTGTGAGAGCCAAAATGAACTTTTTATTGCTTTAAACGCGTTTTCAGCCTGATTGTGCACTTTAGGTGAAAATGTCAAAATCTTAAAAATGAGCATAAGCACAATGAAATTAATGCTGGAATCATCTTCAGGATGCTAGAATACACTAAATACAGCAAAAATTTTGAGTCTACAACGTTTAGTTTAGGTGTGAGAGCCAAAATGAACTTTTTATTGCTTTAAACGCGTTTTCAGCCCCTAATTGTACACTTAAGGTGAAAATGTCAAAATCTTAAAAATGAGCATAAGCACAATGAAATTAATGCTGGAATCATCTTCAGGATGCTAGAATACACTAAATACAGCAAAAATGTTGAGTCTACAACGTTTAGTTTAGGTGTGAGAGCCAAAATGAACTTTTTATTGCTTTAAATGCGTTTTCAGCCTGATTGTGCACTTTAGGTGAAAATGTCAAAATCTTCAAAATGAGCATAAGCACGATGAAATTAATGCTAGAATCATCTTCAGGATGCTAGAATACACTGAATACAGCAAAAATTTTGAGTCTACAACGTTTAGTTTAGGTGTGAGAGCCAAAATGAACTTTTTATTGCTTTAAACGCGTTTTCAGCCCCTGATTGTACACTTAAGGTGAAAATGACAAAATCTTAAAAATGAGCATAAGCACAATGAAATTAATGCTGGAATCATCTTCAGGATGCTAGAATACACTAAATACAGCAAAAATGTTGAGTCTACAACGTTTAGTTTAGGTGTGAGAGCCAAAATGAACTTTTTATTGCTTTAAATGCGTTTTCAGCCTGATTGTGCACTTTAGGTGAAAATGTCAAAATCTTCAAAATGAGCATAAGCACAATGAAATTAATGCTGGAATCATCTTCAGGATGCTAGAATACACTAAATACAGCAAAATTTTTGAGTCTACAACGTTTAGTTTAGGTGTGAGTGCCAAAATGAGCTTTTTATTGCTTTAAACGCGTTTTCAGCCTGATTGTGCACTTTAGGTGAAAATGTCAAAATCTTAAAAATGAGCATAAGCACAATGAAATTAATGCTGGAATCATCTTCAGGATGCTAGAATACACTAAATACAGCAAAAATTTTGAGTCTACAACGTTTAGTTTAGGTGTGAGAGCCAAAATGAACTTTTTATTGCTTTAAACGCGTTTTCAGCCCCTGATTGTACACTTAAGGTGAAAATGTCAAAATCTTCAAAATGAGCATAAGCACAATGAAATTAATGCTGGAATCATCTTCAGGATGCTAGAATACACTAAATACAGCAAAAATTTTGAGTCTACAACGTTTAGTTTAGGTGTGAGAGCCAAAATGAACTTTTTATTGCTTTAAACGCGTTTTCAGCCTGATTGTGCACTTTAGGTGAAAATGTCAAAATCTTAAAAATGAGCATAAGCACAATGAAATTAATGCTGGAATCATCTTCAGGATGCTAGAATACACTAAATACAGCAAAAATTTTGAGTCTACAACGTTTAGTTTAGGTGTGAGAGCCAAAATGAACTTTTTATTGCTTTAAACGCGTTTTCAGCCCCTAATTGTACACTTAAGGTGAAAATGTCAAAATCTTAAAAATGAGCATAAGCACAATGAAATTAATGCTGGAATCATCTTCAGGATGCTAGAATACACTAAATACAGCAAAAATGTTGAGTCTACAACGTTTAGTTTAGGTGTGAGAGCCAAAATGAACTTTTTATTGCTTTAAATGCGTTTTCAGCCTGATTGTGCACTTTAGGTGAAAATGTCAAAATCTTCAAAATGAGCATAAGCACGATGAAATTAATGCTAGAATCATCTTCAGGATGCTAGAATACACTGAATACAGCAAAAATTTTGAGTCTACAACGTTTAGTTTAGGTGTGAGAGCCAAAATGAACTTTTTATTGCTTTAAACGCGTTTTCAGCCCCTGATTGTACACTTAAGGTGAAAATGTCAAAATCTTAAAAATGAGCATAAGCACAATGAAATTAATGCTGGAATCATCTTCAGGATGCTAGAATACACTAAATACAGCAAAAATGTTGAGTCTACAACGTTTAGTTTAGGTGTGAGAGCCAAAATGAACTTTTTATTGCTTTAAATGCGTTTTCAGCCTGATTGTGCACTTTAGGTGAAAATGTCAAAATCTTCAAAATGAGCATAAGCACAATGAAATTAATGCTGGAATCATCTTCAGGATGCTAGAATACACTAAATACAGCAAAAATTTTGAGTCTACAACGTTTAGTTTAGGTGTGAGTGCCAAAATGAACTTTTTATTGCTTTAAACGCGTTTTCAGCCTGATTGTGCACTTTAGGTGAAAATGTCAAAATCTTAAAAATGAGCATAAGCACAATGAAATTAATGCTGGAATCATCTTCAGGATGCTAGAATACACTAAATACAGCAAAAATTTTGAGTCTACAACGTTTAGTTTAGGTGTGAGAGCCAAAATGAACTTTTTATTGCTTTAAACGCGTTTTCAGCCCCTGATTGTACACTTAAGGTGAAAATGTCAAAATCTTAAAAATGAGCACAAGCACAATGAAATTAATGCTGGAATCATCTTCAGGATGCTAGAATACACTAAATACAGCAAAAATGTTGAGTTTACAACGTTTAGTTTAGGTGTGAGAGCCAAAATGAACTTTTTATTGCTTTAAATGCGTTTTCAGCCTGATTGTGCACTTTAGGTGAAAATGTCAAAATCTTCAAAATGAGCATAAGCACAATGAAATTAATGCTGGAATCATCTTCAGGATGCTAGAATACACTAAATACAGCAAAAATTTTGAGTCTACAACGTTTAGTTTAGGTGTGAGTGCCAAAATGAACTTTTTATTGCTTTAAACGCGTTTTCAGCCTGATTGTGCACTTTAGGTGAAAATGTCAAAATCTTAAAAATGAGCATAAGCACAATGAAATTAATGCTGGAATCATCTTTAGGATGCTAGAATACACTAAATACAGCAAAAATTTTGAGTCTACAACGTTTAGTTTAGGTGTGAGAGCCAAAATGAACTTTTTATTGCTTTAAATGCGTTTTCAGCCTGATTGTGCACTTTAGGTGAAAATGTCAAAATCTTCAAAATGAGCATAAGCACAATGAAATTAATGCTGGAATCATCTTCAGGATGCTAGAATACACTAAATACAGCAAAAATTTTGAGTCTACAACGTTTAGTTTAGGTGTGAGTGCCAAAATGAACTTTTTATTGCTTTAAACGCGTTTTCAGCCTGATTGTGCACTTTAGGTGAAAATGTCAAAATCTTAAAAATGAGCATAAGCACAATGAAATTAATGCTGGAATCATCTTCAGGATGCTAGAATACACTAAATACAGCAAAAATTTTGAGTCTACAACGTTTAGTTTAGGTGTGAGAGCCAAAATGAACTTTTTATTGCTTTAAACGCGTTTTCAGCCCCTGATTGTACACTTAAGGTGAAAATGTCAAAATCTTAAAAATGAGCACAAGCACAATGAAATTAATGCTGGAATCATCTTCAGGATGCTAGAATACACTAAATACAGCAAAAATGTTGAGTCTACAACGTTTAGTTTAGGTGTGAGAGCCAAAATGAACTTTTTATTGCTTTAAACGCGTTTTCAGCCCCTGATTGTACACTTAAGGTGAAAATGTCAAAATCTTCAAAATGAGCATAAGCACAATGAAATTAATGCTGGAATCATCTTTAGGATGCTAGAATACACTAAATACAGCAAAAATTTTGAGTCTACAACGTTTAGTTTAGGTGTGAGAGCCAAAATGAACTTTTTATTGCTTTAAACGCGTTTTCAGCCTGATTGTGCACTTTAGGTGAAAATGTCAAAATCTTAAAAATGAGCATAAGCACAATGAAATTAATGCTGGAATCATCTTCAGGATGCTAGAATACACTAAATACAGCAAAAATTTTGAGTCTACAACGTTTAGTTTAGGTGTGAGAGCCAAAATGAACTTTTTATTGCTTTAAACGCGTTTTCAGCCCCTGATTGTACACTTAAGGTGAAAATGTCAAAATCTTCAAAATGAGCATAAGCACAATGAAATTAATGCTGGAATCATCTTCAGGATGCTAGAATACACTAAATACAGCAAAAATTTTGAGTCTACAACGTTTAGTTTAGGTGTGAGAGCCAAAATGAACTTTTTATTGCTTTAAATGCGTTTTCAGCCTGATTGTGCACTTTAGGTGAAAATGTCAAAATCTTCAAAATGAGCATAAGCACAATGAAATTAATGCTGGAATCATCTTCAGGATGCTAGAATACACTAAATACAGCAAAAATTTTGAGTCTACAACGTTTAGTTTAGGTGTGAGTGCCAAAATGAACTTTTTATTGCTTTAAACGCGTTTTCAGCCTGATTGTGCACTTTAGGTGAAAATGTCAAAATCTTAAAAATGAGCATAAGCACAATGAAATTAATGCTGGAATCATCTTTAGGATGCTAGAATACACTAAATACAGCAAAAATTTTGAGTCTACAACGTTTAGTTTAGGTGTGAGAGCCAAAATGAACTTTTTATTGCTTTAAACGCGTTTTCAGCCCCTGATTGTACACTTAAGGTGAAAATGTCAAAATCTTCAAAATGAGCATAAGCACAATGAAATTAATGCTGGAATCATCTTCAGGATGCTAGAATACACTAAATACAGCAAAAATTTTGAGTCTACAACGTTTAGTTTAGGTGTGAGAGCCAAAATGAACTTTTTATTGCTTTAAATGCGTTTTCAGCCTGATTGTGCACTTTAGGTGAAAATGTCAAAATCTTCAAAATGAGCATAAGCACAATGAAATTAATGCTGGAATCATCTTCAGGATGCTAGAATACACTTTATACAGCAAAAATTTTGAGTCTACAACGTTTAGTTTAGGTGTGAGTGCCAAAATGAACTTTTTATTGCTTTAAACGCGTTTTCAGCCTGATTGTGCACTTTAGGTGAAAATGTCAAAATCTTAAAAATGAGCATAAGCACAATGAAATTAATGCTGGAATCATCTTTAGGATGCTAGAATACACTAAATACAGCAAAAATTTTGAGTCTACAACGTTTAGTTTAGGTGTGAGAGCCAAAATGAACTTTTTATTGCTTTAAACGCGTTTTCAGCCCCTGATTGTACACTTAAGGTGAAAATGTCAAAATCTTCAAAATGAGCATAAGCACAATGAAATTAATGCTGGAATCATCTTCAGGATGCTAGAATACACTAAATACAGCAAAAATTTTGAGTCTACAACGTTTAGTTTAGGTGTGAGAGCCAAAATGAACTTTTTATTGCTTTAAACGCGTTTTCAGCCTGATTGTGCACTTTAGGTGAGAATGTCAAAATCTTAAAAATGAGCATAAGCACAATGAAATTAATGCTGGAATCATCTTCAGGATGCTAGAATACACTAAATACAGCAAAAATTTTGAGTCTACAACGTTTAGTTTAGGTGTGAGAGCCAAAATGAACTTTTTATTGCTTTAAACGCGTTTTCAGCCCCTGATTGTACACTTAAGGTGAAAATGTCAAAATCTTAAAAATGAGCATAAGCACAATGAAATTAATGCTGGAATCATCTTCAGGATGCTAGAATACACTAAATACAGCAAAAATTTTGAGTCTACAACGTTTAGTTTAGGTGTGAGAGCCAAAATGAACTTTTTATTGCTTTAAACGCGTTTTCAGCCCCTGATTGTACACTTAAGGTGAAAATGTCAAAATCTTAAAAATGAGCATAAGCACAATGAAATTAATGCTGGAATCATCTTCAGGATGCTAGAATACACTAAATACAGCAAAAATTTTGAGTCTACAACGTTTAGTTTAGGTGTGAGAGCCAAAATTAACTTTTTATTGCTTTAAACGCGTTTTCAGCCTGATTGTGCACTTTAGGTGAAAATGTCAAAATCTTAAAAATGAGCATAAGCACAATGAAATTAATGCTGGAATCATCTTCAGGATGCTAGAATACACTAAATACAGCAAAAATTTTGAGTCTACAACGTTTAGTTTAGGTGTGAGAGCCAAAATGAACTTTTTATTGCTTTAAACGCGTTTTCAGCCCCTAATTGTAGACTTAAGGTGAAAATGTCAAAATCTTAAAAATGAGCATAAGCACAATGAAATTAATGCTGGAATCATCTTCAGGATGCTAGAATACACTAAATACAGCAAAAATGTTGAGTCTACAACGTTTAGTTTAGGTGTGAGAGCCAAAATGAACTTTTTATTGCTTTAAATGCGTTTTCAGCCTGATTGTGCACTTTAGGTGAAAATGTCAAAATCTTCAAAATGAGCATAAGCACGATGAAATTAATGCTAGAATCATCTTCAGGATGCTAGAATACACTGAATACAGCAAAAATTTTGAGTCTACAACGTTTAGTTTAGGTGTGAGAGCCAAAATGAACTTTTTATTGCTTTAAACGCGTTTTCAGCCCCTGATTGTACACTTAAGGTGAAAATGTCAAAATCTTAAAAATGAGCATAAGCACAATGAAATTAATGCTGGAATCATCTTCAGGATGCTAGAATACACTAAATACAGCAAAAATGTTGAGTCTACAACGTTTAGTTTAGGTGTGAGAGCCAAAATGAACTTTTTATTGCTTTAAATGCGTTTTCAGCCTGATTGTGCACTTTAGGTGAAAATGTCAAAATCTTCAAAATGAGCATAAGCACAATGAAATTAATGCTGGAATCATCTTCAGGATGCTAGAATACACTAAATACAGCAAAAATTTTGAGTCTACAACGTTTAGTTTAGGTGTGAGTGCCAAAATGAACTTTTTATTGCTTTAAACGCGTTTTCAGCCTGATTGTGCACTTTAGGTGAAAATGTCAAAATCTTAAAAATGAGCATAAGCACAATGAAATTAATGCTGGAATCATCTTCAGGATGCTAGAATACACTAAATACAGCAAAAATTTTGAGTCTACAACGTTTAGTTTAGGTGTGAGAGCCAAAATGAACTTTTTATTGCTTTAAACGCGTTTTCAGCCCCTGATTGTACACTTAAGGTGAAAATGTCAAAATCTTAAAAATGAGCACAAGCACAATGAAATTAATGCTGGAATCATCTTCAGGATGCTAGAATACACTAAATACAGCAAAAATGTTGAGTCTACAACGTTTAGTTTAGGTGTGAGAGCCAAAATGAACTTTTTATTGCTTTAAATGCGTTTTCAGCCTGATTGTGCACTTTAGGTGAAAATGTCAAAATCTTCAAAATGAGCATAAGCACGATGAAATTAATGCTAGAATCATCTTCAGGATGCTAGAATACACTGAATACAGCAAAAATTTTGAGTCTACAACGTTTAGTTTAGGTGTGAGAGCCAAAATGAACTTTTTATTGCTTTAAACGCGTTTTCAGCCCCTGATTGTACACTTAAGGTGAAAATGTCAAAATCTTAAAAATGAGCATAAGCACAATGAAATTAATGCTGGAATCATCTTCAGGATGCTAGAATACACTAAATACAGCAAAAATGTTGAGTCTACAACGTTTAGTTTAGGTGTGAGAGCCAAAATGAACTTTTTATTGCTTTAAATGCGTTTTCAGCCTGATTGTGCACTTTAGGTGAAAATGTCAAAATCTTCAAAATGAGCATAAGCACAATGAAATTAATGCTGGAATCATCTTCAGGATGCTAGAATACACTAAATACAGCAAAAATTTTGAGTCTACAACGTTTAGTTTAGGTGTGAGTGCCAAAATGAACTTTTTATTGCTTTAAACGCGTTTTCAGCCTGATTGTGCACTTTAGGTGAAAATGTCAAAATCTTAAAAATGAGCATAAGCACAATGAAATTAATGCTGGAATCATCTTCAGGATGCTAGAATACACTAAATACAGCAAAAATTTTGAGTCTACAACGTTTAGTTTAGGTGTGAGAGCCAAAATGAACTTTTTATTGCTTTAAACGCGTTTTCAGCCCCTGATTGTACACTTAAGGTGAAAATGTCAAAATCTTAAAAATGAGCACAAGCACAATGAAATTAATGCTGGAATCATCTTCAGGATGCTAGAATACACTAAATACAGCAAAAATGTTGAGTTTACAACGTTTAGTTTAGGTGTGAGAGCCAAAATGAACTTTTTATTGCTTTAAATGCGTTTTCAGCCTGATTGTGCACTTTAGGTGAAAATGTCAAAATCTTCAAAATGAGCATAAGCACAATGAAATTAATGCTGGAATCATCTTCAGGATGCTAGAATACACTAAATACAGCAAAAATTTTGAGTCTACAACGTTTAGTTTAGGTGTGAGTGCCAAAATGAACTTTTTATTGCTTTAAACGCGTTTTCAGCCTGATTGTGCACTTTAGGTGAAAATGTCAAAATCTTAAAAATGAGCATAAGCACAATGAAATTAATGCTGGAATCATCTTTAGGATGCTAGAATACACTAAATACAGCAAAAATTTTGAGTCTACAACGTTTAGTTTAGGTGTGAGAGCCAAAATGAACTTTTTATTGCTTTAAACGCGTTTTCAGCCCCTGATTGTACACTTAAGGTGAAAATGTCAAAATCTTCAAAATGAGCATAAGCACAATGAAATTAATGCTGGAATCATCTTTAGGATGCTAGAATACACTAAATACAGCAAAAATTTTGAGTCTACAACGTTTAGTTTAGGTGTGAGAGCCAAAATGAACTTTTTATTGCTTTAAACGCGTTTTCAGCCTGATTGTGCACTTTAGGTGAAAATGTCAAAATCTTAAAAATGAGCATAAGCACAATGAAATTAATGCTGGAATCATCTTCAGGATGCTAGAATACACTAAATACAGCAAAAATTTTGAGTCTACAACGTTTAGTTTAGGTGTGAGAGCCAAAATGAACTTTTTATTGCTTTAAACGCGTTTTCAGCCCCTGATTGTACACTTAAGGTGAAAATGTCAAAATCTTCAAAATGAGCATAAGCACAATGAAATTAATGCTGGAATCATCTTCAGGATGCTAGAATACACTAAATACAGCAAAAATTTTGAGTCTACAACGTTTAGTTTAGGTGTGAGAGCCAAAATGAACTTTTTATTGCTTTAAACGCGTTTTCAGCCTGATTGTGCACTTTAGGTGAGAATGTCAAAATCTTAAAAATGAGCATAAGCACAATGAAATTAATGCTGGAATCATCTTCAGGATGCTAGAATACACTAAATACAGCAAAAATTTTGAGTCTACAACGTTTAGTTTAGGTGTGAGAGCCAAAATGAACTTTTTATTGCTTTAAACGCGTTTTCAGCCCCTGATTGTACACTTAAGGTGAAAATGTCAAAATCTTAAAAATGAGCATAAGCACAATGAAATTAATGCTGGAATCATCTTCAGGATGCTAGAATACACTAAATACAGCAAAAATTTTGAGTCTACAACGTTTAGTTTAGGTGTGAGAGCCAAAATGAACTTTTTATTGCTTTAAACGCGTTTTCAGCCTGATTGTGCACTTTAGGTGAAAATGTCAAAATCTTAAAAATGAGCATAAGCACAATGAAATTAATGCTGGAATCATCTTCAGGATGCTAGAATACACTAAATACAGCAAAAATTTTGAGTCTACAACGTTTAGTTTAGGTGTGAGAGCCAAAATGAACTTTTTATTGCTTTAAACGCGTTTTCAGCCCCTAATTGTACACTTAAGGTGAAAATGTCAAAATCTTAAAAATGAGCATAAGCACAATGAAATTAATGCTGGAATCATCTTCAGGATGCTAGAATACACTAAATACAGCAAAAATGTTGAGTCTACAACGTTTAGTTTAGGTGTGAGAGCCAAAATGAACTTTTTATTGCTTTAAATGCGTTTTCAGCCTGATTGTGCACTTTAGGTGAAAATGTCAAAATCTTCAAAATGAGCATAAGCACGATGAAATTAATGCTAGAATCATCTTCAGGATGCTAGAATACACTGAATACAGCAAAAATTTTGAGTCTACAACGTTTAGTTTAGGTGTGAGAGCCAAAATGAACTTTTTATTGCTTTAAACGCGTTTTCAGCCCCTGATTGTACACTTAAGGTGAAAATGTCAAAATCTTAAAAATGAGCATAAGCACAATGAAATTAATGCTGGAATCATCTTCAGGATGCTAGAATACACTAAATACAGCAAAAATGTTGAGTCTACAACGTTTAGTTAGGTGTGAGAGCCAAAATGAACTTTTTATTGCTTTAAATGCGTTTTCAGCCTGATTGTGCACTTTAGGTGAAAATGTCAAAATCTTCAAAATGAGCATAAGCACAATGAAATTAATGCTGGAATCATCTTCAGGATGCTAGAATACACTAAATACAGCAAAAATTTTGAGTCTACAACGTTTAGTTTAGGTGTGAGTGCCAAAATGAACTTTTTATTGCTTTAAACGCGTTTTCAGCCTGATTGTGCACTTTAGGTGAAAATGTCAAAATCTTAAAAATGAGCATAAGCACAATGAAATTAATGCTGGAATCATCTTCAGGATGCTAGAATACACTAAATACAGCAAAAATTTTGAGTCTACAACGTTTAGTTTAGGTGTGAGAGCCAAAATGAACTTTTTATTGCTTTAAACGCGTTTTCAGCCCCTGATTGTACACTTAAGGTGAAAATGTCAAAATCTTAAAAATGAGCACAAGCACAATGAAATTAATGCTGGAATCATCTTCAGGATGCTAGAATACACTAAATACAGCAAAAATGTTGAGTTTACAACGTTTAGTTTAGGTGTGAGAGCCAAAATGAACTTTTTATTGCTTTAAATGCGTTTTCAGCCTGATTGTGCACTTTAGGTGAAAATGTCAAAATCTTCAAAATGAGCATAAGCACAATGAAATTAATGCTGGAATCATCTTCAGGATGCTAGAATACACTAAATACAGCAAAAATTTTGAGTCTACAACGTTTAGTTTAGGTGTGAGTGCCAAAATGAACTTTTTATTGCTTTAAACGCGTTTTCAGCCTGATTGTGCACTTTAGGTGAAAATGTCAAAATCTTAAAAATGAGCATAAGCACAATGAAATTAATGCTGGAATCATCTTTAGGATGCTAGAATACACTAAATACAGCAAAAATTTTGAGTCTACAACGTTTAGTTTAGGTGTGAGAGCCAAAATGAACTTTTTATTGCTTTAAACGCGTTTTCAGCCCCTGATTGTACACTTAAGGTGAAAATGTCAAAATCTTCAAAATGAGCATAAGCACAATGAAATTAATGCTGGAATCATCTTTAGGATGCTAGAATACACTAAATACAGCAAAAATTTTGAGTCTACAACGTTTAGTTTAGGTGTGAGAGCCAAAATGAACTTTTTATTGCTTTAAACGCGTTTTCAGCCTGATTGTGCACTTTAGGTGAAAATGTCAAAATCTTAAAAATGAGCATAAGCACAATGAAATTAATGCTGGAATCATCTTCAGGATGCTAGAATACACTAAATACAGCAAAAATTTTGAGTCTACAACGTTTAGTTTAGGTGTGAGAGCCAAAATGAACTTTTTATTGCTTTAAACGCGTTTTCAGCCCCTGATTGTACACTTAAGGTGAAAATGTCAAAATCTTCAAAATGAGCATAAGCACAATGAGATTAATGCTGGAATCATCTTCAGGATGCTAGAATACACTAATTACAGCAAAAATTTTGAGTCTACAACGTTTAGTTTAGGTGTGAGAGCCAAAATGAACTTTTTATTGCTTTAAACGCGTTTTCAGCCTGATTGTGCACTTTAGGTGAAAATGTCAAAATCTTAAAAATGAGCATAAGCACAATGACATTAATGCTGGAATCATCTTCAGGATGCTAGAATACACTAAATACAGCAAAAATTTTGAGTCTACAACGTTTAGTTTAGGTGTGAGAGCCAAAATGAACTTTTTATTGCTTTAAACGCGTTTTCAGCCCCTGATTGTACACTTAAGGTGAAAATGTCAAAATCTTAAAAATGAGCATAAGCACAATGAAATTAATGCTGGAATCATCTTCAGGATGCTAGAATACACTAAATACAGCAAAAATGTTGAGTCTACAACGTTTAGTTTAGGTGTGAGAGCCAAAATGAACTTTTTATTGCTTTAAATGCGTTTTCAGCCTGATTGTGCACTTTAGGTGAAAATGTCAAAATCTTCAAAATGAGCATAAGCACAATGAAATTAATGCTGGAATCATCTTCAGGATGCTAGAATACACTAAATACAGCAAAAATTTTGAGTCTACAACGTTTAGTTTAGGTGTGAGTGCCAAAATGAACTTTTTATTGCTTTAAACGCGTTTTCAGCCTGATTGTGCACTTTAGGTGAAAATGTCAAAATCTTAAAAATGAGCATAAGCACAATGAAATTAATGCTGGAATCATCTTTAGGATGCTAGAATACACTAAATACAGCAAAAATTTTGAGTCTACAACGTTTAGTTTAGGTGTGAGAGCCAAAATGAACTTTTTATTGCTTTAAACGCGTTTTCAGCCCCTGATTTTACACTTAAGGTGAAAATGTCAAAATCTTCAAAATGAGCATAAGCACAATGAAATTAATGCTGGAATCATCTTTAGGATGCTAGAATACACTAAATACAGCAAAAATTTTGAGTCTACAACGTTTAGTTTAGGTGTGAGAGCCAAAATGAACTTTTTATTGCTTTAAACGCGTTTTCAGCCTGATTGTGCACTTTAGGTGAAAATGTCAAAATCTTAAAAATGAGCATAAGCACAATGAAATTAATGCTGGAATCATCTTCAGGATGCTAGAATACACTAAATACAGCAAAAATTTTGAGTCTACAACGTTTAGTTTAGGTGTGAGAGCCAAAATGAACTTTTTATTGCTTTAAACGCGTTTTCAGCCCCTGATTGTACACTTAAGGTGAAAATGTCAAAATCTTCAAAATGAGCATAAGCACAATGAGATTAATGCTGGAATCATCTTCAGGATGCTAGAATACACTAATTACAGCAAAAATTTTGAGTCTACAACGTTTAGTTTAGGTGTGAGAGCCAAAATGAACTTTTTATTGCTTTAAACGCGTTTTCAGCCTGATTGTGCACTTTAGGTGAAAATGTCAAAATCTTAAAAATGAGCATAAGCACAATGACATTAATGCTGGAATCATCTTCAGGATGCTAGAATACACTAAATACAGCAAAAATTTTGAGTCTACAACGTTTAGTTTAGGTGTGAGAGCCAAAATGAACTTTTTATTGCTTTAAACGCGTTTTCAGCCCCTGATTGTACACTTAAGGTGAAAATGTCAAAATCTTAAAAATGAGCATAAGCACAATGAAATTAATGCTGGAATCATCTTCAGGATGCTAGAATACACTAAATACAGCAAAAATGTTGAGTCTACAACGTTTAGTTTAGGTGTGAGAGCCAAAATGAACTTTTTATTGCTTTAAATGCGTTTTCAGCCTGATTGTGCACTTTAGGTGAAAATGTCAAAATCTTCAAAATGAGCATAAGCACAATGAAATTAATGCTGGAATCATCTTCAGGATGCTAGAATACACTAAATACAGCAAAAATTTTGAGTCTACAACGTTTAGTTTAGGTGTGAGTGCCAAAATGAACTTTTTATTGCTTTAAACGCGTTTTCAGCCTGATTGTGCACTTTAGGTGAAAATGTCAAAATCTTAAAAATGAGCATAAGCACAATGAAATTAATGCTGGAATCATCTTTAGGATGCTAGAATACACTAAATACAGCAAAAATTTTGAGTCTACAACGTTTAGTTTAGGTGTGAGAGCCAAAATGAACTTTTTATTGCTTTAAACGCGTTTTCAGCCCCTGATTGTACACTTAAGGTGAAAATGTCAAAATCTTCAAAATGAGCATAAGCACAATGAAATTAATGCTGGAATCATCTTCAGGATGCTAGAATACACTAAATACAGCAAAAATTTTGAGTCTACAACGTTTAGTTTAGGTGTGAGAGCCAAAATTAACTTTTTATTGCTTTAAACGCGTTTTCTGCCCCTGATTGTACACTTAAGGTGAAAATGTCAAAATCTTAAAAATGAGCATAAGCACAATGAAATTAATGCTGGAATCATCTTCAGGATGCTAGAATACACTAAATACAGCAAAAATGTTGAGTCTACAACGTTTAGTTTAGGTGTGAGAGCCAAAATGAACTTTTTATTGCTTTAAATGCGTTTTCAGCCTGATTGTGCACTTTAGGTGAAAATGTCAAAATCTTCAAAATGAGCATAAGCACAATGAAATTAATGCTGGAATCATCTTCAGGATGCTAGAATACACTAAATACAGCAAAAATTTTGAGTCTACAACGTTTAGTTTAGGTGTGAGTGCCAAAATGAACTTTTTATTGCTTTAAACACGTATTCAGCCTGATTGTGCACTTTAGGTGAAAATGTCAAAATCTTAAAAATGAGCATAAGCACAATGAAATTAATGCTGGAATCATCTTTAGGATGCTAGAATACACTAAATACAGCAAAAATTTTGAGTCTACAACGTTTAGTTTAGGTGTGAGAGCCAAAATGAACTTTTATTGCTTTAAACGCGTTTTCAGCCCCTGATTGTACACTTAAGGTGAAAATGTCAAAATCTTCAAAATGAGCATAAGCACAATGAAATTAATGCTGGAATCATCTTCAGGATGCTAGAATACACTAAATACAGCAAAAATTTTGAGTCTACAACGTTTAGTTTAGGTGTGAGAGCCAAAATGAACTTTTTATTGCTTTAAACGCGTTTTCAGCCTGATTGTGCACTTTAGGTAAAAATGTCAAAATCTTAAAAATGAGCATAAGCACAATGAAATTAATGCTGGAATCATCTTCAGGATGCTAGAATACACTAAATACAGTAAAAATTTTGAGTCTACAACGTTTAGTTTAGGTGTGAGAGTCAAAATGAACTTTTTATTGCTTTAAACGCGTTTTCAGCCCCTGATTGTACACTTAAGGTGAAAATGTCAAAATCTTAAAAATGAGCATAAGCACAATGAAATTAATGCTGGAATCATCTTCAGGATGCTAGAATACACTAAATACAGCAAAAATTTTGAGTCTACATCGTTTAGTTTAGGTGTGAGAGCCAAAATGAACTTTTTATTGCTTTAAATGCGTTTTCAGCCTGATTGTGCACTTTAGGTGAAAATGTCAAAATCTTCAAAATGAGCATAAGCACGATGAAATTAATGCTGGAATCATCTTCAGGATGCTAGAATACACTGAATACAGCAAAAAATTTTAGTCTACAACGTTTAGTTTAGGTGTGAGAGCCAAAATGAACTTTTTATTGCTTTAAACGCGTTTTCAGCCCCTGATTGTACACTTAAGGTGAAAATGTCAAAATCTTAAAAATGAGCATAAGCACAATGAAATTAAAGCTGGAATCATCTTCAGGATGCTAGAATACACTAAATACAGCAAAAATGTTGAGTCTACAACGTTTAGTTTAGGTGTGAGAGCCAAAATGAACTTTTTATTGCTTTAAATGCGTTTTCAGCCTGATTGTGCACTTTAGGTGAAAATGTCAAAATCTTCAAAATGAGCATAAGCACAATGAAATTAATGCTGGAATCATCTTCAGGATGCTAGAATACACTAAATACAGCAAAATTTTTGAGTCTACAACGTTTAGTTTAGGTGTGAGAGCCAAAATGAACTTTTTATTGCTTTAAATGCGTTTTCAGCCTGATTGTGCACTTTAGGTGAAAATGTCAAAATCTTCAAAATGAGCATAAGCACAATGAAATTAATGCTGGAATCATCTTCAGGATGCTAGAATACACTAAATACAGCAAAAATGTTGAGTCTACAACGTTTAGTTTAGGTGTGAGAGCCAAAATGAACTTTTTATTGCTTTAAATGCGTTTTCAGCCTGATTGTGCACTTTAGGTGAAAATGTCAAAATCTTCAAAATGAGCATAAGCACAATGAAATTAATGCTGGAATCATCTTCAGGATGCTAGAATACACTAAATACAGCAAAAATTTTGAGTCTACAACGTTTAGTTTAGGTGTGAGTGCCAAAATGAACTTTTTATTGCTTTAAACGCGTTTTCAGCCTGATTGTGCACTTTAGGTGAAAATGTCAAAATCTTAAAAATGAGCATAAGCACAATGAAATTAATGCTGGAATCATCTTTAGGATGCTAGAATACACTAAATACAGCAAAAATTTTGAGTCTACAACGTTTAGTTTAGGTGTGAGAGCCAAAATGAACTTTTTATTGCTTTAAACGCGTTTTCAGCCCCTGATTGTACACTTAAGGTGAAAATGTCAAAATCTTCAAAATGAGCATAAGCACAATGAAATTAATGCTGGAATCATCTTCAGGATGCTAGAATACACTAAATACAGCAAAAATTTTGAGTCTACAACGTTTAGTTTAGGTGTGAGAGCCAAAATGAACTTTTTATTGCTTTAAACGCGTTTTCAGCCTGATTGTGCACTTTAGGTGAAAATGTCAAAATCTTAGAAATGAGCATAAGCACAATGAAATTAATGCTGGAATCATCTTCAGGATGCTAGAATACACTAAATACAGCAAAAATTTTGAGTCTACAACGTTTAGTTTAGGTGTGAGAGCCAAAATGAACTTTTTATTGCTTTAAACGCGTTTTCAGCCCCTGATTGTACACTTAAGGTGAAAATGTCAAAATCTTCAAAATGAGCATAAGCACAATGAAATTAATGCTGGAATCATCTTCAGGATGCTAGAATACACTAAATACAGCAAAAATTTTGAGTCTACAACGTTTAGTTTAGGTGTGAGAGCCAAAATGAACTTTTTATTGCTTTAAACGCGTTTTCAGCCTGATTGTGCACTTTAGGTGAAAATGTCAAAATCTTAAAAACGAGCATAAGCACAATAAAATTAATGCTGGAATCATCTTCAGGATGCTAGAATACACTAAATACAGCAAAAATTTTGAGTCTACAATGTTTAGTTTAGGTGTGAGAGCCAAAATGAACTTTTTATTGCTTTAAACGCGTTTTCAGCCCCTGATTGTACACTTAAGGTGAAAATGTCAAAATCTTCAAAATGAGCATAAGCACAATGAAATTAATGCTGGAATCATCTTCAGGATGCTAGAATACACTAAATACAGCAAAAATTTTGAGTCTACAACGTTTAGTTTAGGTGTGAGAGCCAAAATGAACTTTTTATTGCTTTAAACGCGTTTTCAGCCTGATTGTGCACTTTAGGTGAAAATGTCAAAATCTTAAAAATGAGCATAAGCACAATGAAATTAATGCTGGAATCATCTTCAGGATGCTAGAATACACTAAATACAGCAAAAATTTTGAGTCTACAACGTTTAGTTTAGGTGTGAGAGCCAAAATGAACTTTTTATTGCTTTAAATGCGTTTTCAGCCTGATTGTGCACTTTAGGTGAAAATGTCAAAATCTTCAAAATGAGCATAAGCACAATGAAATTAATGCTGGAATCATCTTCAGGATGCTAGAATACACTAAATACAGCAAAAATTTTGAGTCTACAACGTTTAGTTTAGGTGTGAGTGCCAAAATGAACTTTTTATTGCTTTAAACGCGTTTTCAGCCTGATTGTGCACTTTAGGTGAAAATGTCAAAATCTTAAAAATGAGCATAAGCACAATGAAATTAATGCTGGAATCATCTTCAGGATGCTAGAATACACTAAATACAGCAAAAATTTTGAGTCTACAACGTTTAGTTTAGGTGTGAGAGCCAAAATGAACTTTTTATTGCTTTAAACGCGTTTTCAGCCCCTGATTGTACACTTAAGGTGAAAATGTCAAAATCTTAAAAATGAGCACAAGCACAATGAAATTAATGCTGGAATCATCTTCAGGATGCTAGAATACACTAAATACAGCAAAAATGTTGAGTTTACAACGTTTAGTTTAGGTGTGAGAGCCAAAATGAACTTTTTATTGCTTTAAATGCGTTTTCAGCCTGATTGTGCACTTTAGGTGAAAATGTCAAAATCTTCAAAATGAGCATAAGCACAATGAAATTAATGCTGGAATCATCTTCAGGATGCTAGAATACACTAAATACAGAAAAAATTTTGAGTCTACAACGTTTAGTTTAGGTGTGAGTGCCAAAATGAACTTTTTATTGCTTTAAACGCGTTTTCAGCCTGATTGTGCACTTTAGGTGAAAATGTCAAAATCTTAAAAATGAGCATAAGCACAATGAAATTAATGCTGGAATCATCTTTAGGATGCTAGAATACACTAAATACAGCAGAAATTTTGAGTCTACAACGTTTAGTTTAGGTGTGAGAGCCAAAATGAACTTTTTATTGCTTTAAACGCGTTTTCAGCCCCTGATTGTACACTTAAGGTGAAAATGTCAAAATCTTCAAAATGAGCATAAGCACAATGAGATTAATGCTGGAATCATCTTCAGGATGCTAGAATACACTAATTACAGCAAAAATTTTGAGTCTACAACGTTTAGTTTAGGTGTGAGAGCCAAAATGAACTTTTTATTGCTTTAAACGCGTTTTCAGCCTGATTGTGCACTTTAGGTGAAAATGTCAAAATCTTAAAAATGAGCATAAGCACAATGACATTAATGCTGGAATCATCTTCAGGATGCTAGAATACACTAAATACAGCAAAAATTTTGAGTCTACAACGTTTAGTTTAGGTGTGAGAGCCAAAATGAACTTTTTATTGCTTTAAACGCGTTTTCAGCCCCTGATTGTACACTTAAGGTGAAAATGTCAAAATCTTAAAAATGAGCATAAGCACAATGAAATTAATGCTGGAATCATCTTCAGGATGCTAGAATACACTAAATACAGCAAAAATGTTGAGTCTACAACGTTTAGTTTAGGTGTGAGAGCCAAAATGAACTTTTTATTGCTTTAAATGCGTTTTCAGCCTGATTGTGCACTTTAGGTGAAAATGTCAAAATCTTCAAAATGAGCATAAGCACAATGAAATTAATGCTGGAATCATCTTCAGGATGCTAGAATACACTAAATACAGCAAAAATTTTGAGTCTACAACGTTTAGTTTAGGTGTGAGTGCCAAAATGAACTTTTTATTGCTTTAAACGCGTTTTCAGCCTGATTGTGCACTTTAGGTGAAAATGTCAAAATCTTAAAAATGAGCATAAGCACAATGAAATTAATGCTGGAATCATCTTTAGGATGCTAGAATACACTAAATACAGCAAAAATTTTGAGTCTACAACGTTTAGTTTAGGTGTGAGAGCCAAAATGAACTTTTTATTGCTTTAAACGCGTTTTCAGCCCCTGATTGTACACTTAAGGTGAAAATGTCAAAATCTTCAAAATGAGCATAAGCACAATGAAATTAATGCTGGAATCATCTTCAGGATGCTAGAATACACTAAATACAGCAAAAATTTTGAGTCTACAACGTTTAGTTTAGGTGTGAGAGCCAAAATGAACTTTTTATTGCTTTAAACGCGTTTTCAGCCCCTGATTGTACACTTAAGGTGAAAATGTCAAAATCTTAAAAATGAGCATAAGCACAATGAAATTAATGCTGGAATCATCTTCAGGATGCTAGAATACACTAAATACAGCAAAAATGTTGAGTCTACAACGTTTAGTTTAGGTGTGAGAGCCAAAATGAACTTTTTATTGCTTTAAATGCGTTTTCAGCCTGATTGTGCACTTTAGGTGAAAATGTCAAAATCTTCAAAATGAGCATAAGCACAATGAAATTAATGCTGGAATCATCTTCAGGATGCTAGAATACACTAAATACAGCAAAAATTTTGAGTCTACAACGTTTAGTTTAGGTGTGAGTGCCAAAATGAACTTTTTATTGCTTTAAACGCGTTTTCAGCCTGATTGTGCACTTTAGGTGAAAATGTCAAAATCTTAAAAATGAGCATAAGCACAATGAAATTAATGCTGCAATCATCTTCAGGATGCTAGAATACACTAAATACAGCAAAAATTTTGAGTCTACAACGTTTAGTTTAGGTGTGAGAGCCAAAATGAACTTTTTATTGCTTTAAACGCGTTTTCAGCCTGATTGTGCACTTTAGGTGAAAATGTCAAAATCTTAAAAATGAGCATAAGCACAATGAAATTAATGCTGGAATCATCTTCAGGATGCTAGAATACACTAAATACAGTAAAAATTTTGAGTCTACAACGTTTAGTTTAGGTGTGAGAGTCAAAATGAACTTTTTATTGCTTTAAACGCGTTTTCAGCCCCTGATTGTACACTTAAGGTGAAAATGTCAAAATCTTAAAAATGAGCATAAGCACAATGAAATTAATGCTGGAATCATCTTCAGGATGCTAGAATACACTAAATACAGCAAAAATTTTGAGTCTACATGGTTTAGTTTAGGTGTGAGAGCCAAAATGAACTTTTTATTGCTTTAAATGCGTTTTCAGCCTGATTGTGCACTTTAGGTGAAAATGTCAAAATCTTCAAAATGAGCATAAGCACGATGAAATTAATGCTGGAATCATCTTCAGGATGCTAGAATACACTGAATACAGCAAAAATTTTTAGTCTACAACGTTTAGTTTAGGTGTGAGAGCCAAAATGAACTTTTTATTGCTTTAAACGCGTTTTCAGCCCCTGATTGTACACTTAAGGTGAAAATGTCAAAATCTTAAAAATGAGCATAAGCACAATGAAATTAAAGCTGGAATCATCTTCAGGATGCTAGAATACACTAAATACAGCAAAAATGTTGAGTCTACAACGTTTAGTTTAGGTGTGAGAGCCAAAATGAACTTTTTATTGCTTTAAATGCGTTTTCAGCCTGATTGTGCACTTTAGGTAAAAATGTCAAAATCTTCAAAATGAGCATAAGCACAATGAAATTAATGCTGGAATCATCTTCAGGATGCTAGAATACACTAAATACAGCAAAATTTTTGAGTCTACAACGTTTAGTTTAGGTGTGAGAGCCAAAATGAACTTTTTATTGCTTTAAATGCGTTTTCAGCCTGATTGTGCACTTTAGGTGAAAATGTCAAAATCTTCAAAATGAGCATAAGCACAATGAAATTAATGCTGGAATCATCTTCAGGATGCTAGAATACACTAAATACAGCAAAAATGTTGAGTCTACAACGTTTAGTTTAGGTGTGAGAGCCAAAATGAACTTTTTATTGCTTTAAATGCGTTTTCAGCCTGATTGTGCACTTTAGGTGAAAATGTCAAAATCTTAAAAATGAGCATAAGCACAATGAAATTAATGCTGGAATCATCTTTAGGATGCTAGAATACACTAAATACAGCAAAAATTTTGAGTCTACAACGTTTAGTTTAGGTGTGAGAGCCAAAATGAACTTTTTATTGCTTTAAACGCGTTTTCAGCCCCTGATTGTACACTTAAGGTGAAAATGTCAAAATCTTCAAAATGAGCATAAGCACAATGAAATTAATGCTGGAATCATCTTCAGGATGCTAGAATACACTAAATACAGCAAAAATTTTGAGTCTACAACGTTTAGTTTAGGTGTGAGAGCCAAAATGAACTTTTTATTGCTTTAAACGCGTTTTCAGCCTGATTGTGCACTTTAGGTGAAAATGTCAAAATCTTAAAAATGAGCATAAGCACAATGAAATTAATGCTGGAATCATCTTCAGGATGCTAGAATACACTAAATACAGCAAAAATTTTGAGTCTACAACGTTTAGTTTAGGTGTGAGAGCCAAAATGAACTTTTTATTGCTTTAAACGCGTTTTCAGCCCCTGATTGTACACTTAAGGTGAAAATGTCAAAATCTTCAAAATGAGCATAAGCACAATGAAATTAATGCTGGAATCATCTTCAGGATGCTAGAATACACTAAATACAGCAAAATTTTTGAGTCTACAACGTTTAGTTTAGGTGTGAGAGCCAAAATGAACTTTTTATTGCTTTAAACGCGTTTTCAGCCTGATTGTGCACTTTAGGTGAAAATGTCAAAATCTTAAAAATGAGCATAAGCACAATAAAATTAATGCTGGAATCATCTTCAGGATGCTAGAATACACTAAATACAGCAAAAATTTTGAGTCTACAATGTTTAGTTTAGGTGTGAGAGCCAAAATGAACTTTTTATTGCTTTAAACGCGTTTTCAGCCCCTGATTGTACACTTAAGGTGAAAATGTCAAAATCTTCAAAATGAGCATAAGCACAATGAAATTAATGCTGGAATCATCTTCAGGATGCTAAAATACACTAAATACAGCAAAAATTTTGAGTCTACAACGTTTAGTTTAGGTGTGAGAGCCAAAATGAACTTTTTATTGCTTTAAACGCGTTTTCAGCCTGATTGTGCACTTTAGGTGAAAATGTCAAAATCTTAAAAATGAGCATAAGCACAATGAAATTAATGCTGGAATCATCTTCAGGATGCTAGAATGCACTAAATACAGCAAAAATTTTGAGTCTACAACGTTTAGTTTAGGTGTGAGAGCCAAAATGAACTTTTTATTGCTTTAAACGCGTTTTCAGCCCCTGATTGTACACTTAAGGTGAAAATGTCAAAATCTTAAAAATGAGCATAAGCACAATGAAATTAATGCTGGAATCATCTTCAGGATGCTAGAATACACTAAATACAGCAAAAATGTTGAGTCTACAACGTTTAGTTTAGGTGTGAGAGCCAAAATGAACTTTTTATTGCTTTAAATGCGTTTTCAGCCTGATTGTGCACTTTAGGTGAAAATGTCAAAATCTTCAAAATGAGCATAAGCACAATGAAATTAATGCTGGAATCATCTTCAGGATGCTAGAATACACTAAATACAGCAAAAATTTTGAGTCTACAACGTTTAGTTTAGGTGTGAGTGCCAAAATGAACTTTTTATTGCTTTAAACGCGTTTTCAGCCTGATTGTGCACTTTAGGTGAAAATGTCAAAATCTTAAAAATGAGCATAAGCACAATGAAATTAATGCTGGAATCATCTTTAGGATGCTAGAATACACTAAATACAGCAAAAATTTTGAGTCTACAACGTTTAGTTTAGGTGTGAGAGCCAAAATGAACTTTTTATTGCTTTAAACGCGTTTTCAGCCCCTGATTGTACACTTAAGGTGAAAATGTCAAAATCTTAAAAATGAGCACAAGCACAATGAAATTAATGCTGGAATCATCTTCAGGATGCTAGAATACACTAAATACAGCAAAAATGTTGAGTTTACAACGTTTAGTTTAGGTGTGAGAGCCAAAATGAACTTTTTATTGCTTTAAATGCGTTTTCAGCCTGATTGTGCACTTTAGGTGAAAATGTCAAAATCTTCAAAATGAGCATAAGCACAATGAAATTAATGCTGGAATCATCTTCAGGATGCTAGAATACACTAAATACAGCAAAAATTTTGAGTCTACAACGTTTAGTTTAGGTGTGAGTGCCAAAATGAACTTTTTATTGCTTTAAACGCGTTTTCAGCCTGATTGTGCACTTTAGGTGAAAATGTCAAAATCTTAAAAATGAGCATAAGCACAATGAAATTAATGCTGGAATCATCTTTAGGATGCTAGAATACACTAAATACAGCAAAAATTTTGAGTCTACAACGTTTAGTTTAGGTGTGAGAGCCAAAATGAACTTTTTATTGCTTTAAACGCGTTTTCAGCCCCTGATTGTACACTTAAGGTGAAAATGTCAAAATCTTCAAAATGAGCATAAGCACAATGAAATTAATGCTGGAATCATCTTTAGGATGCTAGAATACACTAAATACAGCAAAAATTTTGAGTCTACAACGTTTAGTTTAGGTGTGAGAGCCAAAATGAACTTTTTATTGCTTTAAACGCGTTTTCAGCCTGATTGTGCACTTTAGGTGAAAATGTCAAAATCTTAAAAATGAGCATAAGCACAATGAAATTAATGCTGGAATCATCTTCAGGATGCTAGAATACACTAAATACAGCAAAAATTTTGAGTCTACAACGTTTAGTTTAGGTGTGAGAGCCAAAATGAACTTTTTATTGCTTTAAACGCGTTTTCAGCCCCTGATTGTACACTTAAGGTGAAAATGTCAATATCTTCAAAATGAGCATAAGCACAATGAGATTAATGCTGGAATCATCTTCAGGATGCTAGAATACACTAATTACAGCAAAAATTTTGAGTCTACAACGTTTAGTTTAGGTGTGAGAGCCAAAATGAACTTTTTATTGCTTTAAACGCGTTTTCAGCCTGATTGTGCACTTTAGGTGAAAATGTCAAAATCTTAAAAATGAGCATAAGCACAATGACATTAATGCTGGAATCATCTTCAGGATGCTAGAATACACTAAATACAGCAAAAATTTTGAGTCTACAACGTTTAGTTTAGGTGTGAGAGCCAAAATGAACTTTTTATTGCTTTAAACGCGTTTTCAGCCCCTGATTGTACACTTAAGGTGAAAATGTCAAAATCTTAAAAATGAGCATAAGCACAATGAAATTAATGCTGGAATCATCTTCAGGATGCTAGAATACACTAAATACAGCAAAAATGTTGAGTCTACAACGTTTAGTTTAGGTGTGAGAGCCAAAATGAACTTTTTATTGCTTTAAATGCGTTTTCAGCCTGATTGTGCACTTTAGGTGAAAATGTCAAAATCTTCAAAATGAGCATAAGCACAATGAAATTAATGCTGGAATCATCTTCAGGATGCTAGAATACACTAAATACAGCAAAAATTTTGAGTCTACAACGTTTAGTTTAGGTGTGAGTGCCAAAATGAACTTTTTATTGCTTTAAACGCGTTTTCAGCCTGATTGTGCACTTTAGGTGAAAATGTCAAAATCTTAAAAATGAGCATAAGCACAATGAAATTAATGCTGGAATCATCTTTAGGATGCTAGAATACACTAAATACAGCAAAAATTTTGAGTCTACAACGTTTAGTTTAGGTGTGAGAGCCAAAATGAACTTTTTATTGCTTTAAACGCGTTTTCAGCCTGATTGTGCACTTTAGGTGAAAATGTCAAAATCTTCAAAATGAGCATAAGCACGATGAAATTAATGCTGGAATCATCTTCAGGATGCTAGAATACACTGAATACAGCAAAAATTTTTAGTCTACAACGTTTAGTTTAGGTGTGAGAGCCAAAATGAACTTTTTATTGCTTTAAACGCGTTTTCAGCCCCTGATTGTACACTTAAGGTGAAAATGTCAAAATCTTAAAAATGAGCATAAGCACAATGAAATTAAAGCTGGAATCATCTTCAGGATGCTAAAATACACTAAATACAGCAAAAATTTTGAGTCTACAACGTTTAGTTTAGGTGTGAGAGCCAAAATGAACTTTTTATTGCTTTAAACGCGTTTTCAGCCTGATTGTGCACTTTAGGTGAAAATGTCAAAATCTTAAAAATGAGCATAAGCACAATGAAATTAATGCTGGAATCATCTTCAGGATGCTAGAATACACTAAATACAGCAAAATTTTTGAGTCTACAACGTTTAGTTTAGGTGTGAGAGCCAAAATGAACTTTTTATTGCTTTAAATGCGTTTTCAGCCTGATTGTGCACTTTAGGTGAAAATGTCAAAATCTTCAAAATGAGCATAAGCACAATGAAATTAATGCTGGAATCATCTTCAGGATGCTAGAATACACTAAATACAGCAAAAATGTTGAGTCTACAACGTTTAGTTTAGGTGTGAGAGCCAAAATGAACTTTTTATTGCTTTAAATGCGTTTTCAGCCTGATTGTGCACTTTAGGTGAAAATGTCAAAATCTTAAAAATGAGCATAAGCACAATGAAATTAATGCTGGAATCATCTTTAGGATGCTAGAATACACTAAATACAGCAAAAATTTTGAGTCTACAACGTTTAGTTTAGGTGTGAGAGCCAAAATGAACTTTTTATTGCTTTAAACGCGTTTTCAGCCCCTGATTGTACACTTAAGGTGAAAATGTCAAAATCTTCAAAATGAGCATAAGCACAATGAAATTAATGCTGGAATCATCTTCAGGATGCTAGAATACACTAAATACAGCAAAAATTTTGAGTCTACAACGTTTAGTTTAGGTGTGAGAGCCAAAATGAACTTTTTATTGCTTTAAACGCGTTTTCAGCCTGATTGTGCACTTTAGGTGAAAATGTCAAAATCTTAAAAATGAGCATAAGCACAATGAAATTAATGCTGGAATCATCTTCAGGATGCTAGAATACACTAAATACAGCAAAAATTTTGAGTCTACAACGTTTAGTTTAGGTGTGAGAGCCAAAATGAACTTTTTATTGCTTTAAACGCGTTTTCAGCCCCTGATTGTACACTTAAGGTGAAAATGTCAAAATCTTCAAAATGAGCATAAGCACAATGAAATTAATGCTGGAATCATCTTCAGGATGCTAGAATACACTAAATACAGCAAAAATTTTAAGTCTACAACGTTTAGTTTAGGTGTGAGAGCCAAAATGAACTTTTTATTGCTTTAAACGCGTTTTCAGCCTGATTGTGCACTTTAGGTGAAAATGTCAAAATCTTAAAAATGAGCATAAGCACAATGAAATTAATGCTGGAATCATCTTCAGGATGCTAGAATACACTAAATACAGCAAAAATTTTGAGTCTACAACGTTTAGTTTAGGTGTGAGAGCCAAAATGAACTTTTTATTGCTTTAAACGCGTTTTCAGCCCCTAATTGTACACTTAAGGTGAAAATGTCAAAATCTTAAAAATGAGCATAAGCACAATGAAATTAATGCTGGAATCATCTTCAGGATGCTAGAATACACTAAATACAGCAAAAATGTTGAGTCTACAACGTTTAGTTTAGGTGTGAGAGCCAAAATGAACTTTTTATTGCTTTAAATGCGTTTTCAGCCTGATTGTGCACTTTAGGTGAAAATGTCAAAATCTTCAAAATGAGCATAAGCACAATGAAATTAATGCTGGAATCATCTTCAGGATGCTAGAATACACTAAATACAGCAAAAATTTTGAGTCTACAACGTTTAGTTTAGGTGTGAGTGCCAAAATGAACTTTTTATTGCTTTAAACGCGTTTTCAGCCTGATTGTGCACTTTAGGTGAAAATGTCAAAATCTTAAAAATGAGCATAAGCACAATGAAATTAATGCTGCAATCATCTTCAGGATGCTAGAATACACTAAATACAGCAAAAATTTTGAGTCTACAACGTTTAGTTTAGGTGTGAGAGCCAAAATGAACTTTTTATTGCTTTAAACGCGTTTTCAGCCCCTGATTGTACACTTAAGGTGAAAATGTCAAAATCTTAAAAATGAGCACAAGCACAATGAAATTAATGCTGGAATCATCTTCAGGATGCTAGAATACACTAAATACAGCAAAAATGTTTAGTTTACAACGTTTAGTTTAGGTGTGAGAGCCAAAATGAACTTTTTATTGCTTTAAATGCGTTTTCAGCCTGATTGTGCACTTTAGGTGAAAATGTCAAAATCTTCAAAATGAGCATAAGCACAATGAAATTAATGCTGGAATCATCTTCAGGATGCTAGAATACACTAAATACAGCAAAAATTTTGAGTCTACAACGTTTAGTTTAGGTGTGAGTGCCAAAATGAACTTTTTATTGCTTTAAACGCGTTTTCAGCCTGATTGTGCACTTTAGGTGAAAATGTCAAAATCTTAAAAATGAGCATAAGCACAATGAAATTAATGCTGGAATCATCTTTAGGATGCTAGAATACACTAAATACAGCAAAAATTTTGAGTCTACAACGTTAAGTTTAGGTGTGAGAGCCAAAATGAACTTTTTATTGCTTTAAACGCGTTTTCAGCCCCTGATTGTACACTTAAGGTGAAAATGTCAAAATCTTCAAAATGAGCATAAGCACAATGAAATTAATGCTGGAATCATCTTTAGGATGCTAGAATACACTAAATACAGCAAAAATTTTGAGTCTACAACGTTTAGTTTAGGTGTGAGAGCCAAAATGAACTTTTTATTGCTTTAAACGCGTTTTCAGCCTGATTGTGCACTTTAGGTGAAAATGTCAAAATCTTAAAAATGAGCATAAGCACAATGAAATTAATGCTGCAATCATCTTCAGGATGCTAGAATACACTAAATACAGCAAAAATTTTGAGTCTACAACGTTTAGTTTAGGTGTGAGAGCCAAAATGAACTTTTTATTGCTTTAAACGCGTTTTCAGCCTGATTGTGCACTTTAGGTGAAAATGTCAAAATCTTAAAAATGAGCATAAGCACAATGAAATTAATGCTGCAATCATCTTCAGGATGCTAGAATACACTAAATACAGCAAAAATTTTGAGTCTACAACGTTTAGTTTAGGTGTGAGAGCCAAAATGAACTTTTTATTGCTTTAAACGCGTTTTCAGCCCCTGATTGTACACTTAAGGTGAAAATGTCAAAATCTTCAAAATGAGCATAAGCACAATGAAATTAATGCTGGAATCATCTTCAGGATGCTAGAATACACTAAATACAGCAAAAATTTTGAGTCTACAACGTTTAGTTTAGGTGTGAGAGCCAAAATGAACTTTTTATTGCTTTAAACGCGTTTTCAGCCTGATTGTGCACTTTAGGTAAAAATGTCAAAATCTTAAAAATGAGCATAAGCACAATGAAATTAATGCTGGAATCATCTTCAGGATGCTAGAATACACTAAATACAGCAAAAATTTTGAGTCTACAACGTTTAGTTTAGGTGTGAGAGCCAAAATGAACTTTTTATTGCTTTAAACGCGTTTTCAGCCCCTAATTGTACACTTAAGGTGAAAATGTCAAAATCTTAAAAATGAGCATAAGCACAATGAAATTAATGCTGGAATCATCTTCAGGATGCTAGAATACACTAAATACAGCAAAAATGTTGAGTCTACAACGTTTAGTTTAGGTGTGAGAGCCAAAATGAACTTTTTATTGCTTTAAATGCGTTTTCAGCCTGATTGTGCACTTTAGGTGAAAATGTCAAAATCTTCAAAATGAGCATAAGCACAATGAAATTAATGCTGGAATCATCTTCAGGATGCTAGAATACACTAAATACAGCAAAAATTTTGAGTCTACAACGTTTAGTTTAGGTGTGAGTGCCAAAATGAACTTTTTATTGCTTTAAACGCGTTTTCAGCCTGATTGTGCACTTTAGGTGAAAATGTCAAAATCTTAAAAATGAGCATAAGCACAATGAAATTAATGCTGCAATCATCTTCAGGATGCTAGAATACACTAAATACAGCAAAAATTTTGAGTCTACAACGTTTAGTTTAGGTGTGAGAGCCAAAATGAACTTTTTATTGCTTTAAACGCGTTTTCAGCCCCTGATTGTACACTTAAGGTGAAAATGTCAAAATCTTAAAAATGAGCACAAGCACAATGAAATTAATGCTGGAATCATCTTCAGGATGCTAGAATACACTAAATACAGCAAAAATGTTTAGTTTACAACGTTTAGTTTAGGTGTGAGAGCCAAAATGAACTTTTTATTGCTTTAAATGCGTTTTCAGCCTGATTGTGCACTTAAGGTGAAAATGTCAAAATCTTCAAAATGAGCATAAGCACAATGAGATTAATGCTGGAATCATCTTCAGGATGCTAGAATACACTAATTACAGCAAAAATTTTGAGTCTACAACGTTTAGTTTAGGTGTGAGAGCCAAAATGAACTTTTTATTGCTTTAAACGCGTTTTCAGCCTGATTGTGCACTTTAGGTGAAAATGTCAAAATCTTAAAAATGAGCATAAGCACAATGACATTAATGCTGGAATCATCTTCAGGATGCTAGAATACACTAAATACAGCAAAAATTTTGAGTCTACAACGTTTAGTTTAGGTGTGAGAGCCAAAATGAACTTTTTATTGCTTTAAACGCGTTTTCAGCCCCTGATTGTACACTTAAGGTGAAAATGTCAAAATCTTAAAAATGAGCATAAGCACAATGAAATTAATGCTGGAATCATCTTCAGGATGCTAGAATACACTAAATACAGCAAAAATGTTGAGTCTACAACGTTTAGTTTAGGTGTGAGAGCCAAAATGAACTTTTTATTGCTTTAAATGCGTTTTCAGCCTGATTGTGCACTTTAGGTGAAAATGTCAAAATCTTCAAAATGAGCATAAGCACAATGAAATTAATGCTGGAATCATCTTCAGGATGCTAGAATACACTAAATACAGCAAAAATTTTGAGTCTACAACGTTTAGTTTAGGTGTGAGTGCCAAAATGAACTTTTTATTGCTTTAAACGCGTTTTCAGCCTGATTGTGCACTTTAGGTGAAAATGTCAAAATCTTAAAAATGAGCATAAGCACAATGAAATTAATGCTGGAATCATCTTTAGGATGCTAGAATACACTAAATACAGCAAAAATTTTGAGTCTACAACGTTTAGTTTAGGTGTGAGAGCCAAAATGAACTTTTTATTGCTTTAAACGCGTTTTCAGCCCCTGATTGTACACTTAAGGTGAAAATGTCAAAATCTTCAAAATGAGCATAAGCACAATGAAATTAATGCTGGAATCATCTTCAGGATGCTAGAATACACTAAATACAGCAAAAATTTTGAGTCTACAACGTTTAGTTTAGGTGTGAGAGCCAAAATGAACTTTTTATTGCTTTAAACGCGTTTTCAGCCCCTGATTGTACACTTAAGGTGAAAATGTCAAAATCTTAAAAATGAGCATAAGCACAATGAAATTAATGCTGGAATCATCTTCAGGATGCTAGAATACACTAAATACAGCAAAAATGTTGAGTCTACAACGTTTAGTTTAGGTGTGAGAGCCAAAATGAACTTTTTATTGCTTTAAATGCGTTTTCAGCCTGATTGTGCACTTTAGGTGAAAATGTCAAAATCTTCAAAATGAGCATAAGCACAATGAAATTAATGCTGGAATCATCTTCAGGATGCTAGAATACACTAAATACAGCAAAAATTTTAAGTCTACAACGTTTAGTTTAGGTGTGAGAGCCAAAATGAACTTTTTATTGCTTTAAACGCGTTTTCAGCCTGATTGTGCACTTTAGGTGAAAATGTCAAAATCTTAAAAATGAGCATAAGCACAATGAAATTAATGCTGGAATCATCTTCAGGATGCTAGAATACACTAAATACAGCAAAAATTTTGAGTCTACAACGTTTAGTTTAGGTGTGAGAGCCAAAATGAACTTTTTATTGCTTTAAACGCGTTTTCAGCCCCTAATTGTACACTTAAGGTGAAAATGTCAAAATCTTAAAAATGAGCATAAGCACAATGAAATTAATGCTGGAATCATCTTCAGGATGCTAGAATACACTAAATACAGCAAAAATGTTGAGTCTACAACGTTTAGTTTAGGTGTGAGAGCCAAAATGAACTTTTTATTGCTTTAAATGCGTTTTCAGCCTGATTGTGCACTTTAGGTGAAAATGTCAAAATCTTCAAAATGAGCATAAGCACAATGAAATTAATGCTGGAATCATCTTCAGGATGCTAGAATACACTAAATACAGCAAAAATTTTGAGTCTACAACGTTTAGTTTAGGTGTGAGTGCCAAAATGAACTTTTTATTGCTTTAAACGCGTTTTCAGCCTGATTGTGCACTTTAGGTGAAAATGTCAAAATCTTAAAAATGAGCATAAGCACAATGAAATTAATGCTGGAATCATCTTCAGGATGCTAGAATACACTAAATACAGCAAAAATGTTGAGTCTACAACGTTTAGTTTAGGTGTGAGAGCCAAAATGAACTTTTTATTGCTTTAAATGCGTTTTCAGCCTGATTGTGCACTTTAGGTGAAAATGTCAAAATCTTCAAAATGAGCATAAGCACAATGAAATTAATGCTGGAATCATCTTCAGGATGCTAGAATACACTAAATACAGCAAAAATTTTAAGTCTACAACGTTTAGTTTAGGTGTGAGAGCCAAAATGAACTTTTTATTGCTTTAAACGCGTTTTCAGCCTGATTGTGCACTTTAGGTGAAAATGTCAAAATCTTAAAAATGAGCATAAGCACAATGAAATTAATGCTGGAATCATCTTCAGGATGCTAGAATACACTAAATACAGCAAAAATTTTGAGTCTACAACGTTTAGTTTAGGTGTGAGAGCCAAAATGAACTTTTTATTGCTTTAAACGCGTTTTCAGCCCCTAATTGTACACTTAAGGTGAAAATGTCAAAATCTTAAAAATGAGCATAAGCACAATGAAATTAATGCTGGAATCATCTTCAGGATGCTAGAATACACTAAATACAGCAAAAATGTTGAGTCTACAACGTTTAGTTTAGGTGTGAGAGCCAAAATGAACTTTTTATTGCTTTAAATGCGTTTTCAGCCTGATTGTGCACTTTAGGTGAAAATGTCAAAATCTTCAAAATGAGCATAAGCACAATGAAATTAATGCTGGAATCATCTTCAGGATGCTAGAATACACTAAATACAGCAAAAATTTTGAGTCTACAACGTTTAGTTTAGGTGTGAGTGCCAAAATGAACTTTTTATTGCTTTAAACGCGTTTTCAGCCTGATTGTGCACTTTAGGTGAAAATGTCAAAATCTTAAAAATGAGCATAAGCACAATGAAATTAATGCTGCAATCATCTTCAGGATGCTAGAATACACTAAATACAGCAAAAATTTTGAGTCTACAACGTTTAGTTTAGGTGTGAGAGCCAAAATGAACTTTTTATTGCTTTAAACGCGTTTTCAGCCCCTGATTGTACACTTAAGGTGAAAATGTCAAAATCTTAAAAATGAGCACAAGCACAATGAAATTAATGCTGGAATCATCTTCAGGATGCTAGAATACACTAAATACAGCAAAAATGTTTAGTTTACAACGTTTAGTTTAGGTGTGAGAGCCAAAATGAACTTTTTATTGCTTTAAATGCGTTTTCAGCCTGATTGTGCACTTTAGGTGAAAATGTCAAAATCTTCAAAATGAGCATAAGCACAATGAAATTAATGCTGGAATCATCTTCAGGATGCTAGAATACACTAAATACAGCAAAAATTTTGAGTCTACAACGTTTAGTTTAGGTGTGAGTGCCAAAATGAACTTTTTATTGCTTTAAACGCGTTTTCAGCCTGATTGTGCACTTTAGGTGAAAATGTCAAAATCTTAAAAATGAGCATAAGCACAATGAAATTAATGCTGGAATCATCTTTAGGATGCTAGAATACACTAAATACAGCAAAAATTTTGAGTCTACAACGTTAAGTTTAGGTGTGAGAGCCAAAATGAACTTTTTATTGCTTTAAACGCGTTTTCAGCCCCTGATTGTACACTTAAGGTGAAAATGTCAAAATCTTCAAAATGAGCATAAGCACAATGAAATTAATGCTGGAATCATCTTTAGGATGCTAGAATACACTAAATACAGCAAAAATTTTGAGTCTACAACGTTTAGTTTAGGTGTGAGAGCCAAAATGAACTTTTTATTGCTTTAAACGCGTTTTCAGCCTGATTGTGCACTTTAGGTGAAAATGTCAAAATCTTAAAAATGAGCATAAGCACAATGAAATTAATGCTGCAATCATCTTCAGGATGCTAGAATACACTAAATACAGCAAAAATTTTGAGTCTACAACGTTTAGTTTAGGTGTGAGAGCCAAAATGAACTTTTTATTGCTTTAAACGCGTTTTCAGCCTGATTGTGCACTTTAGGTGAAAATGTCAAAATCTTAAAAATGAGCATAAGCACAATGAAATTAATGCTGCAATCATCTTCAGGATGCTAGAATACACTAAATACAGCAAAAATTTTGAGTCTACAACGTTTAGTTTAGGTGTGAGAGCCAAAATGAACTTTTTATTGCTTTAAACGCGTTTTCAGCCCCTGATTGTACACTTAAGGTGAAAATGTCAAAATCTTCAAAATGAGCATAAGCACAATGAAATTAATGCTGGAATCATCTTCAGGATGCTAGAATACACTAAATACAGCAAAAATTTTGAGTCTACAACGTTTAGTTTAGGTGTGAGAGCCAAAATGAACTTTTTATTGCTTTAAACGCGTTTTCAGCCTGATTGTGCACTTTAGGTAAAAATGTCAAAATCTTAAAAATGAGCATAAGCACAATGAAATTAATGCTGGAATCATCTTCAGGATGCTAGAATACACTAAATACAGCAAAAATTTTGAGTCTACAACGTTTAGTTTAGGTGTGAGAGCCAAAATGAACTTTTTATTGCTTTAAACGCGTTTTCAGCCCCTAATTGTACACTTAAGGTGAAAATGTCAAAATCTTAAAAATGAGCATAAGCACAATGAAATTAATGCTGGAATCATCTTCAGGATGCTAGAATACACTAAATACAGCAAAAATGTTGAGTCTACAACGTTTAGTTTAGGTGTGAGAGCCAAAATGAACTTTTTATTGCTTTAAATGCGTTTTCAGCCTGATTGTGCACTTTAGGTGAAAATGTCAAAATCTTCAAAATGAGCATAAGCACAATGAAATTAATGCTGGAATCATCTTCAGGATGCTAGAATACACTAAATACAGCAAAAATTTTGAGTCTACAACGTTTAGTTTAGGTGTGAGTGCCAAAATGAACTTTTTATTGCTTTAAACGCGTTTTCAGCCTGATTGTGCACTTTAGGTGAAAATGTCAAAATCTTAAAAATGAGCATAAGCACAATGAAATTAATGCTGCAATCATCTTCAGGATGCTAGAATACACTAAATACAGCAAAAATTTTGAGTCTACAACGTTTAGTTTAGGTGTGAGAGCCAAAATGAACTTTTTATTGCTTTAAACGCGTTTTCAGCCCCTGATTGTACACTTAAGGTGAAAATGTCAAAATCTTAAAAATGAGCACAAGCACAATGAAATTAATGCTGGAATCATCTTCAGGATGCTAGAATACACTAAATACAGCAAAAATGTTTAGTTTACAACGTTTAGTTTAGGTGTGAGAGCCAAAATGAACTTTTTATTGCTTTAAATGCGTTTTCAGCCTGATTGTGCACTTAAGGTGAAAATGTCAAAATCTTCAAAATGAGCATAAGCACAATGAGATTAATGCTGGAATCATCTTCAGGATGCTAGAATACACTAATTACAGCAAAAATTTTGAGTCTACAACGTTTAGTTTAGGTGTGAGAGCCAAAATGAACTTTTTATTGCTTTAAACGCGTTTTCAGCCTGATTGTGCACTTTAGGTGAAAATGTCAAAATCTTAAAAATGAGCATAAGCACAATGACATTAATGCTGGAATCATCTTCAGGATGCTAGAATACACTAAATACAGCAAAAATTTTGAGTCTACAACGTTTAGTTTAGGTGTGAGAGCCAAAATGAACTTTTTATTGCTTTAAACGCGTTTTCAGCCCCTGATTGTACACTTAAGGTGAAAATGTCAAAATCTTAAAAATGAGCATAAGCACAATGAAATTAATGCTGGAATCATCTTCAGGATGCTAGAATACACTAAATACAGCAAAAATGTTGAGTCTACAACGTTTAGTTTAGGTGTGAGAGCCAAAATGAACTTTTTATTGCTTTAAATGCGTTTTCAGCCTGATTGTGCACTTTAGGTGAAAATGTCAAAATCTTCAAAATGAGCATAAGCACAATGAAATTAATGCTGGAATCATCTTCAGGATGCTAGAATACACTAAATACAGCAAAAATTTTGAGTCTACAACGTTTAGTTTAGGTGTGAGTGCCAAAATGAACTTTTTATTGCTTTAAACGCGTTTTCAGCCTGATTGTGCACTTTAGGTGAAAATGTCAAAATCTTAAAAATGAGCATAAGCACAATGAAATTAATGCTGGAATCATCTTTAGGATGCTAGAATACACTAAATACAGCAAAAATTTTGAGTCTACAACGTTTAGTTTAGGTGTGAGAGCCAAAATGAACTTTTTATTGCTTTAAACGCGTTTTCAGCCCCTGATTGTACACTTAAGGTGAAAATGTCAAAATCTTCAAAATGAGCATAAGCACAATGAAATTAATGCTGGAATCATCTTCAGGATGCTAGAATACACTAAATACAGCAAAAATTTTGAGTCTACAACGTTTAGTTTAGGTGTGAGAGCCAAAATGAACTTTTTATTGCTTTAAACGCGTTTTCAGCCCCTGATTGTACACTTAAGGTGAAAATGTCAAAATCTTAAAAATGAGCATAAGCACAATGAAATTAATGCTGGAATCATCTTCAGGATGCTAGAATACACTAAATACAGCAAAAATGTTGAGTCTACAACGTTTAGTTTAGGTGTGAGAGCCAAAATGAACTTTTTATTGCTTTAAATGCGTTTTCAGCCTGATTGTGCACTTTAGGTGAAAATGTCAAAATCTTCAAAATGAGCATAAGCACAATGAAATTAATGCTGGAATCATCTTCAGGATGCTAGAATACACTAAATACAGCAAAAAATTTGAGTCTACAACGTTTAGTTTAGGTGTGAGTGCCAAAATGAACTTTTTATTGCTTTAAACACGTATTCAGCCTGATTGTGCACTTTAGGTGAAAATGTCAAAATCTTAAAAATGAGCATAAGCACAATGAAATTAATGCTGGAATCATCTTTAGGATGCTAGAATACACTAAATACAGCAAAAATTTTGAGTCTACAACGTTTAGTTTAGGTGTGAGAGCCAAAATGAACTTTTTATTGCTTTAAACGCGTTTTCAGCCCCTGATTGTACACTTAAGGTGAAAATGTCAAAATCTTCAAAATGAGCATAAGCACAATGAAATTAATGCTGGAATCATCTTCAGGATGCTAGAATACACTAAATACAGCAAAAATTTTGAGTCTACAACGTTTAGTTTAGGTGTGAGAGCCAAAATGAACTTTTTATTGCTTTAAACGCGTTTTCAGCCTGATTGTGCACTTTAGGTGAAAATGTCAAAATCTTAAAAATGAGCATAAGCACAATGAAATTAATGCTGGAATCATCTTCAGGATGCTAGAATACACTAAATACAGTAAAAATTTTGAGTCTACAACGTTTAGTTTAGGTGTGAGAGTCAAAATGAACTTTTTATTGCTTTAAACGCGTTTTCAGCCCCTGATTGTACACTTAAGGTGAAAATGTCAAAATCTTCAAAATGAGCATAAGCACAATGAGATTAATGCTGGAATCATCTTCAGGATGCTAGAATACACTAATTACAGCAAAAATTTTGAGTCTACAACGTTTAGTTTAGGTGTGAGAGCCAAAATGAACTTTTTATTGCTTTAAACGCGTTTTCAGCCTGATTGTGCACTTTAGGTGAAAATGTCAAAATCTTAAAAATGAGCATAAGCACAATGACATTAATGCTGGAATCATCTTCAGGATGCTAGAATACACTAAATACAGCAAAAATTTTGAGTCTACAACGTTTAGTTTAGGTGTGAGAGCCAAAATGAACTTTTTATTGCTTTAAACGCGTTTTCAGCCCCTGATTGTACACTTAAGGTGAAAATGTCAAAATCTTAAAAATGAGCATAAGCACAATGAAATTAATGCTGGAATCATCTTCAGGATGCTAGAATACACTAAATACAGCAAAAATGTTGAGTCTACAACGTTTAGTTTAGGTGTGAGAGCCAAAATGAACTTTTTATTGCTTTAAATGCGTTTTCAGCCTGATTGTGCACTTTAGGTGAAAATGTCAAAATCTTCAAAATGAGCATAAGCACAATGAAATTAATGCTGGAATCATCTTCAGGATGCTAGAATACACTAAATACAGCAAAAATTTTGAGTCTACAACGTTTAGTTTAGGTGTGAGTGCCAAAATGAACTTTTTATTGCTTTAAACGCGTTTTCAGCCTGATTGTGCACTTTAGGTGAAAATGTCAAAATCTTAAAAATGAGCATAAGCACAATGAAATTAATGCTGGAATCATCTTTAGGATGCTAGAATACACTAAATACAGCAAAAATTTTGAGTCTACAACGTTTAGTTTAGGTGTGAGAGCCAAAATGAACTTTTTATTGCTTTAAACGCGTTTTCAGCCCCTGATTGTACACTTAAGGTGAAAATGTCAAAATCTTCAAAATGAGCATAAGCACAATGAAATTAATGCTGGAATCATCTTCAGGATGCTAGAATACACTAAATACAGCAAAAATTTTGAGTCTACAACGTTTAGTTTAGGTGTGAGAGCCAAAATGAACTTTTTATTGCTTTAAACGCGTTTTCAGCCCCTGATTGTACACTTAAGGTGAAAATGTCAAAATCTTAAAAATGAGCATAAGCACAATGAAATTAATGCTGGAATCATCTTCAGGATGCTAGAATACACTAAATACAGCAAAAATGTTGAGTCTACAACGTTTAGTTTAGGTGTGAGAGCCAAAATGAACTTTTTATTGCTTTAAATGCGTTTTCAGCCTGATTGTGCACTTTAGGTGAAAATGTCAAAATCTTCAAAATGAGCATAAGCACAATGAAATTAATGCTGGAATCATCTTCAGGATGCTAGAATACACTAAATACAGCAAAAATTTTGAGTCTACAACGTTTAGTTTAGGTGTGAGTGCCAAAATGAACTTTTTATTGCTTTAAACACGTATTCAGCCTGATTGTGCACTTTAGGTGAAAATGTCAAAATCTTAAAAATGAGCATAAGCACAATGAAATTAATGCTGGAATCATCTTTAGGATGCTAGAATACACTAAATACAGCAAAAATTTTGAGTCTACAACGTTTAGTTTAGGTGTGAGAGCCAAAATGAACTTTTTATTGCTTTAAACGCGTTTTCAGCCCCTGATTGTACACTTAAGGTGAAAATGTCAAAATCTTCAAAATGAGCATAAGCACAATGAAATTAATGCTGGAATCATCTTCAGGATGCTAGAATACACTAAATACAGCAAAAATTTTGAGTCTACAACGTTTAGTTTAGGTGTGAGAGCCAAAATGAACTTTTTATTGCTTTAAACGCGTTTTCAGCCTGATTGTGCACTTTAGGTGAAAATGTCAAAATCTTAAAAATGAGCATAAGCACAATGAAATTAATGCTGGAATCATCTTCAGGATGCTAGAATACACTAAATACAGTAAAAATTTTGAGTCTACAACGTTTAGTTTAGGTGTGAGAGTCAAAATGAACTTTTTATTGCTTTAAACGCGTTTTCAGCCCCTGATTGTACACTTAAGGTGAAAATGTCAAAATCTTAAAAATGAGCATAAGCACAATGAAATTAATGCTGGAATCATCTTCAGGATACTAGAATACACTAAATACAGCAAAAATTTTGAGTCTACATGGTTTAGTTTAGGTGTGAGAGCCAAAATGAACTTTTTATTGCTTTAAATGCGTTTTCAGCCTGATTGTGCACTTTAGGTGAAAATGTCAAAATCTTCAAAATGAGCATAAGCACGATGAAATTAATGCTGGAATCATCTTCAGGATGCTAGAATACACTGAATACAGCAAAAATTTTTAGTCTACAACGTTTAGTTTAGGTGTGAGAGCCAAAATGAACTTTTTATTGCTTTAAACGCGTTTTCAGCCCCTGATTGTACACTTAAGGTGAAAATGTCAAAATCTTAAAAATGAGCATAAGCACAATGAAATTAAAGCTGGAATCATCTTCAGGATGCTAGAATACACTAAATACAGCAAAAATGTTGAGTCTACAACGTTTAGTTTAGGTGTGAGAGCCAAAATGAACTTTTTATTGCTTTAAATGCGTTTTCAGCCTGATTGTGCACTTTAGGTAAAAATGTCAAAATCTTCAAAATGAGCATAAGCACAATGAAATTAATGCTGGAATCATCTTCAGGATGCTAGAATACACTAAATACAGCAAAATTTTTGAGTCTACAACGTTTAGTTTAGGTGTGAGAGCCAAAATGAACTTTTTATTGCTTTAAGTGCGTTTTCAGCCTGATTGTGCACTTTAGGTGAAAATGTCAAAATCTTCAAAATGAGCATAAGCACAATGAAATTAATGCTGGAATCATCTTCAGGATGCTAGAATACACTAAATACAGCAAAAATGTTGAGTCTACAACGTTTAGTTTAGGTGTGAGAGCCAAAATGAACTTTTTATTGCTTTAAATGCGTTTTCAGCCTGATTGTGCACTTTAGGTGAAAATGTCAAAATCTTAAAAATGAGCATAAGCACAATGAAATTAATGCTGGAATCATCTTTAGGATGCTAGAATACACTAAATACAGCAAAAATTTTGAGTCTACAACGTTTAGTTTAGGTGTGAGAGCCAAAATGAACTTTTTATTGCTTTAAACGCGTTTTCAGCCCCTGATTGTACACTTAAGGTGAAAATGTCAAAATCTTCAAAATGAGCATAAGCACAATGAAATTAATGCTGGAATCATCTTCAGGATGCTAGAATACACTAAATACAGCAAAAATTTTGAGTCTACAACGTTTAGTTTAGGTGTGAGAGCCAAAATGAACTTTTTATTGCTTTAAACGCGTTTTCAGCCTGATTGTGCACTTTAGGTGAAAATGTCAAAATCTTAAAAATGAGCATAAGCACAATGAAATTAATGCTGGAATCATCTTCAGGATGCTAGAATACACTAAATACAGCAAAAATTTTGAGTCTACAACGTTTAGTTTAGGTGTGAGAGCCAAAATGAACTTTTTATTGCTTTAAACGCGTTTTCAGCCCCTGATTGTACACTTAAGGTGAAAATGTCAAAATCTTCAAAATGAGCATAAGCACAATGAAATTAATGCTGGAATCATCTTCAGGATGCTAGAATACACTAAATACAGCAAAAATTTTGAGTCTACAACGTTTAGTTTAGGTGTGAGAGCCAAAATGAACTTTTTATTGCTTTAAACGCGTTTTCAGCCTGATTGTGCACTTTAGGTGAAAATGTCAAAATCTTAAAAATGAGCATAAGCACAATAAAATTAATGCTGGAATCATCTTCAGGATGCTAGAATACACTAAATACAGCAAAAATTTTGAGTCTACAATGTTTAGTTTAGGTGTGAGAGCCAAAATGAACTTTTTATTGCTTTAAACGCGTTTTCAGCCCCTGATTGTACACTTAAGGTGAAAATGTCAAAATCTTCAAAATGAGCATAAGCACAATGAAATTAATGCTGGAATCATCTTCAGGATGCTAAAATACACTAAATACAGCAAAAATTTTGAGTCTACAACGTTTAGTTTAGGTGTGAGAGCCAAAATGAACTTTTTATTGCTTTAAACGCGTTTTCAGCCTGATTGTGCACTTTAGGTGAAAATGTCAAAATCTTAAAAATGAGCATAAGCACAATGAAATTAATGCTGGAATCATCTTCAGGATGCTAGAATGCACTAAATACAGCAAAAATTTTGAGTCTACAACGTTTAGTTTAGGTGTGAGAGCCAAAATGAACTTTTTATTGCTTTAAACGCGTTTTCAGCCCCTGATTGTACACTTAAGGTGAAAATGTCAAAATCTTAAAAATGAGCATAAGCACAATGAAATTAATGCTGGAATCATCTTCAGGATGCTAGAATACACTAAATACAGCAAAAATGTTGAGTCTACAACGTTTAGTTTAGGTGTGAGAGCCAAAATGAACTTTTTATTGCTTTAAATGCGTTTTCAGCCTGATTGTGCACTTTAGGTGAAAATGTCAAAATCTTCAAAATGAGCATAAGCACAATGAAATTAATGCTGGAATCATCTTCAGGATGCTAGAATACACTAAATACAGCAAAAATTTTGAGTCTACAACGTTTAGTTTAGGTGTGAGTGCCAAAATGAACTTTTTATTGCTTTAAACGCGTTTTCAGCCTGATTGTGCACTTTAGGTGAAAATGTCAAAATCTTAAAAATGAGCATAAGCACAATGAAATTAATGCTGGAATCATCTTTAGGATGCTAGAATACACTAAATACAGCAAAAATTTTGAGTCTACAACGTTTAGTTTAGGTGTGAGAGCCAAAATGAACTTTTTATTGCTTTAAACGCGTTTTCAGCCCCTGATTGTACACTTAAGGTGAAAATGTCAAAATCTTAAAAATGAGCACAAGCACAATGAAATTAATGCTGGAATCATCTTCAGGATGCTAGAATACACTAAATACAGCAAAAATGTTGAGTTTACAACGTTTAGTTTAGGTGTGAGAGCCAAAATGAACTTTTTATTGCTTTAAATGCGTTTTCAGCCTGATTGTGCACTTTAGGTGAAAATGTCAAAATCTTCAAAATGAGCATAAGCACAATGAAATTAATGCTGGAATCATCTTCAGGATGCTAGAATACACTAAATACAGCAAAAATTTTGAGTCTACAACGTTTAGTTTAGGTGTGAGTGCCAAAATGAACTTTTTATTGCTTTAAACGCGTTTTCAGCCTGATTGTGCACTTTAGGTGAAAATGTCAAAATCTTAAAAATGAGCATAAGCACAATGAAATTAATGCTGGAATCATCTTTAGGATGCTAGAATACACTAAATACAGCAAAAATTTTGAGTCTACAACGTTTAGTTTAGGTGTGAGAGCCAAAATGAACTTTTTATTGCTTTAAACGCGTTTTCAGCCCCTGATTGTACACTTAAGGTGAAAATGTCAAAATCTTCAAAATGAGCATAAGCACAATGAAATTAATGCTGGAATCATCTTTAGGATGCTAGAATACACTAAATACAGCAAAAATTTTGAGTCTACAACGTTTAGTTTAGGTGTGAGAGCCAAAATGAACTTTTTATTGCTTTAAACGCGTTTTCAGCCTGATTGTGCACTTTAGGTGAAAATGTCAAAATCTTAAAAATGAGCATAAGCACAATGAAATTAATGCTGGAATCATCTTCAGGATGCTAGAATACACTAAATACAGCAAAAATTTTGAGTCTACAACGTTTAGTTTAGGTGTGAGAGCCAAAATGAACTTTTTATTGCTTTAAACGCGTTTTCAGCCCCTGATTGTACACTTAAGGTGAAAATGTCAAAATCTTCAAAATGAGCATAAGCACAATGAGATTAATGCTGGAATCATCTTCAGGATGCTAGAATACACTAATTACAGCAAAAATTTTGAGTCTACAACGTTTAGTTTAGGTGTGAGAGCCAAAATGAACTTTTTATTGCTTTAAACGCGTTTTCAGCCTGATTGTGCACTTTAGGTGAAAATGTCAAAATCTTAAAAATGAGCATAAGCACAATGACATTAATGCTGGAATCATCTTCAGGATGCTAGAATACACTAAATACAGCAAAAATTTTGAGTCTACAACGTTTAGTTTAGGTGTGAGAGCCAAAATGAACTTTTTATTGCTTTAAACGCGTTTTCAGCCCCTGATTGTACACTTAAGGTGAAAATGTCAAAATCTTAAAAATGAGCATAAGCACAATGAAATTAATGCTGGAATCATCTTCAGGATGCTAGAATACACTAAATACAGCAAAAATGTTGAGTCTACAACGTTTAGTTTAGGTGTGAGAGCCAAAATGAACTTTTTATTGCTTTAAATGCGTTTTCAGCCTGATTGTGCACTTTAGGTGAAAATGTCAAAATCTTCAAAATGAGCATAAGCACAATGAAATTAATGCTGGAATCATCTTCAGGATGCTAGAATACACTAAATACAGCAAAAATTTTGAGTCTACAACGTTTAGTTTAGGTGTGAGTGCCAAAATGAACTTTTTATTGCTTTAAACGCGTTTTCAGCCTGATTGTGCACTTTAGGTGAAAATGTCAAAATCTTAAAAATGAGCATAAGCACAATGAAATTAATGCTGGAATCATCTTCAGGATGCTAGAATACACTAAATACAGCAAAAATGTTGAGTCTACAACGTTTAGTTTAGGTGTGAGAGCCAAAATGAACTTTTTATTGCTTTAAATGCGTTTTCAGCCTGATTGTGCACTTTAGGTGAAAATGTCAAAATCTTAAAAATGAGCATAAGCACAATGAAATTAATGCTGGAATCATCTTTAGGATGCTAGAATACACTAAATACAGCAAAAATGTTGAGTCTACAACGTTTAGTTTAGGTGTGAGAGCCAAAATGAACTTTTTATTGCTTTAAATGCGTTTTCAGCCTGATTGTGCACTTTAGGTGAAAATGTCAAAATCTTAAAAATGAGCATAAGCACAATGAAATTAATGCTGGAATCATCTTTAGGATGCTAGAATACACTAAATACAGCAAAAATTTTGAGTCTACAACGTTTAGTTTAGGTGTGAGAGCCAAAATGAACTTTTTATTGCTTTAAACGCGTTTTCAGCCCCTGATTGTACACTTAAGGTGAAAATGTCAAAATCTTCAAAATGAGCATAAGCACAATGAAATTAATGCTGGAATCATCTTCAGGATGCTAGAATACACTAAATACAGCAAAAATTTTGAGTCTACAACGTTTAGTTTAGGTGTGAGAGCCAAAATGAACTTTTTATTGCTTTAAACGCGTTTTCAGCCTGATTGTGCACTTTAGGTGAAAATGTCAAAATCTTAAAAATGAGCATAAGCACAATGAAATTAATGCTGGAATCATCTTCAGGATGCTAGAATACACTAAATACAGCAAAAATTTTGAGTCTACAACGTTTAGTTTAGGTGTGAGAGCCAAAATGAACTTTTTATTGCTTTAAACGCGTTTTCAGCCCCTGATTGTACACTTAAGGTGAAAATGTCAAAATCTTCAAAATGAGCATAAGCACAATGAAATTAATGCTGGAATCATCTTCAGGATGCTAGAATACACTAAATACAGCAAAAATTTTGAGTCTACAACGTTTAGTTTAGGTGTGAGAGCCAAAATGAACTTTTTATTGCTTTAAACGCGTTTTCAGCCTGATTGTGCACTTTAGGTGAAAATGTCAAAATCTTAAAAATGAGCATAAGCACAATAAAATTAATGCTGGAATCATCTTCAGGATGCTAGAATACACTAAATACAGCAAAAATTTTGAGTCTACAATGTTTAGTTTAGGTGTGAGAGCCAAAATGAACTTTTTATTGCTTTAAACGCGTTTTCAGCCCCTGATTGTACACTTTAGGTGAAAATGTCAAAATCTTCAAAATGAGCATAAGCACAATGAAATTAATGCTGGAATCATCTTCAGGATGCTAAAATACACTAAATACAGCAAAAATTTTGAGTCTACAACGTTTAGTTTAGGTGTGAGAGCCAAAATGAACTTTTTATTGCTTTAAACGCGTTTTCAGCCTGATTGTGCACTTTAGGTGAAAATGTCAAAATCTTAAAAATGAGCATAAGCACAATGAAATTAATGCTGGAATCATCTTCAGGATGCTAGAATACACTAAATACAGCAAAAATGTTGAGTCTACAACGTTTAGTTTAGGTGTGAGAGCCAAAATGAACTTTTTATTGCTTTAAATGCGTTTTCAGCCTGATTGTGCACTTTAGGTGAAAATGTCAAAATCTTCAAAATGAGCATAAGCACAATGAAATTAATGCTGGAATCATCTTCAGGATGCTAGAATACACTAAATACAGCAAAAATTTTGAGTCTACAACGTTTAGTTTAGGTGTGAGAGCCAAAATGAACTTTTTATTGCTTTAAACGCGTTTTCAGCCCCTGATTGTACACTTAAGGTGAAAATGTCAAAATCTTAAAAATGAGCACAAGCACAATGAAATTAATGCTGGAATCATCTTCAGGATGCTAGAATACACTAAATACAGCAAAAATGTTGAGTTTACAACGTTTAGTTTAGGTGTGAGAGCCAAAATGAACTTTTTATTGCTTTAAATGCGTTTTCAGCCTGATTGTGCACTTTAGGTGAAAATGTCAAAATCTTCAAAATGAGCATAAGCACAATGAAATTAATGCTGGAATCATCTTCAGGATGCTAGAATACACTAAATACAGCAAAAATTTTGAGTCTACAACGTTTAGTTTAGGTGTGAGTGCCAAAATGAACTTTTTATTGCTTTAAACGCGTTTTCAGCCCCTGATTGTACACTTAAGGTGAAAATGTCAAAATCTTAAAAATGAGCACAAGCACAATGAAATTAATGCTGGAATCATCTTCAGGATGCTAGAATACACTAAATACAGCAAAAATGTTGAGTTTACAACGTTTAGTTTAGGTGTGAGAGCCAAAATGAACTTTTTATTGCTTTAAATGCGTTTTCAGCCTGATTGTGCACTTTAGGTGAAAATGTCAAAATCTTCAAAATGAGCATAAGCACAATGAAATTAATGCTGGAATCATCTTCAGGATGCTAGAATACACTAAATACAGCAAAAATTTTGAGTCTACAACGTTTAGTTTAGGTGTGAGTGCCAAAATGAACTTTTTATTGCTTTAAACGCGTTTTCAGCCTGATTGTGCACTTTAGGTGAAAATGTCAAAATCTTAAAAATGAGCATAAGCACAATGAAATTAATGCTGGAATCATCTTTAGGATGCTAGAATACACTAAATACAGCAAAAATTTTGAGTCTACAACGTTTAGTTTAGGTGTGAGAGCCAAAATGAACTTTTTATTGCTTTAAACGCGTTTTCAGCCCCTGATTGTACACTTAAGGTGAAAATGTCAAAATCTTCAAAATGAGCATAAGCACAATGAAATTAATGCTGGAATCATCTTTAGGATGCTAGAATACACTAAATACAGCAAAAATTTTGAGTCTACAACGTTTAGTTTAGGTGTGAGAGCCAAAATGAACTTTTTATTGCTTTAAACGCGTTTTCAGCCTGATTGTGCACTTTAGGTGAAAATGTCAAAATCTTAAAAATGAGCATAAGCACAATGAAATTAATGCTGGAATCATCTTCAGGATGCTAGAATACACTAAATACAGCAAAAATTTTGAGTCTACAACGTTTAGTTTAGGTGTGAGAGCCAAAATGAACTTTTTATTGCTTTAAACGCGTTTTCAGCCCCTGATTGTACACTTAAGGTGAAAATGTCAAAATCTTCAAAATGAGCATAAGCACAATGAGATTAATGCTGGAATCATCTTCAGGATGCTAGAATACACTAATTACAGCAAAAATTTTGAGTCTACAACGTTTAGTTTAGGTGTGAGAGCCAAAATGAACTTTTTATTGCTTTAAACGCGTTTTCAGCCTGATTGTGCACTTTAGGTGAAAATGTCAAAATCTTAAAAATGAGCATAAGCACAATGACATTAATGCTGGAATCATCTTCAGGATGCTAGAATACACTAAATACAGCAAAAATTTTGAGTCTACAACGTTTAGTTTAGGTGTGAGAGCCAAAATGAACTTTTTATTGCTTTAAACGCGTTTTCAGCCCCTGATTGTACACTTAAGGTGAAAATGTCAAAATCTTAAAAATGAGCATAAGCACAATGAAATTAATGCTGGAATCATCTTCAGGATGCTAGAATACACTAAATACAGCAAAAATGTTGAGTCTACAACGTTTAGTTTAGGTGTGAGAGCCAAAATGAACTTTTTATTGCTTTAAATGCGTTTTCAGCCTGATTGTGCACTTTAGGTGAAAATGTCAAAATCTTCAAAATGAGCATAAGCACAATGAAATTAATGCTGGAATCATCTTCAGGATGCTAGAATACACTAAATACAGCAAAAATTTTGAGTCTACAACGTTTAGTTTAGGTGTGAGAGCCAAAATGAACTTTTTATTGCTTTAAACGCGTTTTCAGCCCCTGATTGTACACTTAAGGTGAAAATGTCAAAATCTTCAAAATGAGCATAAGCACAATGAAATTAATGCTGGAATCATCTTCAGGATGCTAGAATACACTGAATACAGCAAAAATTTTTAGTCTACAACGTTTAGTTTAGGTGTGAGAGCCAAAATGAACTTTTTATTGCTTTAAACGCGTTTTCAGCCCCTGATTGTACACTTAAGGTGAAAATGTCAAAATCTTAAAAATGAGCATAAGCACAATGAAATTAAAGCTGGAATCATCTTCAGGATGCTAGAATACACTAAATACAGCAAAAATGTTGAAGTCTACAACGTTTAGTTTAGGTGTGAGAGCCAAAATGAACTTTTTATTGCTTTAAATGCGTTTTCAGCCTGATTGTGCACTTTAGGTCAAAATGTCAAAATCTTCAAAATGAGCATAAGCACAATGAAATTAATGCTGGAATCATCTTCAGGATGCTAGAATACACTAAATACAGCAAAATTTTTGAGTCTACAACGTTTAGTTTAGGTGTGAGAGCCAAAATAAACTTTTTATTGCTTTAAATGCGTTTTCAGCCTGATTGTGCACTTTAGGTGAAAATGTCAAAATCTTCAAAATGAGCATAAGCACAATGAAATTAATGCTGGAATCATCTTCAGGATGCTAGAATACACTAAATACAGCAAAAAAGTTGAGTCTACAACGTTTAGTTTAGGTGTGAGAGCCAAAATGAACTTTTTATTGCTTTAAATGCGTTTTCAGCCTGATTGTGCACTTTAGGTGAAAATGTCAAAATCTTAAAAATGAGCATAAGCACAATGAAATTAATGCTGGAATCATCTTTAGGATGCTAGAATACACTAAATACAGCAAAAATTTTGAGTCTACAACGTTTAGTTTAGGTGTGAGAGCCAAAATGAACTTTTTATTGCTTTAAACGCGTTTTCAGCCCCTGATTGTACACTTAAGGTGAAAATGTCAAAATCTTCAAAATGAGCATAAGCACAATGAAATTAATGCTGGAATCATCTTCAGGATGCTAGAATACACTAAATACAGCAAAAATTTTGAGTCTACAACGTTTAGTTTAGGTGTGAGAGCCAAAATGAACTTTTTATTGCTTTAAACGCGTTTTCAGCCTGATTGTGCACTTTAGGTGAAAATGTCAAAATCTTAAAAATGAGCATAAGCACAATGAAATTAATGCTGGAATCATCTTCAGGATGCTAGAATACACTAAATACAGCAAAAATTTTGAGTCTACAACGTTTAGTTTAGGTGTGAGAGCCAAAATGAACTTTTTATTGCTTTAAACGCGTTTTCAGCCCCTGATTGTACACTTAAGGTGAAAATGTCAAAATCTTCAAAATGAGCATAAGCACAATGAAATTAATGCTGGAATCATCTTCAGGATGCTAGAATACACTAAATACAGCAAAAATTTTGAGTCTACAACGTTTAGTTTAGGTGTGAGAGCCAAAATGAACTTTTTTTTGCTTTAAACGCGTTTTCAGCCTGATTGTGCACTTTAGGTGAAAATGTCAAAATCTTAAAAATGAGCATAAGCACAATAAAATTAATGCTGGAATCATCTTCAGGATGCTAGAATACACTAAATACAGCAAAAATTTTGAGTCTACAACGTTTAGTTTAGGTGTGAGAGCCAAAATGAACTTTTTATTGCTTTAAACGCGTTTTCAGCCCCTGATTGTACACTTAAGGTGAAAATGTCAAAATCTTCAAAATGAGCATAAGCACAATGAAATTAATGCTGGAATCATCTTCAGGATGCTAGAATACACTAAATACAGCAAAAATGTTGAGTCTACAACGTTTAGTTTAGGTGTGAGAGCCAAAATGAACTTTTTATTGCTTTAAATGCGTTTTCAGCCTGATTGTGCACTTTAGGTGAAAATGTCAAAATCTTCAAAATGAGCATAAGCACAATGAAATTAATGCTGGAATCATCTTCAGGATGCTAGAATACACTAAATACAGCAAAAATTTTGAGTCTACAACGTTTAGTTTAGGTGTGAGTGCCAAAATGAACTTTTTATTGCTTTAAACGCGTTTTCAGCCTGATTGTGCACTTTAGGTGAAAATGTCAAAATCTTAAAAATGAGCATAAGCACAATGAAATTAATGCTGGAATCATCTTCAGGATGCTAGAATACACTAAATACAGCAAAAATTTTGAGTCTACAACGTTTAGTTTAGGTGTGAGAGCCAAAATGAACTTTTTATTGCTTTAAACGCGTTTTCAGCCCCTGATTGTACACTTAAGGTGAAAATGTCAAAATCTTAAAAATGAGCACAAGCACAATGAAATTAATGCTGGAATCATCTTCAGGATGCTAGAATACACTAAATACAGCAAAAATGTTGAGTTTACAACGTTTAGTTTAGGTGTGAGAGCCAAAATGAACTTTTTATTGCTTTAAATGCGTTTTCAGCCTGATTGTGCACTTTAGGTGAAAATGTCAAAATCTTCAAAATGAGCATAAGCACAATGAAATTAATGCTGGAATCATCTTCAGGATGCTAGAATACACTAAATACAGCAAAAATTTTGAGTCTACAACGTTTAGTTTAGGTGTGAGTGCCAAAATGAACTTTTTATTGCTTTAAACGCGTTTTCAGCCTGATTGTGCACTTTAGGTGAAAATGTCAAAATCTTAAAAATGAGCATAAGCACAATGAAATTAATGCTGGAATCATCTTTAGGATGCTAGAATACACTAAATACAGCAAAAATTTTGAGTCTACAACGTTTAGTTTAGGTGTGAGAGCCAAAATGAACTTTTTATTGCTTTAAACGCGTTTTCAGCCCCTGATTGTACACTTAAGGTGAAAATGTCAAAATCTTCAAAATGAGCATAAGCACAATGAAATTAATGCTGGAATCATCTTTAGGATGCTAGAATACACTAAATACAGCAAAAATTTTGAGTCTACAACGTTTAGTTTAGGTGTGAGAGCCAAAATGAACTTTTTATTGCTTTAAACGCGTTTTCAGCCTGATTGTGCACTTTAGGTGAAAATGTCAAAATCTTAAAAATGAGCATAAGCACAATGAAATTAATGCTGGAATCATCTTCAGGATGCTAGAATACACTAAATACAGCAAAAATTTTGAGTCTACAACGTTTAGTTTAGGTGTGAGAGCCAAAATGAACTTTTTATTGCTTTAAACGCGTTTTCAGCTCCTGATTGTACACTTAAGGTGAAAATGTCAAAATCTTCAAAATGAGCATAAGCACAATGAGATTAATGCTGGAATCATCTTCAGGATGCTAGAATACACTAATTACAGCAAAAATTTTGAGTCTACAACGTTTAGTTTAGGTGTGAGAGCCAAAATGAACTTTTTATTGCTTTAAACGCGTTTTCAGCCTGATTGTGCACTTTAGGTGAAAATGTCAAAATCTTAAAAATGAGCATAAGCACAATGACATTAATGCTGGAATCATCTTCAGGATGCTAGAATACACTAAATACAGCAAAAATTTTGAGTCTACAACGTTTAGTTTAGGTGTGAGAGCCAAAATGAACTTTTTATTGCTTTAAACGCGTTTTCAGCCCCTGATTGTACACTTAAGGTGAAAATGTCAAAATCTTAAAAATGAGCATAAGCACAATGAAATTAATGCTGGAATCATCTTCAGGATGCTAGAATACACTAAATACAGCAAAAATGTTGAGTCTACAACGTTTAGTTTAGGTGTGAGAGCCAAAATGAACTTTTTATTGCTTTAAATGCGTTTTCAGCCTGATTGTGCACTTTAGGTGAAAATGTCAAAATCTTCAAAATGAGCATAAGCACAATGAAATTAATGCTGGAATCATCTTCAGGATGCTAGAATACACTAAATACAGCAAAAATTTTGAGTCTACAACGTTTAGTTTAGGTGTGAGTGCCAAAATGAACTTTTTATTGCTTTAAACGCGTTTTCAGCCTGATTGTGCACTTTAGGTGAAAATGTCAAAATCTTAAAAATGAGCATAAGCACAATGAAATTAATGCTGGAATCATCTTTAGGATGCTAGAATACACTAAATACAGCAAAAATTTTGAGTCTACAACGTTTAGTTTAGGTGTGAGAGCCAAAATGAACTTTTTATTGCTTTAAACGCGTTTTCAGCCCCTGATTGTACACTTAAGGTGAAAATGTCAAAATCTTCAAAATGAGCATAAGCACAATGAAATTAATGCTGGAATCATCTTCAGGATGCTAGAATACACTAAATACAGCAAAAATTTTGAGTCTACAACGTTTAGTTTAGGTGTGAGAGCCAAAATGAACTTTTTATTGCTTTAAACGCGTTTTCAGCCCCTGATTGTACACTTAAGGTGAAAATGTCAAAATCTTAAAAATGAGCATAAGCACAATGAAATTAATGCTGGAATCATCTTCAGGATGCTAGAATACACTAAATACAGCAAAAATGTTGAGTCTACAACGTTTAGTTTAGGTGTGAGAGCCAAAATGAACTTTTTATTGCTTTAAATGCGTTTTCAGCCTGATTGTGCACTTTAGGTGAAAATGTCAAAATCTTCAAAATGAGCATAAGCACAATGAAATTAATGCTGGAATCATCTTCAGGATGCTAGAATACACTAAATACAGCAAAAATTTTGAGTCTACAACGTTTAGTTTAGGTGTGAGTGCCAAAATGAACTTTTTATTGCTTTAAACACGTATTCAGCCTGATTGTGCACTTTAGGTGAAAATGTCAAAATCTTAAAAATGAGCATAAGCACAATGAAATTAATGCTGGAATCATCTTTAGGATGCTAGAATACACTAAATACAGCAAAAATTTTGAGTCTACAACGTTTAGTTTAGGTGTGAGAGCCAAAATGAACTTTTTATTGCTTTAAACGCGTTTTCAGCCCCTGATTGTACACTTAAGGTGAAAATGTCAAAATCTTCAAAATGAGCATAAGCACAATGAATTTAATGCTGGAATCATCTTCAGGATGCTAGAATACACTAAATACAGCAAAAATTTTGAGTCTACAACGTTTAGTTTAGGTGTGAGAGCCAAAATGAACTTTTTATTGCTTTAAACGCGTTTTCAGCCTGATTGTGCACTTTAGGTGAAAATGTCAAAATCTTAAAAATGAGCATAAGCACAATGAAATTAATGCTGGAATCATCTTCAGGATGCTAGAATACACTAAATACAGTAAAAATTTTGAGTCTACAACGTTTAGTTTAGGTGTGAGAGTCAAAATGAACTTTTTATTGCTTTAAACGCGTTTTCAGCCCCTGATTGTACACTTAAGGTGAAAATGTCAAAATCTTAAAAATGAGCATAAGCACAATGAAATTAATGCTGGAATCATCTTCAGGATGCTAGAATACACTAAATACAGCAAAAATTTTGAGTCTACATGGTTTAGTTTAGGTGTGAGAGCCAAAATGAACTTTTTATTGCTTTAAATGCGTTTTCAGCCTGATTGTGCACTTTAGGTGAAAATGTCAAAATCTTCAAAATGAGCATAAGCACGATGAAATTAATGCTGGAATCATCTTCAGGATGCTAGAATACACTGAATACAGCAAAAATTTTTAGTCTACAACGTTTAGTTTAGGTGTGAGAGCCAAAATGAACTTTTTATTGCTTTAAACGCGTTTTCAGCCCCTGATTGTACACTTAAGGTGAAAATGTCAAAATCTTAAAAATGAGCATAAGCACAATGAAATTAAAGCTGGAATCATCTTCAGGATGCTAGAATACACTAAATACAGCAAAAATGTTGAGTCTACAACGTTTAGTTTAGGTGTGAGAGCCAAAATGAACTTTTTATTGCTTTAAATGCGTTTTCAGCCTGATTGTGCACTTTAGGTGAAAATGTCAAAATCTTCAAAATGAGCATAAGCACAATGAAATTAATGCTGGAATCATCTTCAGGATGCTAGAATACACTAAATACAGCAAAATTTTTGAGTCTACAACGTTTAGTTTAGGTGTGAGAGCCAAAATGAACTTTTTATTGCTTTAAATGCGTTTTCAGCCTGATTGTGCACTTTAGGTGAAAATGTCAAAATCTTCAAAATGAGCATAAGCACAATGAAATTAATGCTGGAATCATCTTCAGGATGCTAGAATTACTAAATACAGCAAAAATGTTGAGTCTACAACGTTTAGTTTAGGTGTGAGAGCCAAAATGAACTTTTTATTGCTTTAAATGCGTTTTCAGCCTGATTGTGCACTTTAGGTGAAAATGTCAAAATCTTCAAAATGAGCATAAGCACAATGAAATTAATGCTGGAATCATCTTCAGGATGCTAGAATACACTAAATACAGCAAAAATTTTGAGTCTACAACGTTTAGTTTAGGTGTGAGTGCCAAAATGAACTTTTTATTGCTTTAAACGCGTTTTCAGCCTGATTGTGCACTTTAGGTGAAAATGTCAAAATCTTAAAAATGAGCATAAGCACAATGAAATTAATGCTGGAATCATCTTTAGGATGCTAGAATACACTAAATACAGCAAAAATTTTGAGTCTACAACGTTTAGTTTAGGTGTGAGAGCCAAAATGAACTTTTTATTGCTTTAAACGCGTTTTCAGCCCCTGATTGTACACTTAAGGTGAAAATGTCAAAATCTTCAAAATGAGCATAAGCACAATGAAATTAATGCTGGAATCATCTTCAGGATGCTAGAATACACTAAATACAGCAAAAATTTTGAGTCTACAACGTTTAGTTTAGGTGTGAGAGCCAAAATGAACTTTTTATTGCTTTAAACGCGTTTTCAGCCTGATTGTGCACTTTAGGTGAAAATGTCAAAATCTTAAAAATGAGCATAAGCACAATGAAATTAATGCTGGAATCATCTTCAGGATGCTAGAATACACTAAATACAGCAAAAATTTTGAGTCTACAACGTTTAGTTTAGGTGTGAGAGCCAAAATGAACTTTTTATTGCTTTAAACGCGTTTTCAGCCCCTGATTGTACACTTAAGGTGAAAATGTCAAAATCTTCAAAATGAGCATAAGCACAATGAAATTAATGCTGGAATCATCTTCAGGATGCTAGAATACACTAAATACAGCAAAAATTTTGAGTCTACAACGTTTAGTTTAGGTGTGAGAGCCAAAATGAACTTTTTATTGCTTTAAACGCGTTTTCAGCCTGATTGTGCACTTTAGGTGAAAATGTCAAAATCTTAAAAATGAGCATAAGCACAATGAAATTAATGCTGGAATCATCTTCAGGATGCTAGAATACACTAAATACAGCAAAAATTTTGAGTCTACAACGTTTAGTTTAGGTGTGAGAGCCAAAATGAACTTTTTATTGCTTTAAACGCGTTTTCAGCCCCTAATTGTACACTTAAGGTGAAAATGTCAAAATCTTAAAAATGAGCATAAGCACAATGAAATTAATGCTGGAATCATCTTCAGGATGCTAGAATACACTAAATACAGCAAAAATGTTGAGTCTACAACGTTTAGTTTAGGTGTGAGAGCCAAAATGAACTTTTTATTGCTTTAAATGCGTTTTCAGCCTGATTGTGCACTTTAGGTGAAAATGTCAAAATCTTCAAAATGAGCATAAGCACGATGAAATTAATGCTAGAATCATCTTCAGGATGCTAGAATACACTGAATACAGCAAAAATTTTGAGTCTACAACGTTTAGTTTAGGTGTGAGAGCCAAAATGAACTTTTTATTGCTTTAAACGCGTTTTCAGCCCCTGATTGTACACTTAAGGTGAAAATGTCAAAATCTTAAAAATGAGCATAAGCACAATGAAATTAATGCTGGAATCATCTTCAGGATGCTAGAATACACTAAATACAGCAAAAATGTTGAGTCTACAACGTTTAGTTTAGGTGTGAGAGCCAAAATGAACTTTTTATTGCTTTAAATGCGTTTTCAGCCTGATTGTGCACTTTAGGTGAAAATGTCAAAATCTTCAAAATGAGCATAAGCACAATGAAATTAATGCTGGAATCATCTTCAGGATGCTAGAATACACTAAATACAGCAAAAATTTTGAGTCTACAACGTTTAGTTTAGGTGTGAGTGCCAAAATGAACTTTTTATTGCTTTAAACGCGTTTTCAGCCTGATTGTGCACTTTAGGTGAAAATGTCAAAATCTTAAAAATGAGCATAAGCACAATGAAATTAATGCTGGAATCATCTTCAGGATGCTAGAATACACTAAATACAGCAAAAATTTTGAGTCTACAACGTTTAGTTTAGGTGTGAGAGCCAAAATGAACTTTTTATTGCTTTAAACGCGTTTTCAGCCCCTGATTGTACACTTAAGGTGAAAATGTCAAAATCTTAAAAATGAGCACAAGCACAATGAAATTAATGCTGGAATCATCTTCAGGATGCTAGAATACACTAAATACAGCAAAAATGTTGAGTCTACAACGTTTAGTTTAGGTGTGAGAGCCAAAATGAACTTTTTATTGCTTTAAACGCGTTTTCAGCCCCTGATTGTACACTTAAGGTGAAAATGTCAAAATCTTCAAAATGAGCATAAGCACAATGAAATTAATGCTGGAATCATCTTCAGGATGCTAGAATACACTAAATACAGCAAAAATTTTGAGTCTACAACGTTTAGTTTAGGTGTGAGTGCCAAAATGAACTTTTTATTGCTTTAAACGCGTTTTCAGCCTGATTGTGCACTTTAGGTGAAAATGTCAAAATCTTCAAAATGAGCATAAGCACAATGAAATTAATGCTGGAATCATCTTTAGGATGCTAGAATACACTAAATACAGCAAAAATTTTGAGTCTACAACGTTTAGTTTAGGTGTGAGAGCCAAAATGAACTTTTTATTGCTTTAAACGCGTTTTCAGCCCCTGATTGTACACTTAAGGTGAAAATGTCAAAATCTTCAAAATGAGCATAAGCACAATGAAATTAATGCTGGAATCATCTTCAGGATGCTAGAATACACTAAATACAGCAAAAATTTTGAGTCTACAACGTTTAGTTTAGGTGTGAGAGCCAAAATGAACTTTTTATTGCTTTAAACGCGTTTTCAGCCTGATTGTGCACTTTAGGTGAAAATGTCAAAATCTTAAAAATGAGCATAAGCACAATGAAATTAATGCTGGAATCATCTTCAGGATGCTAGAATACACTAAATACAGCAAAAATTTTGAGTCTACAACGTTTAGTTTAGGTGTGAGAGCCAAAATGAACTTTTTATTGCTTTAAACGCGTTTTCAGCCCCTGATTGTACACTTAAGGTGAAAATGTCAAAATCTTCAAAATGAGCATAAGCACAATGAAATTAATGCTGGAATCATCTTCAGGATGCTAGAATACACTAAATACAGCAAAAATTTTGAGTCTACAACGTTTAGTTTAGGTGTGAGAGCCAAAATGAACTTTTTATTGCTTTAAACGCGTTTTCAGCCTGATTGTGCACTTTAGGTGAAAATGTCAAAATCTTAAAAATGAGCATAAGCACAATGAAATTAATGCTGGAATCATCTTCAGGATGCTAGAATACACTAAATACAGCAAAAATTTTGAGTCTACAACGTTTAGTTTAGGTGTGAGAGCCAAAATGAACTTTTTATTGCTTTAAACGCGTTTTCAGCCCCTAATTGTACACTTAAGGTGAAAATGTCAAAATCTTAAAAATGAGCATAAGCACAATGAAATTAATGCTGGAATCATCTTCAGGATGCTAGAATACACTAAATACAGCAAAAATGTTGAGTCTACAACGTTTAGTTTAGGTGTGAGAGCCAAAATGAACTTTTTATTGCTTTAAATGCGTTTTCAGCCTGATTGTGCACTTTAGGTGAAAATGTCAAAATCTTCAAAATGAGCATAAGCACAATGAAATTAATGCTGGAATCATCTTCAGGATGCTAGAATACACTAAATACAGCAAAAATTTTGAGTCTACAACGTTTAGTTTAGGTGTGAGAGCCAAAATGAACTTTTTATTGCTTTAAACGCGTTTTCAGCCCCTGATTGTACACTTAAGGTGAAAATGTCAAAATCTTAAAAATGAGCATAAGCACAATGAAATTAATGCTGGAATCATCTTCAGGATGCTAGAATACACTAAATACAGCAAAAATGTTGAGTCTACAACGTTTAGTTTAGGTGTGAGAGCCAAAATGAACTTTTTATTGCTTTAAATGCGTTTTCAGCCTGATTGTGCACTTTAGGTGAAAATGTCAAAATCTTCAAAATGAGCATAAGCACAATGAAATTAATGCTGGAATCATCTTCAGGATGCTAGAATACACTAAATACAGCAAAAATTTTGAGTCTACAACGTTTAGTTTAGGTGTGAGTGCCAAAATGAACTTTTTATTGCTTTAAACGCGTTTTCAGCCTGATTGTGCACTTTAGGTGAAAATGTCAAAATCTTAAAAATGAGCATAAGCACAATGAAATTAATGCTGGAATCATCTTCAGGATGCTAGAATACACTAAATACAGCAAAAATTTTGAGTCTACAACGTTTAGTTTAGGTGTGAGAGCCAAAATGAACTTTTTATTGCTTTAAACGCGTTTTCAGCCCCTGATTGTACACTTAAGGTGAAAATGTCAAAATCTTAAAAATGAGCACAAGCACAATGAAATTAATGCTGGAATCATCTTCAGGATGCTAGAATACACTAAATACAGCAAAAATGTTGAGTTTACAACGTTTAGTTTAGGTGTGAGAGCCAAAATGAACTTTTTATTGCTTTAAATGCGTTTTCAGCCTGATTGTGCACTTTAGGTGAAAATGTCAAAATCTTCAAAATGAGCATAAGCACAATGAAATTAATGCTGGAATCATCTTCAGGATGCTAGAATACACTAAATACAGCAAAAATTTTGAGTCTACAACGTTTAGTTTAGGTGTGAGTGCCAAAATGAACTTTTTATTGCTTTAAACGCGTTTTCAGCCTGATTGTGCACTTTAGGTGAAAATGTCAAAATCTTAAAAATGAGCATAAGCACAATGAAATTAATGCTGGAATCATCTTTAGGATGCTAGAATACACTAAATACAGCAAAAATTTTGAGTCTACAACGTTTAGTTTAGGTGTGAGAGCCAAAATGAACTTTTTATTGCTTTAAACGCGTTTTCAGCCCCTGATTGTACACTTAAGGTGAAAATGTCAAAATCTTCAAAATGAGCATAAGCACAATGAAATTAATGCTGGAATCATCTTTAGGATGCTAGAATACACTAAATACAGCAAAAATTTTGAGTCTACAACGTTTAGTTTAGGTGTGAGAGCCAAAATGAACTTTTTATTGCTTTAAACGCGTTTTCAGCCTGATTGTGCACTTTAGGTGAAAATGTCAAAATCTTAAAAATGAGCATAAGCACAATGAAATTAATGCTGGAATCATCTTCAGGATGCTAGAATACACTAAATACAGCAAAAATTTTGAGTCTACAACGTTTAGTTTAGGTGTGAGAGCCAAAATGAACTTTTTATTGCTTTAAACGCGTTTTCAGCTCCTGATTGTACACTTAAGGTGAAAATGTCAAAATCTTCAAAATGAGCATAAGCACAATGAGATTAATGCTGGAATCATCTTCAGGATGCTAGAATACACTAATTACAGCAAAAATTTTGAGTCTACAACGTTTAGTTTAGGTGTGAGAGCCAAAATGAACTTTTTATTGCTTTAAACGCGTTTTCAGCCTGATTGTGCACTTTAGGTGAAAATGTCAAAATCTTAAAAATGAGCATAAGCACAATGACATTAATGCTGGAATCATCTTCAGGATGCTAGAATACACTAAATACAGCAAAAATTTTGAGTCTACAACGTTTAGTTTAGGTGTGAGAGCCAAAATGAACTTTTTATTGCTTTAAACGCGTTTTCAGCCCCTGATTGTACACTTAAGGTGAAAATGTCAAAATCTTAAAAATGAGCATAAGCACAATGAAATTAATGCTGGAATCATCTTCAGGATGCTAGAATACACTAAATACAGCAAAAATGTTGAGTCTACAACGTTTAGTTTAGGTGTGAGAGCCAAAATGAACTTTTTATTGCTTTAAATGCGTTTTCAGCCTGATTGTGCACTTTAGGTGAAAATGTCAAAATCTTCAAAATGAGCATAAGCACAATGAAATTAATGCTGGAATCATCTTCAGGATGCTAGAATACACTAAATACAGCAAAAATTTTGAGTCTACAACGTTTAGTTTAGGTGTGAGTGCCAAAATGAACTTTTTATTGCTTTAAACGCGTTTTCAGCCTGATTGTGCACTTTAGGTGAAAATGTCAAAATCTTAAAAATGAGCATAAGCACAATGAAATTAATGCTGGAATCATCTTTAGGATGCTAGAATACACTAAATACAGCAAAAATTTTGAGTCTACAACGTTTAGTTTAGGTGTGAGAGCCAAAATGAACTTTTTATTGCTTTAAACGCGTTTTCAGCCCCTGATTGTACACTTAAGGTGAAAATGTCAAAATCTTCAAAATGAGCATAAGCACAATGAAATTAATGCTGGAATCATCTTCAGGATGCTAGAATACACTAAATACAGCAAAAATTTTGAGTCTACAACGTTTAGTTTAGGTGTGAGAGCCAAAATGAACTTTTTATTGCTTTAAACGCGTTTTCAGCCCCTGATTGTACACTTAAGGTGAAAATGTCAAAATCTTAAAAATGAGCATAAGCACAATGAAATTAATGCTGGAATCATCTTCAGGATGCTAGAATACACTAAATACAGCAAAAATGTTGAGTCTACAACGTTTAGTTTAGGTGTGAGAGCCAAAATGAACTTTTTATTGCTTTAAATGCGTTTTCAGCCTGATTGTGCACTTTAGGTGAAAATGTCAAAATCTTCAAAATGAGCATAAGCACAATGAAATTAATGCTGGAATCATCTTCAGGATGCTAGAATACACTAAATACAGCAAAAATTTTGAGTCTACAACGTTTAGTTTAGGTGTGAGTGCCAAAATGAACTTTTTATTGCTTTAAACACGTATTCAGCCTGATTGTGCACTTTAGGTGAAAATGTCAAAATCTTAAAAATGAGCATAAGCACAATGAAATTAATGCTGGAATCATCTTTAGGATGCTAGAATACACTAAATACAGCAAAAATTTTGAGTCTACAACGTTTAGTTTAGGTGTGAGAGCCAAAATGAACTTTTTATTGCTTTAAACGCGTTTTCAGCCCCTGATTGTACACTTAAGGTGAAAATGTCAAAATCTTCAAAATGAGCATAAGCACAATGAATTTAATGCTGGAATCATCTTCAGGATGCTAGAATACACTAAATACAGCAAAAATTTTGAGTCTACAACGTTTAGTTTAGGTGTGAGAGCCAAAATGAACTTTTTATTGCTTTAAACGCGTTTTCAGCCTGATTGTGCACTTTAGGTGAAAATGTCAAAATCTTAAAAATGAGCATAAGCACAATGAAATTAATGCTGGAATCATCTTCAGGATGCTAGAATACACTAAATACAGTAAAAATTTTGAGTCTACAACGTTTAGTTTAGGTGTGAGAGTCAAAATGAACTTTTTATTGCTTTAAACGCGTTTTCAGCCCCTGATTGTACACTTAAGGTGAAAATGTCAAAATCTTAAAAATGAGCATAAGCACAATGAAATTAATGCTGGAATCATCTTCAGGATGCTAGAATACACTAAATACAGCAAAAATTTTGAGTCTACATGGTTTAGTTTAGGTGTGAGAGCCAAAATGAACTTTTTATTGCTTTAAATGCGTTTTCAGCCTGATTGTGCACTTTAGGTGAAAATGTCAAAATCTTCAAAATGAGCATAAGCACGATGAAATTAATGCTGGAATCATCTTCAGGATGCTAGAATACACTGAATACAGCAAAAATTTTTAGTCTACAACGTTTAGTTTAGGTGTGAGAGCCAAAATGAACTTTTTATTGCTTTAAACGCGTTTTCAGCCCCTGATTGTACACTTAAGGTGAAAATGTCAAAATCTTAAAAATGAGCATAAGCACAATGAAATTAAAGCTGGAATCATCTTCAGGATGCTAGAATACACTAAATACAGCAAAAATGTTGAGTCTACAACGTTTAGTTTAGGTGTGAGAGCCAAAATGAACTTTTTATTGCTTTAAATGCGTTTTCAGCCTGATTGTGCACTTTAGGTGAAAATGTCAAAATCTTCAAAATGAGCATAAGCACAATGAAATTAATGCTGGAATCATCTTCAGGATGCTAGAATACACTAAATACAGCAAAATTTTTGAGTCTACAACGTTTAGTTTAGGTGTGAGAGCCAAAATGAACTTTTTATTGCTTTAAATGCGTTTTCAGCCTGATTGTGCACTTTAGGTGAAAATGTCAAAATCTTCAAAATGAGCATAAGCACAATGAAATTAATGCTGGAATCATCTTCAGGATGCTAGAATTACTAAATACAGCAAAAATGTTGAGTCTACAACGTTTAGTTTAGGTGTGAGAGCCAAAATGAACTTTTTATTGCTTTAAATGCGTTTTCAGCCTGATTGTGCACTTTAGGTGAAAATGTCAAAATCTTCAAAATGAGCATAAGCACAATGAAATTAATGCTGGAATCATCTTCAGGATGCTAGAATACACTAAATACAGCAAAAATTTTGAGTCTACAACGTTTAGTTTAGGTGTGAGTGCCAAAATGAACTTTTTATTGCTTTAAACGCGTTTTCAGCCTGATTGTGCACTTTAGGTGAAAATGTCAAAATCTTAAAAATGAGCATAAGCACAATGAAATTAATGCTGGAATCATCTTTAGGATGCTAGAATACACTAAATACAGCAAAAATTTTGAGTCTACAACGTTTAGTTTAGGTGTGAGAGCCAAAATGAACTTTTTATTGCTTTAAACGCGTTTTCAGCCCCTGATTGTACACTTAAGGTGAAAATGTCAAAATCTTCAAAATGAGCATAAGCACAATGAAATTAATGCTGGAATCATCTTCAGGATGCTAGAATACACTAAATACAGCAAAAATTTTGAGTCTACAACGTTTAGTTTAGGTGTGAGAGCCAAAATGAACTTTTTATTGCTTTAAACGCGTTTTCAGCCTGATTGTGCACTTTAGGTGAAAATGTCAAAATCTTAAAAATGAGCATAAGCACAATGAAATTAATGCTGGAATCATCTTCAGGATGCTAGAATACACTAAATACAGCAAAAATTTTGAGTCTACAACGTTTAGTTTAGGTGTGAGAGCCAAAATGAACTTTTTATTGCTTTAAACGCGTTTTCAGCCCCTGATTGTACACTTAAGGTGAAAATGTCAAAATCTTCAAAATGAGCATAAGCACAATGAAATTAATGCTGGAATCATCTTCAGGATGCTAGAATACACTAAATACAGCAAAAATTTTGAGTCTACAACGTTTAGTTTAGGTGTGAGAGCCAAAATGAACTTTTTATTGCTTTAAACGCGTTTTCAGCCTGATTGTGCACTTTAGGTGAAAATGTCAAAATCTTAAAAATGAGCATAAGCACAATGAAATTAATGCTGGAATCATCTTCAGGATGCTAGAATACACTAAATACAGCAAAAATTTTGAGTCTACAACGTTTAGTTTAGGTGTGAGAGCCAAAATGAACTTTTTATTGCTTTAAACGCGTTTTCAGCCCCTAATTGTACACTTAAGGTGAAAATGTCAAAATCTTAAAAATGAGCATAAGCACAATGAAATTAATGCTGGAATCATCTTCAGGATGCTAGAATACACTAAATACAGCAAAAATGTTGAGTCTACAACGTTTAGTTTAGGTGTGAGAGCCAAAATGAACTTTTTATTGCTTTAAATGCGTTTTCAGCCTGATTGTGCACTTTAGGTGAAAATGTCAAAATCTTCAAAATGAGCATAAGCACGATGAAATTAATGCTAGAATCATCTTCAGGATGCTAGAATACACTGAATACAGCAAAAATTTTGAGTCTACAACGTTTAGTTTAGGTGTGAGAGCCAAAATGAACTTTTTATTGCTTTAAACGCGTTTTCAGCCCCTGATTGTACACTTAAGGTGAAAATGTCAAAATCTTAAAAATGAGCATAAGCACAATGAAATTAATGCTGGAATCATCTTCAGGATGCTAGAATACACTAAATACAGCAAAAATGTTGAGTCTACAACGTTTAGTTTAGGTGTGAGAGCCAAAATGAACTTTTTATTGCTTTAAATGCGTTTTCAGCCTGATTGTGCACTTTAGGTGAAAATGTCAAAATCTTCAAAATGAGCATAAGCACAATGAAATTAATGCTGGAATCATCTTCAGGATGCTAGAATACACTAAATACAGCAAAAATTTTGAGTCTACAACGTTTAGTTTAGGTGTGAGTGCCAAAATGAACTTTTTATTGCTTTAAACGCGTTTTCAGCCTGATTGTGCACTTTAGGTGAAAATGTCAAAATCTTAAAAATGAGCATAAGCACAATGAAATTAATGCTGGAATCATCTTCAGGATGCTAGAATACACTAAATACAGCAAATATTTTGAGTCTACAACGTTTAGTTTAGGTGTGAGAGCCAAAATGAACTTTTTATTGCTTTAAACGCGTTTTCAGCCCCTGATTGTACACTTAAGGTGAAAATGTCAAAATCTTAAAAATGAGCACAAGCACAATGAAATTAATGCTGGAATCATCTTCAGGATGCTAGAATACACTAAATACAGCAAAAATGTTGAGTCTACAACGTTTAGTTTAGGTGTGAGAGCCAAAATGAACTTTTTATTGCTTTAAACGCGTTTTCAGCCCCTGATTGTACACTTAAGGTGAAAATGTCAAAATCTTCAAAATGAGCATAAGCACAATGAAATTAATGCTGGAATCATCTTCAGGATGCTAGAATACACTAAATACAGCAAAAATTTTGAGTCTACAACGTTTAGTTTAGGTGTGAGTGCCAAAATGAACTTTTTATTGCTTTAAACGCGTTTTCAGCCTGATTGTGCACTTTAGGTGAAAATGTCAAAATCTTCAAAATGAGCATAAGCACAATGAAATTAATGCTGGAATCATCTTTAGGATGCTAGAATACACTAAATACAGCAAAAATTTTGAGTCTACAACGTTTAGTTTAGGTGTGAGAGCCAAAATGAACTTTTTATTGCTTTAAACGCGTTTTCAGCCCCTGATTGTACACTTAAGGTGAAAATGTCAAAATCTTCAAAATGAGCATAAGCACAATGAAATTAATGCTGGAATCATCTTCAGGATGCTAGAATACACTAAATACAGCAAAAATTTTGAGTCTACAACGTTTAGTTTAGGTGTGAGAGCCAAAATGAACTTTTTATTGCTTTAAACGCGTTTTCAGCCTGATTGTGCACTTTAGGTGAAAATGTCAAAATCTTAAAAATGAGCATAAGCACAATGAAATTAATGCTGGAATCATCTTCAGGATGCTAGAATACACTAAATACAGCAAAAATTTTGAGTCTACAACGTTTAGTTTAGGTGTGAGAGCCAAAATGAACTTTTTATTGCTTTAAACGCGTTTTCAGCCCCTGATTGTACACTTAAGGTGAAAATGTCAAAATCTTCAAAATGAGCATAAGCACAATGAAATTAATGCTGGAATCATCTTCAGGATGCTAGAATACACTAAATACAGCAAAAATTTTGAGTCTACAACGTTTAGTTTAGGTGTGAGAGCCAAAATGAACTTTTTATTGCTTTAAACGCGTTTTCAGCCTGATTGTGCACTTTAGGTGAAAATGTCAAAATCTTAAAAATGAGCATAAGCACAATGAAATTAATGCTGGAATCATCTTCAGGATGCTAGAATACACTAAATACAGCAAAAATTTTGAGTCTACAACGTTTAGTTTAGGTGTGAGAGCCAAAATGAACTTTTTATTGCTTTAAACGCGTTTTCAGCCCCTAATTGTACACTTAAGGTGAAAATGTCAAAATCTTAAAAATGAGCATAAGCACAATGAAATTAATGCTGGAATCATCTTCAGGATGCTAGAATACACTAAATACAGCAAAAATGTTGAGTCTACAACGTTTAGTTTAGGTGTGAGAGCCAAAATGAACTTTTTATTGCTTTAAATGCGTTTTCAGCCTGATTGTGCACTTTAGGTGAAAATGTCAAAATCTTCAAAATGAGCATAAGCACAATGAAATTAATGCTGGAATCATCTTCAGGATGCTAGAATACACTAAATACAGCAAAAATTTTGAGTCTACAACGTTTAGTTTAGGTGTGAGTGCCAAAATGAACTTTTTATTGCTTTAAACGCGTTTTCAGCCTGATTGTGCACTTTAGGTGAAAATGTCAAAATCTTCAAAATGAGCATAAGCACAATGAAATTAATGCTGGAATCATCTTCAGGATGCTAGAATACACTAAATACAGCAAAAATTTTGAGTCTACAACGTTTAGTTTAGGTGTGAGAGCCAAAATGAACTTTTTATTGCTTTAAACGCGTTTTCAGCCTGATTGTGCACTTTAGGTGAAAATGTCAAAATCTTAAAAATGAGCATAAGCACAATGAAATTAATGCTGGAATCATCTTCAGGATGCTAGAATACACTAAATACAGCAAAAATTTTGAGTCTACAACGTTTAGTTTAGGTGTGAGAGCCAAAATGAACTTTTTATTGCTTTAAACGCGTTTTCAGCCCCTGATTGTACACTTAAGGTGAAAATGTCAAAATCTTCAAAATGAGCATAAGCACAATGAAATTAATGCTGGAATCATCTTCAGGATGCTAGAATACACTAAATACAGCAAAAATTTTAAGTCTACAACGTTTAGTTTAGGTGTGAGAGCCAAAATGAACTTTTTATTGCTTTAAACGCGTTTTCAGCCTGATTGTGCACTTTAGGTGAAAATGTCAAAATCTTAAAAATGAGCATAAGCACAATGAAATTAATGCTGGAATCATCTTCAGGATGCTAGAATACACTAAATACAGCAAAAATTTTGAGTCTACAACGTTTAGTTTAGGTGTGAGAGCCAAAATGAACTTTTTATTGCTTTAAACGCGTTTTCAGCCCCTAATTGTACACTTAAGGTGAAAATGTCAAAATCTTAAAAATGAGCATAAGCACAATGAAATTAATGCTGGAATCATCTTCAGGATGCTAGAATACACTAAATACAGCAAAAATGTTGAGTCTACAACGTTTAGTTTAGGTGTGAGAGCCAAAATGAACTTTTTATTGCTTTAAATGCGTTTTCAGCCTGATTGTGCACTTTAGGTGAAAATGTCAAAATCTTCAAAATGAGCATAAGCACAATGAAATTAATGCTGGAATCATCTTCAGGATGCTAGAATACACTAAATACAGCAAAAATTTTGAGTCTACAACGTTTAGTTTAGGTGTGAGTGCCAAAATGAACTTTTTATTGCTTTAAACGCGTTTTCAGCCTGATTGTGCACTTTAGGTGAAAATGTCAAAATCTTAAAAATGAGCATAAGCACAATGAAATTAATGCTGCAATCATCTTCAGGATGCTAGAATACACTAAATACAGCAAAAATTTTGAGTCTACAACGTTTAGTTTAGGTGTGAGAGCCAAAATGAACTTTTTATTGCTTTAAACGCGTTTTCAGCCCCTGATTGTACACTTAAGGTGAAAATGTCAAAATCTTAAAAATGAGCACAAGCACAATGAAATTAATGCTGGAATCATCTTCAGGATGCTAGAATACACTAAATACAGCAAAAATGTTTAGTTTACAACGTTTAGTTTAGGTGTGAGAGCCAAAATGAACTTTTTATTGCTTTAAATGCGTTTTCAGCCTGATTGTGCACTTTAGGTGAAAATGTCAAAATCTTCAAAATGAGCATAAGCACAATGAAATTAATGCTGGAATCATCTTCAGGATGCTAGAATACACTAAATACAGCAAAAATTTTGAGTCTACAACGTTTAGTTTAGGTGTGAGTGCCAAAATGAACTTTTTATTGCTTTAAACGCGTTTTCAGCCTGATTGTGCACTTTAGGTGAAAATGTCAAAATCTTAAAAATGAGCATAAGCACAATGAAATTAATGCTGGAATCATCTTTAGGATGCTAGAATACACTAAATACAGCAAAAATTTTGAGTCTACAACGTTAAGTTTAGGTGTGAGAGCCAAAATGAACTTTTTATTGCTTTAAACGCGTTTTCAGCCCCTGATTGTACACTTAAGGTGAAAATGTCAAAATCTTCAAAATGAGCATAAGCACAATGAAATTAATGCTGGAATCATCTTTAGGATGCTAGAATACACTAAATACAGCAAAAATTTTGAGTCTACAACGTTTAGTTTAGGTGTGAGAGCCAAAATGAACTTTTTATTGCTTTAAACGCGTTTTCAGCCTGATTGTGCACTTTAGGTGAAAATGTCAAAATCTTAAAAATGAGCATAAGCACAATGAAATTAATGCTGCAATCATCTTCAGGATGCTAGAATACACTAAATACAGCAAAAATTTTGAGTCTACAACGTTTAGTTTAGGTGTGAGAGCCAAAATGAACTTTTTATTGCTTTAAACGCGTTTTCAGCCTGATTGTGCACTTTAGGTGAAAATGTCAAAATCTTAAAAATGAGCATAAGCACAATGAAATTAATGCTGCAATCATCTTCAGGATGCTAGAATACACTAAATACAGCAAAAATTTTGAGTCTACAACGTTTAGTTTAGGTGTGAGAGCCAAAATGAACTTTTTATTGCTTTAAACGCGTTTTCAGCCCCTGATTGTACACTTAAGGTGAAAATGTCAAAATCTTCAAAATGAGCATAAGCACAATGAAATTAATGCTGGAATCATCTTCAGGATGCTAGAATACACTAAATACAGCAAAAATTTTGAGTCTACAACGTTTAGTTTAGGTGTGAGAGCCAAAATGAACTTTTTATTGCTTTAAACGCGTTTTCAGCCTGATTGTGCACTTTAGGTAAAAATGTCAAAATCTTAAAAATGAGCATAAGCACAATGAAATTAATGCTGGAATCATCTTCAGGATGCTAGAATACACTAAATACAGCAAAAATTTTGAGTCTACAACGTTTAGTTTAGGTGTGAGAGCCAAAATGAACTTTTTATTGCTTTAAACGCGTTTTCAGCCCCTAATTGTACACTTAAGGTGAAAATGTCAAAATCTTAAAAATGAGCATAAGCACAATGAAATTAATGCTGGAATCATCTTCAGGATGCTAGAATACACTAAATACAGCAAAAATGTTGAGTCTACAACGTTTAGTTTAGGTGTGAGAGCCAAAATGAACTTTTTATTGCTTTAAATGCGTTTTCAGCCTGATTGTGCACTTTAGGTGAAAATGTCAAAATCTTCAAAATGAGCATAAGCACAATGAAATTAATGCTGGAATCATCTTCAGGATGCTAGAATACACTAAATACAGCAAAAATTTTGAGTCTACAACGTTTAGTTTAGGTGTGAGTGCCAAAATGAACTTTTTATTGCTTTAAACGCGTTTTCAGCCTGATTGTGCACTTTAGGTGAAAATGTCAAAATCTTAAAAATGAGCATAAGCACAATGAAATTAATGCTGCAATCATCTTCAGGATGCTAGAATACACTAAATACAGCAAAAATTTTGAGTCTACAACGTTTAGTTTAGGTGTGAGAGCCAAAATGAACTTTTTATTGCTTTAAACGCGTTTTCAGCCCCTGATTGTACACTTAAGGTGAAAATGTCAAAATCTTAAAAATGAGCACAAGCACAATGAAATTAATGCTGGAATCATCTTCAGGATGCTAGAATACACTAAATACAGCAAAAATGTTTAGTTTACAACGTTTAGTTTAGGTGTGAGAGCCAAAATGAACTTTTTATTGCTTTAAATGCGTTTTCAGCCTGATTGTGCACTTAAGGTGAAAATGTCAAAATCTTCAAAATGAGCATAAGCACAATGAGATTAATGCTGGAATCATCTTCAGGATGCTAGAATACACTAATTACAGCAAAAATTTTGAGTCTACAACGTTTAGTTTAGGTGTGAGAGCCAAAATGAACTTTTTATTGCTTTAAACGCGTTTTCAGCCTGATTGTGCACTTTAGGTGAAAATGTCAAAATCTTAAAAATGAGCATAAGCACAATGACATTAATGCTGGAATCATCTTCAGGATGCTAGAATACACTAAATACAGCAAAAATTTTGAGTCTACAACGTTTAGTTTAGGTGTGAGAGCCAAAATGAACTTTTTATTGCTTTAAACGCGTTTTCAGCCCCTGATTGTACACTTAAGGTGAAAATGTCAAAATCTTAAAAATGAGCATAAGCACAATGAAATTAATGCTGGAATCATCTTCAGGATGCTAGAATACACTAAATACAGCAAAAATGTTGAGTCTACAACGTTTAGTTTAGGTGTGAGAGCCAAAATGAACTTTTTATTGCTTTAAATGCGTTTTCAGCCTGATTGTGCACTTTAGGTGAAAATGTCAAAATCTTCAAAATGAGCATAAGCACAATGAAATTAATGCTGGAATCATCTTCAGGATGCTAGAATACACTAAATACAGCAAAAATTTTGAGTCTACAACGTTTAGTTTAGGTGTGAGTGCCAAAATGAACTTTTTATTGCTTTAAACGCGTTTTCAGCCTGATTGTGCACTTTAGGTGAAAATGTCAAAATCTTAAAAATGAGCATAAGCACAATGAAATTAATGCTGGAATCATCTTTAGGATGCTAGAATACACTAAATACAGCAAAAATTTTGAGTCTACAACGTTTAGTTTAGGTGTGAGAGCCAAAATGAACTTTTTATTGCTTTAAACGCGTTTTCAGCCCCTGATTGTACACTTAAGGTGAAAATGTCAAAATCTTCAAAATGAGCATAAGCACAATGAAATTAATGCTGGAATCATCTTCAGGATGCTAGAATACACTAAATACAGCAAAAATTTTGAGTCTACAACGTTTAGTTTAGGTGTGAGAGCCAAAATGAACTTTTTATTGCTTTAAACGCGTTTTCAGCCCCTGATTGTACACTTAAGGTGAAAATGTCAAAATCTTAAAAATGAGCATAAGCACAATGAAATTAATGCTGGAATCATCTTCAGGATGCTAGAATACACTAAATACAGCAAAAATGTTGAGTCTACAACGTTTAGTTTAGGTGTGAGAGCCAAAATGAACTTTTTATTGCTTTAAATGCGTTTTCAGCCTGATTGTGCACTTTAGGTGAAAATGTCAAAATCTTCAAAATGAGCATAAGCACAATGAAATTAATGCTGGAATCATCTTCAGGATGCTAGAATACACTAAATACAGCAAAAAATTTGAGTCTACAACGTTTAGTTTAGGTGTGAGTGCCAAAATGAACTTTTTATTGCTTTAAACACGTATTCAGCCTGATTGTGCACTTTAGGTGAAAATGTCAAAATCTTAAAAATGAGCATAAGCACAATGAAATTAATGCTGGAATCATCTTTAGGATGCTAGAATACACTAAATACAGCAAAAATTTTGAGTCTACAACGTTTAGTTTAGGTGTGAGAGCCAAAATGAACTTTTTATTGCTTTAAACGCGTTTTCAGCCCCTGATTGTACACTTAAGGTGAAAATGTCAAAATCTTCAAAATGAGCATAAGCACAATGAAATTAATGCTGGAATCATCTTCAGGATGCTAGAATACACTAAATACAGCAAAAATTTTGAGTCTACAACGTTTAGTTTAGGTGTGAGAGCCAAAATGAACTTTTTATTGCTTTAAACGCGTTTTCAGCCTGATTGTGCACTTTAGGTGAAAATGTCAAAATCTTAAAAATGAGCATAAGCACAATGAAATTAATGCTGGAATCATCTTCAGGATGCTAGAATACACTAAATACAGTAAAAATTTTGAGTCTACAACGTTTAGTTTAGGTGTGAGAGTCAAAATGAACTTTTTATTGCTTTAAACGCGTTTTCAGCCCCTGATTGTACACTTAAGGTGAAAATGTCAAAATCTTAAAAATTAGCATAAGCACAATGAAATTAATGCTGGAATCATCTTCAGGATGCTAGAATACACTAAATACAGCAAAAATTTTGAGTCTACATCGTTTAGTTTAGGTGTGAGAGCCAAAATGAACTTTTTATTGCTTTAAATGCGTTTTCAGCCTGATTGTGCACTTTAGGTGAAAATGTCAAAATCTTCAAAATGAGCATAAGCACGATGAAATTAATGCTGGAATCATCTTCAGGATGCTAGAATACACTGAATACAGCAAAAATTTTTAGTCTACAACGTTTAGTTTAGGTGTGAGAGCCAAAATGAACTTTTTATTGCTTTAAACGCGTTTTCAGCCCCTGATTGTACACTTAAGGTGAAAATGTCAAAATCTTAAAAATGAGCATAAGCACAATGAAATTAAAGCTGGAATCATCTTCAGGATGCTAGAATACACTAAATACAGCAAAAATGTTGAGTCTACAACGTTTAGTTTAGGTGTGAGAGCCAAAATGAACTTTTTATTGCTTTAAATGCGTTTTCAGCCTGATTGTGCACTTAAGGTGAAAATGTCAAAATCTTCAAAATGAGCATAAGCACAATGAGATTAATGCTGGAATCATCTTCAGGATGCTAGAATACACTAATTACAGCAAAAATTTTGAGTCTACAACGTTTAGTTTAGGTGTGAGAGCCAAAATGAACTTTTTATTGCTTTAAACGCGTTTTCAGCCTGATTGTGCACTTTAGGTGAAAATGTCAAAATCTTAAAAATGAGCATAAGCACAATGACATTAATGCTGGAATCATCTTCAGGATGCTAGAATACACTAAATACAGCAAAAATTTTGAGTCTACAACGTTTAGTTTAGGTGTGAGAGCCAAAATGAACTTTTTATTGCTTTAAACGCGTTTTCAGCCCCTGATTGTACACTTAAGGTGAAAATGTCAAAATCTTAAAAATGAGCATAAGCACAATGAAATTAATGCTGGAATCATCTTCAGGATGCTAGAATACACTAAATACAGCAAAAATGTTGAGTCTACAACGTTTAGTTTAGGTGTGAGAGCCAAAATGAACTTTTTATTGCTTTAAATGCGTTTTCAGCCTGATTGTGCACTTTAGGTGAAAATGTCAAAATCTTCAAAATGAGCATAAGCACAATGAAATTAATGCTGGAATCATCTTCAGGATGCTAGAATACACTAAATACAGCAAAAATTTTGAGTCTACAACGTTTAGTTTAGGTGTGAGTGCCAAAATGAACTTTTTATTGCTTTAAACGCGTTTTCAGCCTGATTGTGCACTTTAGGTGAAAATGTCAAAATCTTAAAAATGAGCATAAGCACAATGAAATTAATGCTGGAATCATCTTTAGGATGCTAGAATACACTAAATACAGCAAAAATTTTGAGTCTACAACGTTTAGTTTAGGTGTGAGAGCCAAAATGAACTTTTTATTGCTTTAAACGCGTTTTCAGCCCCTGATTGTACACTTAAGGTGAAAATGTCAAAATCTTCAAAATGAGCATAAGCACAATGAAATTAATGCTGGAATCATCTTCAGGATGCTAGAATACACTAAATACAGCAAAAATTTTGAGTCTACAACGTTTAGTTTAGGTGTGAGAGCCAAAATGAACTTTTTATTGCTTTAAACGCGTTTTCAGCCCCTGATTGTACACTTAAGGTGAAAATGTCAAAATCTTAAAAATGAGCATAAGCACAATGAAATTAATGCTGGAATCATCTTCAGGATGCTAGAATACACTAAATACAGCAAAAATGTTGAGTCTACAACGTTTAGTTTAGGTGTGAGAGCCAAAATGAACTTTTTATTGCTTTAAATGCGTTTTCAGCCTGATTGTGCACTTTAGGTGAAAATGTCAAAATCTTCAAAATGAGCATAAGCACAATGAAATTAATGCTGGAATCATCTTCAGGATGCTAGAATACACTAAATACAGCAAAAAATTTGAGTCTACAACGTTTAGTTTAGGTGTGAGTGCCAAAATGAACTTTTTATTGCTTTAAACACGTATTCAGCCTGATTGTGCACTTTAGGTGAAAATGTCAAAATCTTAAAAATGAGCATAAGCACAATGAAATTAATGCTGGAATCATCTTTAGGATGCTAGAATACACTAAATACAGCAAAAATTTTGAGTCTACAACGTTTAGTTTAGGTGTGAGAGCCAAAATGAACTTTTTATTGCTTTAAACGCGTTTTCAGCCCCTGATTGTACACTTAAGGTGAAAATGTCAAAATCTTCAAAATGAGCATAAGCACAATGAAATTAATGCTGGAATCATCTTCAGGATGCTAGAATACACTAAATACAGCAAAAATTTTGAGTCTACAACGTTTAGTTTAGGTGTGAGAGCCAAAATGAACTTTTTATTGCTTTAAACGCGTTTTCAGCCTGATTGTGCACTTTAGGTGAAAATGTCAAAATCTTAAAAATGAGCATAAGCACAATGAAATTAATGCTGGAATCATCTTCAGGATGCTAGAATACACTAAATACAGTAAAAATTTTGAGTCTACAACGTTTAGTTTAGGTGTGAGAGTCAAAATGAACTTTTTATTGCTTTAAACGCGTTTTCAGCCCCTGATTGTACACTTAAGGTGAAAATGTCAAAATCTTAAAAATTAGCATAAGCACAATGAAATTAATGCTGGAATCATCTTCAGGATGCTAGAATACACTAAATACAGCAAAAATTTTGAGTCTACATCGTTTAGTTTAGGTGTGAGAGCCAAAATGAACTTTTTATTGCTTTAAATGCGTTTTCAGCCTGATTGTGCACTTTAGGTGAAAATGTCAAAATCTTCAAAATGAGCATAAGCACGATGAAATTAATGCTGGAATCATCTTCAGGATGCTAGAATACACTGAATACAGCAAAAATTTTTAGTCTACAACGTTTAGTTTAGGTGTGAGAGCCAAAATGAACTTTTTATTGCTTTAAACGCGTTTTCAGCCCCTGATTGTACACTTAAGGTGAAAATGTCAAAATCTTAAAAATGAGCATAAGCACAATGAAATTAAAGCTGGAATCATCTTCAGGATGCTAGAATACACTAAATACAGCAAAAATGTTGAGTCTACAACGTTTAGTTTAGGTGTGAGAGCCAAAATGAACTTTTTATTGCTTTAAATGCGTTTTCAGCCTGATTGTGCACTTTAGGTGAAAATGTCAAAATCTTCAAAATGAGCATAAGCACAATGAAATTAATGCTGGAATCATCTTCAGGATGCTAGAATACACTAAATACAGCAAAATTTTTGAGTCTACAACGTTTAGTTTAGGTGTGAGAGCCAAAATGAACTTTTTATTGCTTTAAACGCGTTTTCAGCCCCTAATTGTACACTTAAGGTGAAAATGTCAAAATCTTAAAAATGAGCATAAGCACAATGAAATTAATGCTGGAATCATCTTCAGGATGCTAGAATACACTAAATACAGCAAAAATGTTGAGTCTACAACGTTTAGTTTAGGTGTGAGAGCCAAAATGAACTTTTTATTGCTTTAAATGCGTTTTCAGCCTGATTGTGCACTTTAGGTGAAAATGTCAAAATCTTCAAAATGAGCATAAGCACGATGAAATTAATGCTAGAATCATCTTCAGGATGCTAGAATACACTGAATACAGCAAAAATTTTGAGTCTACAACGTTTAGTTTAGGTGTGAGAGCCAAAATGAACTTTTTATTGCTTTAAACGCGTTTTCAGCCCCTGATTGTACACTTAAGGTGAAAATGTCAAAATCTTAAAAATGAGCATAAGCACAATGAAATTAATGCTGGAATCATCTTCAGGATGCTAGAATACACTAAATACAGCAAAAATGTTGAGTCTACAACGTTTAGTTTAGGTGTGAGAGCCAAAATGAACTTTTTATTGCTTTAAATGCGTTTTCAGCCTGATTGTGCACTTTAGGTGAAAATGTCAAATTCTTCAAAATGAGCATAAGCACAATGAAATTAATGCTGGAATCATCTTCAGGATGCTAGAATACACTAAATACAGCAAAAATTTTGAGTCTACAACGTTTAGTTTAGGTGTGAGTGCCAAAATGAACTTTTTATTGCTTTAAACGCGTTTTCAGCCTGATTGTGCACTTTAGGTGAAAATGTCAAAATCTTAAAAATGAGCATAAGCACAATGAAATTAATGCTGGAATCATCTTCAGGATGCTAGAATACACTAAATACAGCAAAAATTTTGAGTCTACAACGTTTAGTTTAGGTGTGAGAGCCAAAATGAACTTTTTATTGCTTTAAACGCGTTTTCAGCCCCTGATTGTACACTTAAGGTGAAAATGTCAAAATCTTAAAAATGAGCACAAGCACAATGAAATTAATGCTGGAATCATCTTCAGGATGCTAGAATACACTAAATACAGCAAAAATGTTGAGTCTACAACGTTTAGTTTAGGTGTGAGAGCCAAAATGAACTTTTTATTGCTTTAAACGCGTTTTCAGCCCCTGATTGTACACTTAAGGTGAAAATGTCAAAATCTTCAAAATGAGCATAAGCACAATGAATTTAATGCTGGAATCATCTTCAGGATGCTAGAATACACTAAATACAGCAAAAATTTTGAGTCTACAACGTTTAGTTTAGGTGTGAGAGCCAAAATGAACTTTTTATTGCTTTAAACGCGTTTTCAGCCTGATTGTGCACTTTAGGTGAAAATGTCAAAATCTTAAAAATGAGCATAAGCACAATGAAATTAATGCTGGAATCATCTTCAGGATGCTAGAATACACTAAATACAGTAAAAATTTTGAGTCTACAACGTTTAGTTTAGGTGTGAGAGTCAAAATGAACTTTTTATTGCTTTAAACGCGTTTTCAGCCCCTGATTGTACACTTAAGGTGAAAATGTCAAAATCTTAAAAATGAGCATAAGCACAATGAAATTAATGCTGGAATCATCTTCAGGATGCTAGAATACACTAAATACAGCAAAAATTTTGAGTCTACATGGTTTAGTTTAGGTGTGAGAGCCAAAATGAACTTTTTATTGCTTTAAATGCGTTTTCAGCCTGATTGTGCACTTTAGGTGAAAATGTCAAAATCTTCAAAATGAGCATAAGCACGATGAAATTAATGCTGGAATCATCTTCAGGATGCTAGAATACACTGAATACAGCAAAAATTTTTAGTCTACAACGTTTAGTTTAGGTGTGAGAGCCAAAATGAACTTTTTATTGCTTTAAACGCGTTTTCAGCCCCTGATTGTACACTTAAGGTGAAAATGTCAAAATCTTAAAAATGAGCATAAGCACAATGAAATTAAAGCTGGAATCATCTTCAGGATGCTAGAATACACTAAATACAGCAAAAATGTTGAGTCTACAACGTTTAGTTTAGGTGTGAGAGCCAAAATGAACTTTTTATTGCTTTAAATGCGTTTTCAGCCTGATTGTGCACTTTAGGTGAAAATGTCAAAATCTTCAAAATGAGCATAAGCACAATGAAATTAATGCTGGAATCATCTTCAGGATGCTAGAATACACTAAATACAGCAAAATTTTTGAGTCTACAACGTTTAGTTTAGGTGTGAGAGCCAAAATGAACTTTTTATTGCTTTAAATGCGTTTTCAGCCTGATTGTGCACTTTAGGTGAAAATGTCAAAATCTTCAAAATGAGCATAAGCACAATGAAATTAATGCTGGAATCATCTTCAGGATGCTAGAATACACTAAATACAGCAAAAATGTTGAGTCTACAACGTTTAGTTTAGGTGTGAGAGCCAAAATGAACTTTTTATTGCTTTAAATGCGTTTTCAGCCTGATTGTGCACTTTAGGTGAAAATGTCAAAATCTTCAAAATGAGCATAAGCACAATGAAATTAATGCTGGAATCATCTTCAGGATGCTAGAATACACTAAATACAGCAAAAATTTTGAGTCTACAACGTTTAGTTTAGGTGTGAGTGCCAAAATGAACTTTTTATTGCTTTAAACGCGTTTTCAGCCTGATTGTGCACTTTAGGTGAAAATGTCAAAATCTTCAAAATGAGCATAAGCACAATGAAATTAATGCTGGAATCATCTTCAGGATGCTAGAATACACTAAATACAGCAAAAATTTTGAGTCTACAACGTTTAGTTTAGGTGTGAGTGCCAAAATGAACTTTTTATTGCTTTAAACGCGTTTTCAGCCTGATTGTGCACTTTAGGTGAAAATGTCAAAATCTTCAAAATGAGCATAAGCACAATGAAATTAATGCTGGAATCATCTTCAGGATGCTAGAATACACTAAATACAGCAAAAATTTTGAGTCTACAACGTTTAGTTTAGGTGTGAGAGCCAAAATGAACTTTTTATTGCTTTAAACGCGTTTTCAGCCTGATTGTGCACTTTAGGTGAAAATGTCAAAATCTTAAAAATGAGCATAAGCACAATGAAATTAATGCTGGAATCATCTTCAGGATGCTAGAATACACTAAATACAGCAAAAATTTTGAGTCTACAACGTTTAGTTTAGGTGTGAGTGCCAAAATGAACTTTTTATTGCTTTAAACGCGTTTTCAGCCTGATTGTGCACTTTAGGTGAAAATGTCAAAATCTTAAAAATGAGCATAAGCACAATGAAATTAATGCTGGAATCATCTTTAGGATGCTAGAATACACTAAATACAGCAAAAATTTTGAGTCTACAACGTTTAGTTTAGGTGTGAGAGCCAAAATGAACTTTTTATTGTTTTAAACGCGTTTTCAGCCCCTGATTGTACACTTAAGGTGAAAATGTCAAAATCTTCAAAATGAGCATAAGCACAATGAAATTAATGCTGGAATCATCTTCAGGATGCTAGAATACACTAAATACAGCAAAAATTTTGAGTCTACAACGTTTAGTTTAGGTGTGAGAGCCAAAATGAACTTTTTATTGCTTTAAACGCGTTTTCAGCCCCTGATTGTACACTTAAGGTGAAAATGTCAAAATCTTAAAAATGAGCATAAGCACAATGAAATTAATGCTGGAATTATCTTCAGGATGCTAGAATACACTAAATACAGCAAAAATGTTGAGTCTACAACGTTTAGTTTAGGTGTGAGAGCCAAAATGAACTTTTTATTGCTTTAAATGCGTTTTCAGCCTGATAGTGCACTTTAGGTGAAAAAGTCAAAATCTTCAAAATGAGCATAAGCACAATGAAATTAATGCTGGAATCATCTTCAGGATGCTAGAATACACTAAATACAGCAAAAATTTTGAGTCTACAACGTTTAGTTTAGGTGTGAGTGCCAAAATGAACTTTTTATTGCTTTAAACGCGTTTTCAGCCTGATTGTGCACTTTAGGTGAAAATGTCAAAATCTTAAAAATGAGCATAAGCACAATGAAATTAATGCTGGAATCATCTTTAGGATGCTAGAATACACTAAATACAGCAAAAATTTTGAGTCTACAACGTTTAGTTTAGGTGTGAGAGCCAAAATGAACTTTTTATTGCTTTAAACGCGTTTTCAGCCCCTGATTGTACACTTAAGGTGAAAATGTCAAAATCTTCAAAATGAGCATAAGCACAATGAAATTAATGCTGGAATCATCTTCAGGATGCTAGAATACACTAAATACAGCAAAAATTTTGAGTCTACAACGTTTAGTTTAGGTGTGAGAGCCAAAATGAACTTTTTATTGCTTTAAACGCGTTTTCAGCCTGATTGTGCACTTTAGGTGAAAATGTCAAAATCTTAAAAATGAGCATAAGCACAATGAAATTAATGCTGGAATCATCTTCAGGATGCTAGAATACACTAAATACAGCAAAAATTTTGAGTCTACAACGTTTAGTTTAGGTGTGAGAGCCAAAATGAACTTTTTATTGCTTTAAACGCGTTTTCAGCCCCTGATTGTACACTTAAGGTGAAAATGTCAAAATCTTCAAAATGAGCATAAGCACAATGAAATTAATGCTGGAATCATCTTCAGGATGCTAGAATACACTAAATACAGCAAAAATTTTGAGTCTACAACGTTTAGTTTAGGTGTGAGAGCCAAAATGAACTTTTTATTGCTTTAAACGCGTTTTCAGCCTGATTGTGCACTTTAGGTGAAAATGTCAAAATCTTAAAAATGAGCATAAGCACAATGAAATTAATGCTGGAATCATCTTCAGGATGCTAGAATACACTAAATACAGCAAAAATTTTGAGTCTACAACGTTTAGTTTAGGTGTGAGAGCCAAAATGAACTTTTTATTGCTTTAAACGCGTTTTCAGCCCCTAATTGTACACTTAAGGTGAAAATGTCAAAATCTTAAAAATGAGCATAAGCACAATGAAATTAATGCTGGAATCATCTTCAGGATGCTAGAATACACTAAATACAGCAAAAATTTTGAGTCTACAACGTTTAGTTTAGGTGTGAGAGCCAAAATGAACTTTTTATTGCTTTAAACGCGTTTTCAGCCCCTGATTGTACACTTAAGGTGAAAATGTCAAAATCTTAAAAATGAGCATAAGCACAATGAAATTAATGCTGGAATCATCTTCAGGATGCTAGAATACACTAAATACAGCAAAAATTTTGAGTCTACATGGTTTAGTTTAGGTGTGAGAGCCAAAATGAACTTTTTATTGCTTTAAATGCGTTTTCAGCCTGATTGTGCACTTTAGGTGAAAATGTCAAAATCTTCAAAATGAGCATAAGCACGATGAAATTAATGCTGGAATCATCTTCAGGATGCTAGAATACACTGAATACAGCAAAAATTTTTAGTCTACAACGTTTAGTTTAGGTGTGAGAGCCAAAATGAACTTTTTATTGCTTTAAACGCGTTTTCAGCCCCTGATTGTACACTTAAGGTGAAAATGTCAAAATCTTAAAAATGAGCATAAGCACAATGAAATTAAAGCTGGAATCATCTTCAGGATGCTAGAATACACTAAATACAGCAAAAATGTTGAGTCTACAACGTTTAGTTTAGGTGTGAGAGCCAAAATGAACTTTTTATTGCTTTAAATGCGTTTTCAGCCTGATTGTGCACTTTAGGTGAAAATGTCAAAATCTTCAAAATGAGCATAAGCACAATGAAATTAATGCTGGAATCATCTTCAGGATGCTAGAATACACTAAATACAGCAAAATTTTTGAGTCTACAACGTTTAGTTTAGGTGTGAGAGCCAAAATGAACTTTTTATTGCTTTAAATGCGTTTTCAGCCTGATTGTGCACTTTAGGTGAAAATGTCAAAATCTTCAAAATGAGCATAAGCACAATGAAATTAATGCTGGAATCATCTTCAGGATGCTAGAATACACTAAATACAGCAAAAATGTTGAGTCTACAACGTTTAGTTTAGGTGTGAGAGCCAAAATGAACTTTTTATTGCTTTAAATGCGTTTTCAGCCTGATTGTGCACTTTAGGTGAAAATGTCAAAATCTTCAAAATGAGCATAAGCACAATGAAATTAATGCTGGAATCATCTTCAGGATGCTAGAATACACTAAATACAGCAAAAATTTTGAGTCTACAACGTTTAGTTTAGGTGTGAGTGCCAAAATGAACTTTTTATTGCTTTAAACGCGTTTTCAGCCTGATTGTGCACTTTAGGTGAAAATGTCAAAATCTTCAAAATGAGCATAAGCACAATGAAATTAATGCTGGAATCATCTTCAGGATGCTAGAATACACTAAATACAGCAAAAATTTTGAGTCTACAACGTTTAGTTTAGGTGTGAGTGCCAAAATGAACTTTTTATTGCTTTAAACGCGTTTTCAGCCTGATTGTGCACTTTAGGTGAAAATGTCAAAATCTTCAAAATGAGCATAAGCACAATGAAATTAATGCTGGAATCATCTTCAGGATGCTAGAATACACTAAATACAGCAAAAATTTTGAGTCTACAACGTTTAGTTTAGGTGTGAGAGCCAAAATGAACTTTTTATTGCTTTAAACGCGTTTTCAGCCTGATTGTGCACTTTAGGTGAAAATGTCAAAATCTTAAAAATGAGCATAAGCACAATGAAATTAATGCTGGAATCATCTTCAGGATGCTAGAATACACTAAATACAGCAAAAATTTTGAGTCTACAACGTTTAGTTTAGGTGTGAGTGCCAAAATGAACTTTTTATTGCTTTAAACGCGTTTTCAGCCTGATTGTGCACTTTAGGTGAAAATGTCAAAATCTTAAAAATGAGCATAAGCACAATGAAATTAATGCTGGAATCATCTTTAGGATGCTAGAATACACTAAATACAGCAAAAATTTTGAGTCTACAACGTTTAGTTTAGGTGTGAGAGCCAAAATGAACTTTTTATTGTTTTAAACGCGTTTTCAGCCCCTGATTGTACACTTAAGGTGAAAATGTCAAAATCTTCAAAATGAGCATAAGCACAATGAAATTAATGCTGGAATCATCTTCAGGATGCTAGAATACACTAAATACAGCAAAAATTTTGAGTCTACAACGTTTAGTTTAGGTGTGAGAGCCAAAATGAACTTTTTATTGCTTTAAACGCGTTTTCAGCCCCTGATTGTACACTTAAGGTGAAAATGTCAAAATCTTAAAAATGAGCATAAGCACAATGAAATTAATGCTGGAATTATCTTCAGGATGCTAGAATACACTAAATACAGCAAAAATGTTGAGTCTACAACGTTTAGTTTAGGTGTGAGAGCCAAAATGAACTTTTTATTGCTTTAAATGCGTTTTCAGCCTGATAGTGCACTTTAGGTGAAAAAGTCAAAATCTTCAAAATGAGCATAAGCACAATGAAATTAATGCTGGAATCATCTTCAGGATGCTAGAATACACTAAATACAGCAAAAATTTTGAGTCTACAACGTTTAGTTTAGGTGTGAGTGCCAAAATGAACTTTTTATTGCTTTAAACGCGTTTTCAGCCTGATTGTGCACTTTAGGTGAAAATGTCAAAATCTTAAAAATGAGCATAAGCACAATGAAATTAATGCTGGAATCATCTTTAGGATGCTAGAATACACTAAATACAGCAAAAATTTTGAGTCTACAACGTTTAGTTTAGGTGTGAGAGCCAAAATGAACTTTTTATTGCTTTAAACGCGTTTTCAGCCCCTGATTGTACACTTAAGGTGAAAATGTCAAAATCTTCAAAATGAGCATAAGCACAATGAAATTAATGCTGGAATCATCTTCAGGATGCTAGAATACACTAAATACAGCAAAAATTTTGAGTCTACAACGTTTAGTTTAGGTGTGAGAGCCAAAATGAACTTTTTATTGCTTTAAACGCGTTTTCAGCCTGATTGTGCACTTTAGGTGAAAATGTCAAAATCTTAAAAATGAGCATAAGCACAATGAAATTAATGCTGGAATCATCTTCAGGATGCTAGAATACACTAAATACAGCAAAAATTTTGAGTCTACAACGTTTAGTTTAGGTGTGAGAGCCAAAATGAACTTTTTATTGCTTTAAACGCGTTTTCAGCCCCTGATTGTACACTTAAGATGAAAATGTCAAAATCTTCAAAATGAGCATAAGCACAATGAAATTAATGCTGGAATCATCTTCAGGATGCTAGAATACACTAAATACAGCAAAAATTTTGAGTCTACAACGTTTAGTTTAGGTGTGAGAGCCAAAATGAACTTTTTATTGCTTTAAACGCGTTTTCAGCCTGATTGTGCACTTTAGGTGAAAATGTCAAAATCTTAAAAATGAGCATAAGCACAATGAAATTAATGCTGGAATCATCTTCAGGATGCTAGAATACACTAAATACAGCAAAAATTTTGAGTCTACAACGTTTAGTTTAGGTGTGAGAGCCAAAATGAACTTTTTATTGCTTTAAACGCGTTTTCAGCCCCTAATTGTACACTTAAGGTGAAAATGTCAAAATCTTAAAAATGAGCATAAGCACAATGAAATTAATGCTGGAATCATCTTCAGGATGCTAGAATACACTAAATACAGCAAAAATGTTGAGTCTACAACGTTTAGTTTAGGTGTGAGAGCCAAAATGATTTTTTTATTGCTTTAAATGCGTTTTCAGCCTGATTGTGCACTTTAGGTGAAAATGTCAAAATCTTCAAAATGAGCATAAGCACAATGACATTAATGCTGGAATCATCTTCAGGATGCTAGAATACACTAAATACAGCAAAAATTTTGAGTCTACAACGTTTAGTTTAGGTGTGAGTGCCAAAATGAACTTTTTATTGCTTTAAACACGTATTCAGCCTGATTGTGCACTTTAGGTGAAAATGTCAAAATCTTAAAAATGAGCATAAGCACAATGAAATTAATGCTGGAATCATCTTTAGGATGCTAGAATACACTAAATACAGCAAAAATTTTGAGTCTACAACGTTTAGTTTAGGTGTGAGAGCCAAAATGATCTTTTTATTGCTTTAAACGCGTTTTCAGCCCCTGATTGTACACTTAAGGTGAAAATGTCAAAATCTTCAAAATGAGCATAAGCACAATGAAATTAATGCTGGAATCATCTTCAGGATGCTAGAATACACTAAATACAGCAAAAATTTTGAGTCTACAACGTTTAGTTTAGGTGTGAGAGCCAAAATGAACTTTTTATTGCTTTAAACGCGTTTTCAGCCTGATTGTGCACTTTAGGTGAAAATGTCAAAATCTTAAAAATGAGCATAAGCACAATGAAATTAATGCTGGAATCATCTTCAGGATGCTAGAATACACTAAATACAGTAAAAATTTTGAGTCTACAACGTTTAGTTTAGGTGTGAGAGTCAAAATGAACTTTTTATTGCTTTAAACGCGTTTTCAGCCCCTGATTGTACACTTAAGGTGAAAATGTCAAAATCTTAAAAATGAGCATAAGCACAATGAAATTAATGCTGGAATCATCTTCAGGATGCTAGAATACACTAAATACAGCAAAAATTTTGAGTCTACAACGTTTAGTTTAGGTTTGTGAGCCAAAATGAACTTTTTATTGCTTTAAATGCGTTTTCAGCCTGATTGTGCACTTTAGGTGAAAATGTCAAAATCTTCAAAATGAGCATAAGCACGATGAAATTAATGCTGGAATCATCTTCAGGATGCTAGAATACACTGAATACAGCAAAAATTTTGAGTCTACAACGTTTAGTTTAGGTGTGAGAGCCAAAATGAACTTTTTATTGCTTTAAACGCGTTTTCAGCCCCTGATTGTACACTTAAGGTGAAAATGTCAAAATCTTAAAAATGAGCATAAGCACAATGAAATTAATGCTGGAATCATCTTCAGGATGCTAGAATACACTAAATACAGCAAAAATTTTGAGTCTACATCGTTTAGTTTAGGTGTGAGAGCCAAAATGAACTTTTTATTGCTTTAAATGCGTTTTCAGCCTGATTGTGCACTTTAGGTGAAAATGTCAAAATCTTCAAAATGAGCATAAGCACGATGAAATTAATGCTGGAATCATCTTCAGGATGCTAGAATACACTGAATACAGCAAAAATTTTGAGTCTACAACGTTTAGTTTAGGTGTGAGAGCCAAAATGAACTTTTTATTGCTTTAAACGCGTTTTCAGCCCCTGATTGTACACTTAAGGTGAAAATGTCAAAATCTTAAAAATGAGCATAAGCACAATGAAATTAAAGCTGGAATCATCTTCAGGATGCTAGAATACACTAAATACAGCAAAAATGTTGAGTCTACAACGTTTAGTTTAGGTGTGAGAGCCAAAATGAACTTTTTATTGCTTTAAATGCGTTTTCAGCCTGATTGTGCACTTTAGGTGAAAATGTCAAAATCTTCAAAATGAGCATAAGCACAATGAAATTAATGCTGGAATCATCTTCAGGATGCTAGAATACACTAAATACAGCAAAAATTTTGAGTCTACAACGTTTAGCTTAGGTGTGAGTGCCAAAATGAACTTTTTATTGCTTTAAACGCGTTTTCAGCCTGATTGTGCACTTTAGGTGAAAATGTCAAAATCTTAAAATGAGCATAAGCACAATGAAATTAATGCTGGAATCATCTTTAGGATGCTAGAATACACTAAATACAGCAAAAATTTTGAGTCTACAACGTTTAGTTTAGGTGTGAGAGCCAAAATGAACTTTTTATTGCTTTAAACGCGTTTTCAGCCCCTGATTGTACACTTTAGGTGAAAATGTCAAAATCTTAAAAATGAGCATAAGCACAATGAAATTAATGCTGGAATCATCTTCAGGATGCTAGAATACACTAAATACAGCAAAAATTTTGAGTCTACAACGTTTAGTTTAGGTGTGAGAGCCAAAATGAACTTTTTATTGCTTTAAACGCGTTTTCAGCCCCTGATTGTACACTTAAGGTGAAAATGTCAAAATCTTAAAAATGAGCATAAGCACAATGAAATTAATGCTGGAATCATCTTCAGGATGCTAGAATACACTAAATACAGCAAAAATGTTGAGTCTACAACGTTTAGTTTAGGTGTGAGAGCCAAAATGAACTTTTTATTGCTTTAAATGCGTTTTCAGCCTGATTGTGCACTTTAGGTGAAAATGTCAAAATCTTCAAAATGAGCATAAGCACAATGAAATTAATGCTGGAATCATCTTCAGGATGCTAGAATACACTAAATACAGCAAAAATTTTGAGTCTACAACGTTTAGTTTAGGTGTGAGTGCCAAAATGAACTTTTTATTGCTTTAAACGCGTTTTCAGCCTGATTGTGCACTTTAGGTGAAAATGTCAAAATCTTAAAAATGAGCATAAGCACAATGAAATTAATGCTGGAATCATCTTTAGGATGCTAGAATACACTAAATACAGCAAAAATTTTGAGTCTACAACGTTTAGTTTAGGTGTGAGAGCCAAAATGAACTTTTTATTGCTTTAAACGCGTTTTCAGCCCCTGATTGTACACTTAAGGTGAAAATGTCAAAATCTTCAAAATGAGCATAAGCACAATGAAATTAATGCTGGAATCATCTACAGGATGCTAGAATACACTAAATACAGCAAAAATTTTGAGTCTACAACGTTTAGTTTAGGTGTGAGTGCCAAAATGAACTTTTTATTGCTTTAAACGCGTTTTCAGCCTGATTGTGCACTTTAGGTGAAAATGTCAAAATCTTAAAAATGAGCATAAGCACAATGAAATTAATGCTGGAATCATCTTTAGGATGCTAGAATACACTAAATACAGCAAAAATTTTGAGTCTACAACGTTTAGTTTAGGTGTGAGAGCCAAAATGAACTTTTTATTGCTTTAAACGCGTTTTCAGCCCCTGATTGTACACTTAAGGTGAAAATGTCAAAATCTTCAAAATGAGCATAAGCACAATGAAATTAATGCTGGAATCATCTTCAGGATGCTAGAATACACTAAATACAGCAAAAATTTTGAGTCTACAACGTTTAGTTTAGGTGTGAGTGCCAAAATGAACTTTTTATTGCTTTAAACGCGTTTTCAGCCTGATTGTGCACTTTAGGTGAAAATGTCAAAATCTTAAAAATGAGCATAAGCACAATGAAATTAATGCTGGAATCATCTTTAGGATGCTAGAATACACTAAATACAGCAAAAATTTTGAGTCTACAACGTTTAGTTTAGGTGTGAGAGCCAAAATGAACTTTTTATTGCTTTAAACGCGTTTTCAGCCCCTGATTGTACACTTAAGGTGAAAATGTCAAAATCTTCAAAATGAGCATAAGCACAATGAAATTAATGCTGGAATCATCTTCAGGATGCTAGAATACACTAAATACAGCAAAAATTTTGAGTCTACAACGTTTAGTTTAGGTGTGAGAGCCAAAATGAACTTTTTATTGCTTTAAACGCGTTTTCAGCCCCTGATTGTACACTTAAGGTGAAAATGTCAAAATCTTAAAAATGAGCATAAGCACAATGAAATTAATGCTGGAATCATCTTCAGGATGCTAGAATACACTAAATACAGCAAAAATGTTGAGTCTACAACGTTTAGTTTAGGTGTGAGAGCCAAAATGAACTTTTTATTGCTTTAAATGCGTTTTCAGCCTGATTGTGCACTTTAGGTGAAAATGTCAAAATCTTCAAAATGAGCATAAGCACAATGAAATTAATGCTGGAATCATCTTCAGGATGCTAGAATACACTAAATACAGCAAAAATTTTGAGTCTACAACGTTTAGTTTAGGTGTGAGTGCCAAAATGAACTTTTTATTGCTTTAAACACGTATTCAGCCTGATTGTGCACTTTAGGTGAAAATGTCAAAATCTTAAAAATGAGCATAAGCACAATGAAATTAATGCTGGAAACATCTTTAGGATGCTAGAATACACTAAATACAGCAAAAATTTTGAGTCTACAACGTTTAGTTTAGGTGTGAGAGCCAAAATGAACTTTTTATTGCTTTAAACGCGTTTTCAGCCCCTGATTGTACACTTAAGGTGAAAATGTCAAAATCTTCAAAATGAGCATAAGCACAATGAAATTAATGCTGGAATCATCTTCAGGATGCTAGAATACACTAAATACAGCAAAAATTTTGAGTCTACAACGTTTAGTTTAGGTGTGAGTGCCAAAATGAACTTTTTATTGCTTTAAACGCGTTTTCAGCCTGATTGTGCACTTTAGGTGAAAATGTCAAAATCTTAAAAATGAGCATAAGCACAATGAAATTAATGCTGGAATCATCTTTAGGATGCTAGAATACACTAAATACAGCAAAAATTTTGAGTCTACAACGTTTAGTTTAGGTGTGAGAGCCAAAATGAACTTTTTATTGCTTTAAACGCGTTTTCAGCCCCTGATTGTACACTTAAGGTGAAAATGTCAAAATCTTCAAAATGAGCATAAGCACAATGAAATTATTGCTGGAATCATCTTCAGGATGCTAGAATACACTAAATACAGCAAAAATTTTGAGTCTACAACGTTTAGTTTAGGTGTGAGAGCCAAAATGAACTTTTTATTGCTTTAAACGCGTTTTCAGCCCCTGATTGTACACTTAAGGTGAAAATGTCAAAATCTTAAAAATGAGCATAAGCACAATGAAATTAATGCTGGAATCATCTTCAGGATGCTAGAATACACTAAATACAGCAAAAATGTTGAGTCTACAACGTTTAGTTTAGGTGTGAGAGCCAAAATGAACTTTTTATTGCTTTAAATGCGTTTTCAGCCTGATTATGCACTTTAGGTGAAAATGTCAAAATCTTCAAAATGAGCATAAGCACAATGAAATTAATGCTGGAATCATCTTCAGGATGCTAGAATACACTAAATACAGCAAAAATTTTGAGTCTACAACGTTTAGTTTAGGTGTGAGTGCCAAAATGAACTTTTTATTGCTTTAAACACGTATTCAGCCTGATTGTGCACTTTAGGTGAAAATGTCAAAATCTTAAAAATGAGCATAAGCACAATGAAATTAATGCTGGAATCATCTTTAGGATGCTAGAATACACTAAATACAGCAAAAACTTTGAGTCTACAACGTTTAGTTTAGGTGTGAGAGCCAAAATGAACTTTTTATTGCTTTAAACGCGTTTTCAGCCCCTGATTGTACACTTAAGGTGAAAATGTCAAAATCTTCAAAATGAGCATAAGCACAATGAAATTAATGCTGGAATCATCTTCAGGATGCTAGAATACACTAAATACAGCAAAAATTTTGAGTCTACAACGTTTAGTTTAGGTGTGAGAGCCAAAATGAACTTTTTATTGCTTTAAACGCGTTTTCAGCCTGATTGTGCACTTTAGGTGAAAATGTCAAAATCTTAAAAATGAGCATAAGCACAATGAAATTAATGCTGGAATCATCTTCAGGATGCTAGAATACACTAAATACAGTAAAAATTTTGAGTCTACAACGTTTAGTTTAGGTGTGAGAGTCAAAATGAACTTTTTATTGCTTTAAACGCGTTTTCAGCCCCTGATTGTACACTTAAGGTGAAAATGTCAAAATCTTAAAAATGAGCATAAGCACAATGAAATTAATGCTGGAATCATCTTCAGGATGCTAGAATACACTAAATACAGCAAAAATTTTGAGTCTACATCGTTTAGTTTAGGTGTGAGAGCCAAAATGAACTTTTTATTGCTTTAAATGCGTTTTCAGCCTGATTGTGCACTTTAGGTGAAAATGTCAAAATCTTCAAAATGAGCATAAGCACGATGAAATTAATGCTGGAATCATCTTCAGGATGCTAGAATACACTGAATACAGCAAAAATTTTGAGTCTACAACGTTTAGTTTAGGTGTGAGAGCCAAAATGAACTTTTTATTGCTTTAAACGCGTTTTCAGCCCCTGATTGTACACTTAAGGTGAAAATGTCAAAATCTTAAAAATGAGCATAAGCACAATGAAATTAATGCTGGAATCATCTTCAGGATGCTAGAATACACTAAATACAGCAAAAATTTTGAGTCTACATCGTTTAGTTTAGGTGTGAGAGCCAAAATGAACTTTTTATTGCTTTAAATGCGTTTTCAGCCTGATTGTGCACTTTAGGTGAAAATGTCAAAATCTTCAAAATGAGCATAAGCACGATGAAATTAATGCTGGAATCATCTTCAGGATGCTAGAATACACTGAATACAGCAAAAATTTTGAGTCTACAACGTTTAGTTTAGGTGTGAGAGCCAAAATGAACTTTTTATTGCTTTAAACGCGTTTTCAGCCCCTGATTGTACACTTAAGGTGAAAATGTCAAAATCTTAAAAATGAGCATAAGCACAATGAAATTAAAGCTGGAATCATCTTCAGGATGCTAGAATACACTAAATACAGCAAAAATGTTGAGTCTACAACGTTTAGTTTAGGTGTGAGAGCCAAAATGAACTTTTTATTGCTTTAAATGCGTTTTCAGCCTGATTGTGCACTTTAGGTGAAAATGTCAAAATCTTCAAAATGAGCATAAGCACAATGAAATTAATGCTGGAATCATCTTCAGGATGCTAGAATACACTAAATACAGCAAAAATTTTGAGTCTACAACGTTTAGCTTAGGTGTGAGTGCCAAAATGAACTTTTTATTGCTTTAAACGCGTTTTCAGCCTGATTGTGCACTTTAGGTGAAAATGTCAAAATCTTAAAATGAGCATAAGCACAATGAAATTAATGCTGGAATCATCTTTAGGATGCTAGAATACACTAAATACAGCAAAAATTTTGAGTCTACAACGTTTAGTTTAGGTGTGAGAGCCAAAATGAACTTTTTATTGCTTTAAACGCGTTTTCAGCCCCTGATTGTACACTTTAGGTGAAAATGTCAAAATCTTAAAAATGAGCATAAGCACAATGAAATTAATGCTGGAATCATCTTCAGGATGCTAGAATACACTAAATACAGCAAAAATTTTGAGTCTACAACGTTTAGTTTAGGTGTGAGAGCCAAAATGAACTTTTTATTGCTTTAAACGCGTTTTCAGCCCCTGATTGTACACTTAAGGTGAAAATGTCAAAATCTTAAAAATGAGCATAAGCACAATGAAATTAATGCTGGAATCATCTTCAGGATGCTAGAATACACTAAATACAGCAAAAATGTTGAGTCTACAACGTTTAGTTTAGGTGTGAGAGCCAAAATGAACTTTTTATTGCTTTAAATGCGTTTTCAGCCTGATTGTGCACTTTAGGTGAAAATGTCAAAATCTTCAAAATGAGCATAAGCACAATGAAATTAATGCTGGAATCATCTTCAGGATGCTAGAATACACTAAATACAGCAAAAATTTTGAGTCTACAACGTTTAGTTTAGGTGTGAGTGCCAAAATGAACTTTTTATTGCTTTAAACGCGTTTTCAGCCTGATTGTGCACTTTAGGTGAAAATGTCAAAATCTTAAAAATGAGCATAAGCACAATGAAATTAATGCTGGAATCATCTTTAGGATGCTAGAATACACTAAATACAGCAAAAATTTTGAGTCTACAACGTTTAGTTTAGGTGTGAGAGCCAAAATGAACTTTTTATTGCTTTAAACGCGTTTTCAGCCCCTGATTGTACACTTAAGGTGAAAATGTCAAAATCTTCAAAATGAGCATAAGCACAATGAAATTAATGCTGGAATCATCTTCAGGATGCTAGAATACACTAAATACAGCAAAAATTTTGAGTCTACAACGTTTAGTTTAGGTGTGAGTGCCAAAATGAACTTTTTATTGCTTTAAACGCGTTTTCAGCCTGATTGTGCACTTTAGGTGAAAATGTCAAAATCTTAAAAATGAGCATAAGCACAATGAAATTAATGCTGGAATCATCTTTAGGATGCTAGAATACACTAAATACAGCAAAAATTTTGAGTCTACAACGTTTAGTTTAGGTGTGAGAGCCAAAATGAACTTTTTATTGCTTTAAACGCGTTTTCAGCCCCTGATTGTACACTTAAGGTGAAAATGTCAAAATCTTCAAAATGAGCATAAGCACAATGAAATTAATGCTGGAATCATCTTCAGGATGCTAGAATACACTAAATACAGCAAAAATTTTGAGTCTACAACGTTTAGTTTAGGTGTGAGTGCCAAAATGAACTTTTTATTGCTTTAAACGCGTTTTCAGCCTGATTGTGCACTTTAGGTGAAAATGTCAAAATCTTAAAAATGAGCATAAGCACAATGAAATTAATGCTGGAATCATCTTTAGGATGCTAGAATACACTAAATACAGCAAAAATTTTGAGTCTACAACGTTTAGTTTAGGTGTGAGAGCCAAAATGAACTTTTTATTGCTTTAAACGCGTTTTCAGCCCCTGATTGTACACTTAAGGTGAAAATGTCAAAATCTTCAAAATGAGCATAAGCACAATGAAATTAATGCTGGAATCATCTTCAGGATGCTAGAATACACTAAATACAGCAAAAATTTTGAGTCTACAACGTTTAGTTTAGGTGTGAGAGCCAAAATGAACTTTTTATTGCTTTAAACGCGTTTTCAGCCCCTGATTGTACACTTAAGGTGAAAATGTCAAAATCTTAAAAATGAGCATAAGCACAATGAAATTAATGCTGGAATCATCTTCAGGATGCTAGAATACACTAAATACAGCAAAAATGTTGAGTCTACAACGTTTAGTTTAGGTGTGAGAGCCAAAATGAACTTTTTATTGCTTTAAATGCGTTTTCAGCCTGATTGTGCACTTTAGGTGAAAATGTCAAAATCTTCAAAATGAGCATAAGCACAATGAAATTAATGCTGGAATCATCTTCAGGATGCTAGAATACACTAAATACAGCAAAAATTTTGAGTCTACAACGTTTAGTTTAGGTGTGAGTGCCAAAATGAACTTTTTATTGCTTTAAACACGTATTCAGCCTGATTGTGCACTTTAGGTGAAAATGTCAAAATCTTAAAAATGAGCATAAGCACAATGAAATTAATGCTGGAAACATCTTTAGGATGCTAGAATACACTAAATACAGCAAAAATTTTGAGTCTACAACGTTTAGTTTAGGTGTGAGAGCCAAAATGAACTTTTTATTGCTTTAAACGCGTTTTCAGCCCCTGATTGTACACTTAAGGTGAAAATGTCAAAATCTTCAAAATGAGCATAAGCACAATGAAATTAATGCTGGAATCATCTTCAGGATGCTAGAATACACTAAATACAGCAAAAATTTTGAGTCTACAACGTTTAGTTTAGGTGTGAGTGCCAAAATGAACTTTTTATTGCTTTAAACGCGTTTTCAGCCTGATTGTGCACTTTAGGTGAAAATGTCAAAATCTTAAAAATGAGCATAAGCACAATGAAATTAATGCTGGAATCATCTTTAGGATGCTAGAATACACTAAATACAGCAAAAATTTTGAGTCTACAACGTTTAGTTTAGGTGTGAGAGCCAAAATGAACTTTTTATTGCTTTAAACGCGTTTTCAGCCCCTGATTGTACACTTAAGGTGAAAATGTCAAAATCTTCAAAATGAGCATAAGCACAATGAAATTATTGCTGGAATCATCTTCAGGATGCTAGAATACACTAAATACAGCAAAAATTTTGAGTCTACAACGTTTAGTTTAGGTGTGAGAGCCAAAATGAACTTTTTATTGCTTTAAACGCGTTTTCAGCCCCTGATTGTACACTTAAGGTGAAAATGTCAAAATCTTAAAAATGAGCATAAGCACAATGAAATTAATGCTGGAATCATCTTCAGGATGCTAGAATACACTAAATACAGCAAAAATGTTGAGTCTACAACGTTTAGTTTAGGTGTGAGAGCCAAAATGAACTTTTTATTGCTTTAAATGCGTTTTCAGCCTGATTATGCACTTTAGGTGAAAATGTCAAAATCTTCAAAATGAGCATAAGCACAATGAAATTAATGCTGGAATCATCTTCAGGATGCTAGAATACACTAAATACAGCAAAAATTTTGAGTCTACAACGTTTAGTTTAGGTGTGAGTGCCAAAATGAACTTTTTATTGCTTTAAACACGTATTCAGCCTGATTGTGCACTTTAGGTGAAAATGTCAAAATCTTAAAAATGAGCATAAGCACAATGAAATTAATGCTGGAATCATCTTTAGGATGCTAGAATACACTAAATACAGCAAAAACTTTGAGTCTACAACGTTTAGTTTAGGTGTGAGAGCCAAAATGAACTTTTTATTGCTTTAAACGCGTTTTCAGCCCCTGATTGTACACTTAAGGTGAAAATGTCAAAATCTTCAAAATGAGCATAAGCACAATGAAATTAATGCTGGAATCATCTTCAGGATGCTAGAATACACTAAATACAGCAAAAATTTTGAGTCTACAACGTTTAGTTTAGGTGTGAGAGCCAAAATGAACTTTTTATTGCTTTAAACGCGTTTTCAGCCTGATTGTGCACTTTAGGTGAAAATGTCAAAATCTTAAAAATGAGCATAAGCACAATGAAATTAATGCTGGAATCATCTTCAGGATGCTAGAATACACTAAATACAGTAAAAATTTTGAGTCTACAACGTTTAGTTTAGGTGTGAGAGTCAAAATGAACTTTTTATTGCTTTAAACGCGTTTTCAGCCCCTGATTGTACACTTAAGGTGAAAATGTCAAAATCTTAAAAATGAGCATAAGCACAATGAAATTAATGCTGGAATCATCTTCAGGATGCTAGAATACACTAAATACAGCAAAAATTTTGAGTCTACATCGTTTAGTTTAGGTGTGAGAGCCAAAATGAACTTTTTATTGCTTTAAATGCGTTTTCAGCCTGATTGTGCACTTTAGGTGAAAATGTCAAAATCTTCAAAATGAGCATAAGCACGATGAAATTAATGCTGGAATCATCTTCAGGATGCTAGAATACACTGAATACAGCAAAAATTTTTAGTCTACAACGTTTAGTTTAGGTGTGAGAGCCAAAATGAACTTTTTATTGCTTTAAACGCGTTTTCAGCCTGATTGTGCACTTTAGGTGAAAATGTCAAAATCTTCAAAATGAGCATAAGCACAATGAAATTAATGCTGGAATCATCTTCAGGATGCTAGAATACACTAAATACAGCAAAAATTTTGAGTCTACAACGTTTAGTTTAGGTGTGAGAGCCAAAATGAACTTTTTATTGCTTTAAACGCGTTTTCAGCCCCTGATTGTACACTTAAGGTGAAAATGTCAAAATCTTCAAAATGAGCATAAGCACAATGAAATTAATGCTGGAATCATCTTCAGGATGCTAGAATACACTAATTACAGCAAAAATTTTGAGTCTACAACGTTTAGTTTAGATGTGAGAGCCAAAATGAACTTTTTATTGCTTTAAACGCGTTTTCAGCCTGATTGTGCACTTTAGGTGAAAATGTCAAAATCTTAAAAATGAGCATAAGCACAATGAAATTAATGCTGGAATCATCTTCAGGATGCTAGAATACACTAAATACAGCAAAAATTTTGAGTCTACAACGTTTAGTTTAGGTGTGAGAGCCAAAATGAACTTTTTATTGCTTTAAACGCGTTTTCAGCCCCTGATTGTACACTTAAGGTGAAAATGTCAAAATCTTAAAAATGAGCATAAGCACAATGAAATTAATGCTGGAATCATCTTCAGGATGCTAGAATACACTAAATACAGCAAAAATGTTGAGTCTACAACGTTTAGTTTAGGTGTGAGAGCCAAAATGAACTTTTTATTGCTTTAAACGCGTTTTCAGCCCCTGATTGTACACTTAAGGTGAAAATGTCAAAATCTTAAAAATGAGCATAAGCACAATGAAATTAATGCTGGAATCATCTTCAGGATGCTAGAATACACTAAATACAGCAAAAATGTTGAGTCTACAACGTTTAGTTTAGGTGTGAGAGCCAAAATGAACTTTTTATTGCTTTAAATGCGTTTTCAGCCTGATAGTGCACTTTAGGTGAAAATGTCAAAATCTTCAAAATGAGCATAAGCACAATGAAATTAATGCTGGAATCATCTTCAGGATGCTAGAATACACTAAATACAGCAAAAATTTTGAGTCTACAACGTTTAGTTTAGGTGTGAGTGCCAAAATGAACTTTTTATTGCTTTAAACGCGTTTTCAGCCTGATTGTGCACTTTAGGTGAAAATGTCAAAATCTTAAAAATGAGCATAAGCACAATGAAATTAATGCTGGAATCATCTTTAGGATGCTAGAATACACTAAATACAGCAAAAATTTTGAGTCTACAACGTTTAGTTTAGGTGTGAGAGCCAAAATGAACTTTTTATTGCTTTAAACGCGTTTTCAGCCCCTGATTGTACACTTAAGGTGAAAATGTCAAAATCTTCAAAATGAGCATAAGCACAATGAAATTAATGCTGGAATCATCTTCAGGATGCTAGAATACACTAAATACAGCAAAAATTTTGAGTCTACAACGTTTAGTTTAGGTGTGAGAGCCAAAATGAACTTTTTATTGCTTTAAACGCGTTTTCAGCCTGATTGTGCACTTTAGGTGAAAATGTCAAAATCTTTAAAATGAGCATAAGCACAATGAAATTAATGCTGGAGTCATCTTCAGGATGCTAGAATACACTAAATACAGCAAAAATTTTGAGTCTACAACGTTTAGTTTAGGTGTGAGTGCCAAAATGAACTTTTTATTGCTTTAAACGCGTTTTCAGCCTGATTGTGCACTTTAGGTGAAAATGTCAAAATCTTAAAAATGAGCATAAGCACAATGAAATTAATGCTGGAATCATCTTCAGGATGCTAGAATACACTAAATACAGCAAAAATGTTGAGTCTACAACGTTTAGTTTAGGTGTGAGAGCCAAAATGAACTTTTTATTGCTTTAAACGCGTTTTCAGCCCCTGATTGTACACTTAAGGTGAAAATGTCAAAATCTTAAAAATGAGCATAAGCACAATGAAATTAATGCTGGAATCATCTTCAGGATGCTAGAATACACTAAATACAGCAAAAATGTTGAGTCTACAACGTTTAGTTTAGGTGTGAGAGCCAAAATGAACTTTTTATTGCTTTAAATGCGTTTTCAGCCTGATAGTGCACTTTAGGTGAAAATGTCAAAATCTTCAAAATGAGCATAAGCACAATGAAATTAATGCTGGAATCATCTTCAGGATGCTAGAATACACTAAATACAGCAAAAATTTTGAGTCTACAACGTTTAGTTTAGGTGTGAGTGCCAAAATGAACTTTTTATTGCTTTAAACGCGTTTTCAGCCTGATTGTGCACTTTAGGTGAAAATGTCAAAATCTTAAAAATGAGCATAAGCACAATGAAATTAATGCTGGAATCATCTTTAGGATGCTAGAATACACTAAATACAGCAAAAATTTTGAGTCTACAACGTTTAGTTTAGGTGTGAGAGCCAAAATGAACTTTTTATTGCTTTAAACGCGTTTTCAGCCCCTGATTGTACACTTAAGGTGAAAATGTCAAAATCTTCAAAATGAGCATAAGCACAATGAAATTAATGCTGGAATCATCTTCAGGATGCTAGAATACACTAAATACAGCAAAAATTTTGAGTCTACAACGTTTAGTTTAGGTGTGAGAGCCAAAATGAACTTTTTATTGCTTTAAACGCGTTTTCAGCCTGATTGTGCACTTTAGGTGAAAATGTCAAAATCTTAAAAATGAGCATAAGCACAATGAAATTAATGCTGGAATCATCTTCAGGATGCTAGAATACACTAAATACAGCAAAAATTTTGAGTCTACAACGTTTAGTTTAGGTGTGAGAGCCAAAATGAACTTTTTATTGCTTTAAACGCGTTTTCAGCCCCTGATTGTACACTTAAGGTGAAAATGTCAAAATCTTCAAAATGAGCATAAGCACAATGAAATTAATGCTGGAATCATCTTCAGGATTCTAGAATACACTAAATACAGCAAAAATTTTGAGTCTACAACGTTTAGTTTAGGTGTGAGAGCCAAAATGAACTTTTTATTGCTTTAAACGCGTTTTCAGCCTGATTGTGCACTTTAGGTGAAAATGTCAAAATCTTAAAAATGAGCATAAGCACAATGAAATTAATGCTGGAATCATCTTCAGGATGCTAGAATACACTAAATACAGCAAAAATTTTGAGTCTACAACGTTTAGTTTAGGTGTGAGAGCCAAAATGAACTTTTTATTGCTTTAAACGCGTTTTCAGCCCCTAATTGTACACTTAAGGTGAAAATGTCAAAATCTTAAAAATGAGCATAAGCACAATGAAATTAATGCTGGAATCATCTTCAGGATGCTAGAATACACTAAATACAGCAAAAATGTTGAGTCTACAACGTTTAGTTTAGGTGTGAGAGCCAAAATGAACTTTTTATTGCTTTAAATGCGTTTTCAGCCTGATTGTGCACTTTAGGTGAAAATGTCAAAATCTTCAAAATGAGCATAAGCACAATGAAATTAATGCTGGAATCATCTTCAGGATGCTAGAATACACTAAATACAGCAAAAATTTTGAGTCTACAACGTTTAGTTTAGGTGTGAGTGCCAAAATGAACTTTTTATTGCTTTAAACACGTATTCAGCCTGATTGTGCACTTTAGGTGAAAATGTCAAAATCTTAAAAATGAGCATAAGCACAATGAAATTAATGCTGGAATCATCTTTAGGATGCTAGAATACACTAAATACAGCAAAAATTTTGAGTCTACAACGTTTAGTTTAGGTGTGAGAGCCAAAATGATCTTTTTATTGCTTTAAACGCGTTTTCAGCCCCTGATTGTACACTTAAGGTGAAAATGTCAAAATCTTAAAAATGAGCATAAGCACAATGAAATTAATGCTGGAATCATCTTCAGGATGCTAGAATACACTAAATACAGCAAAAATTTTGAGTCTACAACGTTTAGTTTAGGTGTGAGAGCCAAAATGAACTTTTTATTGCTTTAAACGCGTTTTCAGCCTGATTGTGCACTTTAGGTGAAAATGTCAAAATCTTAAAAATGAGCATAAGCACAATGAAAATAATGCTGGAATCATCTTCAGGATGCTAGAATACACTAAATACAGTAAAAATTTTGAGTCTACAACGTTTAGTTTAGGTGTGAGAGTCAAAATGAACTTTTTATTGCTTTAAACGCGTTTTCAGCCCCTGATTGTACACTTAAGGTGAAAATGTCAAAATCTTAAAAATGAGCATAAGCACAATGAAATTAATGCTGGAATCATCTTCAGGATGCTAGAATACACTAAATACAGCAAAAATTTTGAGTCTACAACGTTTAGTTTAGGTTTGTGAGCCAAAATGAACTTTTTATTGCTTTAAATGCGTTTTCAGCCTGATTGTGCACTTTAGGTGAAAATGTCAAAATCTTCAAAATGAGCATAAGCACGATGAAATTAATGCTGGAATCATCTTCAGGATGCTAGAATACACTGAATACAGCAAAAATTTTGAGTCTACAACGTTTAGTTTAGGTGTGAGAGCCAAAATGAACTTTTTATTGCTTTAAACGCGTTTTCAGCCCCTGATTGTACACTTAAGGTGAAAATGTCAAAATCTTAAAAATGAGCATAAGCACAATGAAATTAATGCTGGAATCATCTTCAGGATGCTAGAATACACTAAATACAGCAAAATTTTTGAGTCTACATCGTTTAGTTTAGGTGTGAGAGCCAAAATGAACTTTTTATTGCTTTAAATGCGTTTTCAGCCTGATTGTGCACTTTAGGTGAAAATGTCAAAATCTTCAAAATGAGCATAAGCACGATGAAATTAATGCTGGAATCATCTTCAGGATGCTAGAATACACTGAATACAGCAAAAATTTTGAGTCTACAACGTTTAGTTTAGGTGTGAGAGCCAAAATGAACTTTTTATTGCTTTAAACGCGTTTTCAGCCCCTGATTGTACACTTAAGGTGAAAATGTCAAAATCTTAAAAATGAGCATAAGCACAATGAAATTAAAGCTGGAATCATCTTCAGGATGCTAGAATACACTAAATACAGCAAAAATGTTGAGTCTACAACGTTTAGTTTAGGTGTGAGAGCCAAAATGAACTTTTTATTGCTTTAAATGCGTTTTCAGCCTGATTGTGCACTTTAGGTGAAAATGTCAAAATCTTCAAAATGAGCATAAGCACAATGAAATTAATGCTGGAATCATCTTCAGGATGCTAGAATACACTAAATACAGCAAAATTTTTGAGTCTACAACGTTTAGTTTAGGTGTGAGTGCCAAAATGAACTTTTTATTGCTTTAAACGCGTTTTCAGCCCCTGATTGTACACTTAAGGTGAAAATGTCAAAATCTTAAAAATGAGCATAAGCACAATGAAATTAATGCTGGAATCATCTTCAGGATGCTAGAATACACTAAATACAGCAAAAATGTTGAGTCTACAACGTTTATTAGGTGTGAGAGCCAAAATGAACTTTTTATTGCTTTAAATGCGTTTTCAGCCTGATTGTGCACTTTAGGTGAAAATGTCAAAATCTTTAAAATGAGCATAAGCACAATGAAATTAATGCTGGAGTCATCTTCAGGATGCTAGAATACACTAAATACAGCAAAAATTTTGAGTCTACAACGTTTAGTTTAGGTGTGAGTGCCAAAATGAACTTTTTATTGCTTTAAACGCGTTTTCAGCCTGATTGTGCACTTTAGGTGAAAATGTCAAAATCTTCAAAATGAGCATAAGCACAATGAAATTAATGCTGGAATCATCTTCAGGATGCTAGAATACACTAAATACAGCAAAAATTTTGAGTCTACAACGTTTAGTTTAGGTGTGAGAGCCAAAATGAACTTTTTATTGCTTTAAACGCGTTTTCAGCCCCTGATTGTACACTTAAGGTGAAAATGTCAAAATCTTCAAAATGAGCATAAGCACAATTAAATTAATGCTGGAATCATCTTCAGGATGCTAGAATACACTAAATACAGCAAAAATTTTGAGTCTACAACGTTTAGTTTAGGTGTGAGAGCCAAAATGAACTTTTTATTGCTTTAAACGCGTTTTCAGCCTGATTGTGCACTTTAGGTGAAAATGTCAAAATCTTAAAAATGAGCATAAGCACAATGAAATTAATGCTGGAATCATCTTCAGGATGCTAGAATACACTAAATACAGCAAAAATTTTGAGTGTTCAACGTTTAGTTTAGGTTTGTGAGCCAAAATGAACTTTTTATTGCTTTAAATGCGTTTTCAGCCTGATTGTGCACTTTAGGTGAAAATGTCAAAATCTTCAAAATGAGCATAAGCACGATGAAATTAATGCTGGAATCATCTTCAGGATGCTAGAATACACTGAATACAGCAAAAATTTTGAGTCTACAACGTTTAGTTTAGGTGTGAGAGCCAAAATGAACTTTTTATTGCTTTAAACGCGTTTTCAGCCCCTGATTGTACACTTAAGGTGAAAATGTCAAAATCTTAAAAATGAGCATAAGCACAATGAAATTAATGCTGGAATCATCTTCAGGATGCTAGAATACACTAAATACAGCAAAAATTTTGAGTCTACAACGTTTAGTTTAGGTGTGAGAGCCAAAATGAATTTTTTATTGCTTTAAACGCGTTTTCAGCCCCTGATTGTACACTTAAGGTGAAAATGTCAAAATCTTCAAAATGAGCATAAGCACAATGAAATTAATGCTGGAATCATCTTCAGGATGCTAGAATACACTAAATACAGCAAAAATTTTGAGTCTACAACGTTTAGTTTAGGTGTGAGTGCCAAAATGAACTTTTTATTGCTTTAAACGCGTTTTCAGCCTGATTGTGCACTTTAGGTGAAAATGTCAAAATCTTAAAAATGAGCATAAGCACAATGAAATTAATGCTGGAATCATATTCAGGATGCTAGAATACACTAAATACAGCAAAAATGTTGAGTCTACAACGTTTAGTTTAGGTGTGAGAGCCAAAATGAACTTTTTATTGCTTTAAACGCGTTTTCAGCCCCTGATTGTACACTTAAGGTGAAAATGTCAAAATCTTCAAAATGAGCATAAGCACAATGAAATTAATGCTGGAATCATCTTCAGGATGCTAGAATACACTAAATACAGCAAAAATTTTGAGTCTACAACGTTTAGTTTAGGTGTGAGTGCCAAAATGAACTTTTTATTGCTTTAAACGCGTTTTCAGCCTGATTGTGCACTTTAGGTGAAAATGTCAAAATCTTAAAAATGAGCATAAGCACAATGAAATTAATGCTGGAATCATCTTCAGGATGCTAGAATACACTAAATACAGCAAAAATTTTGAGTCTACAACGTTTAGTTTAGGTGTGAGAGCCAAAATGAACTTTTTATTGCTTTAAACGCGTTTTCAGCCCCTGATTGTACACTTAAGGTGAAAATGTCAAAATCTTCAAAATGAGCATAAGCACAATGAAATTAATGCTGGAATCATCTTCAGGATGCTAGAATACACTAAATACAGCAAAAATTTTGAGTCTACAACGTTTAGTTTAGGTGTGAGAGCCAAAATGAACTTTTTATTGCTTTAAACGCGTTTTCAGCCTGATTGTGCACTTTAGGTGAAAATGTCAAAATCTTAAAAATGAGCATAAGCACAATGAAATTAATGCTGGAATCATCTTCAGGATGCTAGAATACACTAAATACAGCAAAAATTTTGAGTCTACAACGTTTAGTTTAGGTTTGTGAGCCAAAATGAACTTTTTATTGCTTTAAATGCGTTTTCAGCCTGATTGTGCACTTTAGGTGAAAATGTCAAAATCTTCAAAATGAGCATAAGCACTATGAAATTAATGCTGGAATCATCTTCAGGATGCTAGAATACACTGAATACAGCAAAAATTTTGATTCTACAACGTTTAGTTTAGGTGTGAGAGCCAAAATGAACTTTTTATTGCTTTAAACGCGTTTTCAGCCCCTGATTGTACACTTAAGGTGAAAATGTCAAAATCTTAAAAATGAGCATAAGCACAATGAAATTAATGCTAGAATCATCTTCAGGATGCTAGAATACACTAAATACAGCAAAAATGTTGAGTGTACAACGTTTAGTTTAGGTGTGAGAGCCAAAATGAACTTTTTATTGCTTTAAATGCGTTTTCAGCCTGAATGTGCACTTTAGTTGAAAATGTCAAAATCTTCAAAATGAGCATAAGCACAATGAAATTAATGCTGGAATCATCTTCAGGATGCTAGAATACACTAAATACAGCAAAAATTTTGAGTCTACAACGTTTAGTTTAGGTGTGAGTGCCAAAATGAACTTTTTATTGCTTTAAACGCGTTTTCAGCCTGATTGTGCACTTTAGGTGAAAATGTCAAAATCTTAAAAATGAGCATAAGCACAATGAAATTAATGCTGGAATCATCTTCAGGATGCTAGAATACACATAATACAGCAAAAATTTTGAGTCTACAACGTTTAGTTTAGGTGTGAGAGCCAAAATGAACTTTTTATTGCTTTAAACGCGTTTTCAGCCCCTGATTGTACACTTAAGGTGAAAATGTCAAAATCTTCAAAATGAGCATAAGCACAATGAAATTAATGCTGGAATCATCTTCAGGATGCTAGAATACACTAAATACAGCAAAAATTTTGAGTCTACAACGTTTAGTTTAGGTGTGAGAGCCAAAATGAACTTTTTATTGCTTTAAACGCGTTTTCAGCCTGATTGTGCACTTTAGGTGAAAATGTCAAAATCTTAAAAATGAGCATAAGCACTATGAAATTAATGCTGGAATCATCTTCAGGATGCTAGAATACACTGAATACAGCAAAAATTTGGAGTCTACAACGTTTAGTTTAGGTGTGAGATTCAAAATGAACTTTTTATTGCTTTAAACGCGTTTTCAGCCCCTGATTGTACACTTAAGGTGAAAATGTCAAAATCTTAAAAATGAGCATAAGCACAATGAAATTAATGCTAGAATCATCTTCAGGATGCTAGAATACACTAAATACAGCAAAAATGTTGAGTGTACAACGTTTAGTTTAGGTGTGAGAGCCAAAATGAACTTTTTATTGCTTTAAATGCGTTTTCAGCCTGAATGTGCACTTTAGGTGAAAATGTCAAAATCTTCAAAATGAGCATAAGCACAATGAAATTAATGCTGGAATCATCTTCAGGATGCTAGAATACACTAAATACAGCAAAAATTTTGAGTCTACAACGTTTAGTTTAGGTGTGAGTGCCAAAATGAACTTTTTATTGCTTTAAACGCGTTTTCAGCCTGATTGTGCACTTTAGGTGAAAATGTCAAAATCTTAAAAATGAGCATAAGCACAATGAAATTAATGCTGGAATCATCTTCAGGATGCTAGAATACACATAATACAGCAAAAATTTTGAGTCTACAACGTTTAGTTTAGGTGTGAGAGCCAAAATGAACTTTTTATTGCTTTAAACGCGTTTTCAGCCCCTGATTGTACACTTAAGGTGAAAATGTCAAAATCTTCAAAATGAGCATAAGCACAATGAAATTAATGCTGGAATCATCTTCAGGATGCTAGAATACACTAAATACAGCAAAAATTTTGAGTCTACAACGTTTAGTTTAGGTGTGAGAGCCAAAATGAACTTTTTATTGCTTTAAACGCGTTTTCAGCCTGATTGTGCACTTTAGGTGAAAATGTCAAAATCTTAAAAATGAGCATAAGCACAATGAAATTAATGCTGGAATCATCTTCAGGATGCTAGAATACACTAAATACAGCAAAATTTTTGAGTCTACAACGTTTAGTTTAGGTGTGAGTGCCAAAATGAACTTTTTATTGCTTTAAACGCGTTTTCAGCCTGATTGTGCACTTTAGGTGAAAATGTCAAAATCTTAAAAATGAGCATAAGCACAATGAAATTAATGCTGGAATCATCTTCAGGATGCTAGAATACACTAAATACAGCAAAAATTTTGAGTCTACAACGTTTAGTTTAGGTGTGAGAGCCAAAATGAACTTTTTATTGCTTTAAACGCGTTTTCAGCCCCTGATTGTACACTTAAGGTGAAAATGTCAAAATCTTCAAAATGAGCATAAGCACAATGAAATTAATGCTGGAATCATCTTCAGGATGCTAGAATACACTAAATACAGCAAAAATTTTGAGTCTACATCGTTTAGTTTAGGTGTGAGAGCCAAAATGAACTTTTTATTGCTTTAAATGCGTTTTCAGCCTGATTGTGCACTTTAGGTGAAAATGTCAAAATCTTCAAAATGAGCATAAGCACGATGAAATTAATGCTGGAATCATCTTCAGGATGCTAGAATACACTGAATACAGCAAAAATTTTGAGTCTACAACGTTTAGTTTATGTGTGAGAGCCAAAATGAACTTTTTATTGCTTTAAACGCGTTTTCAGCCCCTGATTGTACACTTAAGGTGAAAATGTCAAAATCTTAAAAATGAGCATAAGCACAATGAAATTAAAGCTGGAATCATCTTCAGGATGCTAGAATACACTAAATACAGCAAAAATGTTGAGTCTACAACGTTTAGTTTAGGTGTGAGAGCCAAAATGAACTTTTTATTGCTTTAAACGCGTTTTCAGCCTGATTGTGCACTTTAGGTGAAAATGTCAAAATCTTAAAAATGAGCATAAGCACAATGAAATTAATGCTGGAATCATCTTCAGGATGCTAGAATACACTAAATACAGCAAAAATTTTGAGTCTACAACGTTTAGGTTAGGTGTGAGAGTCAAAATGAACTTTTTATTGCTTTAAACGCGTTTTCAGCCCCTGATTGTACACTTAAGGTGAAAATGTCAAAATCTTAAAAATGAGCATAAGCACAATGAAATTAATGCTGGAATCATCTTCAGGATGCTAGAATACACTAAATACAGCAAAAATGTTGAGTCTACATCGTTTAGTTTAGGTGTGAGAGCCAAAATGAACTTTTTATTGCTTTAAATGCGTTTTCAGCCTGATTGTGCACTTTAGGTGAAAATGTCAAAATCTTCAAAATGAGCATAAGCACGATGAAATTAATGCTGGAATCATCTTCAGGATGCTAGAATACACTAAATACAGCAAAAATGTTGAGTCTACAACGTTTAGTTTAGGTGTGAGAGCCAAAATGAACTTTTTATTGCTTTAAATGCGTTTTCAGCCTGATTGTGCACTTTAGGTGAAAATGTCAAAATCTTCAAAATGAGCATAAGCACAATGAAATTAATGCTGGAATCATCTTCAGGATGCTAGAATACACTAAATACAGCAAAATTTTTGAGTCTACAACGTTTAGTTTAGGTGTGAGTGCCAAAATGAACTTTTTATTGCTTTAAACGCGTTTTCAGCCTGATTGTGCACTTTAGGTGAAAATGTCAAAATCTTAAAAATGAGCATAAGCACAATGAAATTAATGCTGGAATCATCTTCAGGATGCTAGAATACACTAAATACAGCAAAAATTTTGAGTCTACAACGTTTAGTTTAGGTGTGAGAGCCAAAATGAACTTTTTATTGCTTTAAACGCGTTTTCAGCCCCTGATTGTACACTTAAGGTGAAAATGTCAAAATCTTCAAAATGAGCATAAGCACAATGAAATGAATGCTGGAATCATCTTCAGGATGCTAGAATACACTAAATACAGCAAAAATTTTGAGTCTACAACGTTTAGTTTAGGTGTGAGAGCCAAAATGAACTTTTTATTGCTTTAAACGCGTTTTCAGCCTGATTGTGCACTTTAGGTGAAAATGTCAAAATCTTAAAAATGAGCATAAGCACAATGAAATTAATGCTGGAATCATCTTCAGGATGCTAGAATACACTAAATACAGCAAAAATTTTGAGTCTACAACGTTTAGTTTAGGTTTGTGAGCCAAAATGAACTTTTTATTGCTTTAAATGCGTTTTCAGCCTGATTGTGCACTTTAGGTGAAAATGTCAAAATCTTAAAAATGAGCATAAGCACAATGAAATTAATGCTGGAATCATCTTCAGGATGCTAGAATACACTAAATACAGCAAAATTTTTGAGTCTACAACGTTTAGTTTAGGTGTGATAGCCAAAATGAATTTTTTATTGCTTTAAACGCGTTTTCAGCCCCTGATTGTACACTTAAGGTGAAAATGTCAAAATCTTCAAAATGAGCATAAGCACAATGAAATTAATGCTGGAATCATCTTCAGGATGCTAGAATACACTAAATACAGCAAAAATTTTGAGTCTACAACGTTTAGTTTAGGTTTGTGAGCCAAAATGAACTTTTTATTGCTTTAAATGCGTTTTCAGCCTGATTGTGCACTTTAGGTGAAAATGTCAAAATCTTAAAAATGAGCATAAGCACAATGAAATTAATGCTGGAATCATCTTCAGGATGCTAGAATACACTAAATACAGCAAAATTTTTGAGTCTACAACGTTTAGTTTAGGTGTGATAGCCAAAATGAATTTTTTATTGCTTTAAACGCGTTTTCAGCCCCTGATTGTACACTTAAGGTGAAAATGTCAAAATCTTCAAAATGAGCATAAGCACAATGAAATTAATGCTGGAATCATCTTCAGGATGCTAGAATACACTAAATACAGCAAAAATTTTGAGTCTACAACGTTTAGTTTAGGTGTGAGTGCCAAAATGAACTTTTTATTGCTTTAAACGCGTTTTCAGCCTGATTGTGCACTTTAGGTGAAAATGTCAAAATCTTAAAAATGAGCATAAGCACAATGAAATTAATGCTGGAATCATCTTCAGGATGCTAGAATACACTAAATACAGCAAAAATTTTGAGTCTACAACGTTTAGTTTAGGTGTGAGAGCCAAAATGAACTTTTTATTGCTTTAAACGCGTTTTCAGCCCCTGATTGTACACTTAAGGTGAAAATGTCAAAATCTTCAAAATGAGCATAAGCACAATGAAATTAATGCTGGAATCATCTTCAGGATGCTAGAATACACTAAATACAGCAAAAATTTTGAGTCTACAACGTTTAGTTTAGGTGTGAGAGCCAAAATGAACTTTTTATTGCTTTAAACGCGTTTTCAGCCTGATTGTGCACTTTAGGTGAAAATGTCAAAATCTTAAAAATGAGCATAAGCACAATGAAATTAATGCTGGAATCATCTTCAGGATGCTAGAATACACTAAATACAGCAAAAAAATTGAGTCTACAACGTTTAGTTTAGGTGTGAGAGCCAAAATGAACTTTTTATTGCTTTAAACGCGTTTTCAGCCCCTGATTGTACACGTAAGGTGAAAATGTCAAAATCTTAAAAATGAGCATAAGCACAATGAAATTAATGCTAGAATCATCTTCAGGATGCTAGAATACACTAAATACAGCAAAAATGTTGAGTGTACAACGTTTAGTTTAGGTGTGAGAGCCAAAATGAACTTTTTATTGCTTTAAATGCGTTTTCAGCCTGATTGTGCACTTTAGGTGAAAATGTCAAAATCTTCAAAATGAGCATAAGCACAATGAAATTAATGCTGGAATCATCTTCAGGATGCTAGAATACACTAAATACAGCAAAAATTTTGAGTCTACAACGTTTAGTTTAGGTGTGAGTGCCAAAATGAGCTTTTTATTGCTTTAAACGCGTTTTCAGCCTGATTGTGCACTTTAGGTGAAAATGTCAAAATCTTAAAAATGAGCATAAGCACAATGAAATTAATGCTGGAATCATCTTCAGGATGCTAGAATACACTAAATACAGCAAAACTTTTGAGTCTACAACGTTTAGTTTAGGTGTGAGAGCCAAAATGAACTTTTTATTGCTTTAAATGCGTTTTCAGCCTGATTGTGCACTTTAGGTGAAAATGTCAAAATCTTCAAAATGAGCATAAGCACAATTAAATTAATGCTGGAATCATCTTCAGGATGCTAGAATACACTAAATACAGCAAAATTTTTGAGTCTACAACGTTTAGTTTAGGTGTGAGTGCCAAAATGAACTTTTTATTGCTTTAAACGCGTTTTCAGCCTGATTGTGCACTTTAGGTGAAAATGTCAAAATCTTAAAAATGAGCATAAGCACAATGAAATTAATGCTGGAATCATCTTCAGGATGCTAGAATACACTAAATACAGCAAAAATTTTGAGTCTACAACGTTTAGTTTAGGTGTGAGAGCCAAAATGAACTTTTTATTGCTTTAAACGCGTTTTCAGCCCCTGATTGTACACTTAAGGTGAAAATGTCAAAATCTTCAAAATGAGCATAAGCACAATGAAATTAATGCTGGAATCATCTTCAGGATGCTAGAATACACTAAATACAGCAAAAATTTTGAGTCTACAACGTTTAGTTTAGGTGTGAGAGCCAAAATGAACTTTTTATTGCTTTAAACGCGTTTTCAGCCTGATTGTGCACTTTAGGTGAAAATGTCAAAATCTTAAAAATGAGCATAAGCACAATGAAATTAATGCTGGAATCATCTTCAGGATGCTAGAATACACTAAATACAGCAAAAATTTTGAGTCTACAACGTTTAGTTTAGGTGTGAGAGCCAAAATGAACTTTTTATTGCTTTAAACGCGTTTTCAGCCCCTGATTGTACACTTAAGGTGAAAATGTCAAAATCTTCAAAATGAGCATAAGCACAATGAAATTAATGCTGGAATCATCTTCAGGATGCTAGAATACACTAAATACAGCAAAAATTTTGAGTCTACAACGTTTAGTTTAGGTGTGAGAGCCAAAATGAACTTTTTATTGCTTTAAACGCGTTTTCA